>NW_027281298.1:0-347500 GCF_046629955.1 Centroberyx affinis
CTAACAGTGGAATGGACTGTTTTGCCTGTTATATCCGTGTTGTAACTGCATGGGAGGAAATTCTTTACCTTGTTCTTCTAATGACAGGCTTAGCATAGACTAGCATGACGATCCTGTGTGAGGTTGCACTCATGTATGTTTTACTTGTGTTTGCATTCATACATGGGTACATTTTGGCATGCAGGGTGTTGTGCGTGTGCGTGTGCGTGTGTGTGTGTGTGTGTGTGTGTGTGTGTGTGTACTGGTCGCTGCCTGGTCGCTGCTTGCCAGGGCAGGGCAGGGCTTCCTGTTCCTGTGATTGCTGCCCAAACTGAGCCTGAGCCGAGCAGAGCAGAAATCCTCTGGTCCTGTTCTCTCTGTTCCTCTCTCCACCTGGACTCTCACCCAAGCCTGGCACCATCTCATCTCTCCTCTCACCTTTCTCCCGCTCTGTTTGTCTGACTTCCTGCTGGCCTTCTCATTGTCTCTCCATTTCTGTTGATGTCCCCCCCCCCCCCCTCTCTCTCTCTCTCATTGTGTGTGTGTGTGTCTGGGCACTGCAGCCAGCAGACTGTGGTTTCAATCGTTTTCTCCTCCCTCTTCTCACTCACTTAATTTAACTCAGCCCCCCCCCACACACACACACACACACTCCTCTCTCTCTCTCTCTCTCTCTCTCTCTCTCTCTCTCTCTCTCTCTCTCTCTCTCTCTCTCTCTCTCTCTCTCTCTCTCTCTCTCTCTCTCTCTCTCTCTCTCTCTCTCTCTCTCTCTCTCTCTCTCTCTCTCTCTCTCTCTCTCTCTCTCTCTCTCTCTCTCTCTCTCCTTCTCTCTCTCTCTCTCTCTCTCTCTGCTTTGTAAATTTATCCAAGCTCTGTGATTCATTCAGTGATTCAGAGAATGAAAATTCAAAGGTGGTAACAAAACTTGTTTTTCATCCCAACCTCTGTTCGCACATGTTGCTGCCTGTTTTATTTTTTTCCTCTTTTACTGGAAAGACAGTGACAGAACCTTAATGCATAATAATAAGGCCAGTGCTATATCAAGGTCAGAAGGATGTGGGTTATTGTAAGAGATATCACCGAGGCCGATGTCTTTGCTCGTGCTCTGGTTAAACAGTTAATTGCATTTTGTATAGCGTGGATGATGATTAAGAGCACATCCTCTTTTATTGCAATTAACAAACAAAAGGCGCATGTAGGTGTGCAGACAGACACACATTTGCTCACACACACATCTCTCTCAGGACGGGAATATTAAAAAAACAAACACTGGAGGCTAAAAAGATACGGATCAAACGACTCGTGGGGTAGTGAGAAAACAGTCTCTCTCTCTCTCTCTCTCTCTCTCTCTCTCTCTCTCTCTCTCTCTCTCTCTCTCTTCTCTCAGTGTGTGTGAAAAATGTCCTAAATGGCCACCTAACGGCCAGTTGTGTATGGTAATGACCCGAAGACTCAAGAGACTCTTTTGAGTTTGTGTGTGTCCATGGCATTGAACAAGAGCTGTTCCCAACTGGGGATAACAGGGAGCACTTAGTGGTGTGTGGGAGCTGATACCAGCCTCTGAGATATAAATAGGACCACCCTGCAGCAGGGCTTCCACTAGCAACACTGATAATTCTCTATCCACAAACTCCAATGTGTCGTCATGTGTGTTTTAGTCTCTGGTGTCAATATGAATACCTAAAAGTTGAACTGTGTGTGTGTCTGTGTCCATTTGCTGTAATGTTTGTGTTTGCATCATAGTCTGTGGCTGTGTGTGCATTTTGAAGGCAATGCTGGTTGCAAGGAGCTGTGTTTGGCTCTGCTCCCAGTAGGCACAGCTATAGGGTTCTGTTTACCGACTGCTATAGGCATGCTGGTAGATGCTTCCTCATGGGTTTTAGCAATGTTCCTGTTTTTAAGAGTAGCCTACTTAATTAAAGTGGAGTGGAAAAAGAGAGGAGAATGAGGGGGGATGCCATATGACACGGGTTGACCACCAGATTTGAACCCACAACATCGCAAGTTCATGTCACGCACCTTAGCCCACTGATCCCCCAAGGTGTCCCAAGATTGAGTCAGGGTTGAGTTTTGTTGATAATAAACTCAATAAAGACACGTGACCAGAGCGCTCAAGACCACAGTGGTTACTCAGGCTGACAAGATCAATTCATGTGTGTCTTTCTCGTATCCTGTTTCCTTGCTGTTTGATTAAAATCGGTTTTAGGCTGTCCCCAGCAAAACAAGCACGTAATTTGTGATAAGCTGCGACCAGCTTGGCGCTTCAAGAAGACGTTTTTTCGTTTCAGTCTGTGGCTTCAGTCAGGAATCTGAACTCTTGGCTACTTTAGGTTATATATTCAGTTTTAGGCACAGAGCTGCCAAGACCAATAACAAACCATGCTACAGAGTAGTCGAACCCAGAGAAAAAAAGCTAGGCTCAAATACAGCCTAAAATCATAGAGGAAAAAATCACTATAATATTCCTATAGTATTGCTATAGGTACAATATTTACGCAAGCGACTGCGGCAAAAATAAACAAGGTTCCCTTCCGGCTCCCCCACTGCGCCCGGTGGACACAGCAACACACACACACATGTCTAAATACTCGATCAAAAACAGCTCTGGTGGACACTGGCCTTGAACCCGGGATCTCTGGTGTGGCAAACTTATGCTTTACCAACCGAGCTGAACTCAAAATGATGCAGTAATCAGGCTCATACAGTCTTTATAACTGTGTACCACAATGGCACATGCATGTTACATTTTTTGGAAATTTTTGGGACCGACTGACAGAGTGACTTATACTTCTGGTCACAGCTAAAAATCTGGTTCTATTTCTGGTCTCAGGAGCAATGAATTACTATTGAGGGATATTATTAATTCACTTTTCGGTCATTCAAGAAAATGATTCTTTTCGCAATTTAAATACTGAAATATGAAAACAAGGCACATTGGTGTAGGCCTTTAGCATATTGATAATGAAATGAATTTATCAATCAATCATGGTCTCAGCTTACATTTTGAACTGATTCAATTGCAGAAGAACCAACCAAAAGTCTACAATAAGAGTGTATTGTTCCCATTTAGTAGACCAGTCAGTGCATGTCTGAGGATAAATTTAGATAGCAAGCACCCATTCACTGTTCATTTGCCAATATAAACTAAGTGGTTTCACAGTCATTGGTGGGACGTATCAACAGTGGCATGTGATTGGTTGCTGACACGCAGTGCTGCTCGGAAGTTGAACTGTAGTTTTTCTTGCCAACAGACTCCACTCAGCTGTCAACATCAGCCATGTTGTCTCAGTTGCTCAGCACAAAACAAATAGACTTACGGGGACGAATTTCTCAAATTGCTTGTGGTGTTGATGCTGCAGGAATTGCTGTTCCAGATCGCTATAAAGCACATGGGAGAGACAAAGATAGCAGTCAGTGTGTGTCACACTGAAGAATGCAGTTGTTGAGGAAGAGGAGAAGGGGATGATGAGTAAGGTGATTGTTCTACAACATTGTCCATGTACTTGCAACTTACTGAGTTCAAATGGGGCTCATGGCCTGTGTTTTCTGTCTATTTTTGGTTTCTGTTGCAAACAGAAATGCCCTGAAGTAAAATTTAAAAAATGAATAAATTAATATAACACAGGAACACCATGGCTGAGGTCAGAAGTCCAGGGGGAGAGGAACGGGAACAGGGAGAGGAGACTCAAAACCGTATTTTGACCTTTCTTCTTCCCTTGAAACTTGCATATGATTAGGCTTTTCCATCAAGGTGAAAGGAAAGGAAGCCTGAATTCAAACACATCTGGGGATCCTCATACTAGAAGATGGAGAGGATGAAAAGAAAGGGAAAACCATGGGAACAGAGACAGCCAAGTCCCCAGAGGGATACGGCAAGAGGAAGTGTGTGTGTGTGTGTGTGTGTGTGCGTGCGTGTGTGCGTGTGTGTGTGTGAGAGAGAGAGAGAGTGCGTGTGTGTGTGTGTGTGTGTGAGTGCGTGCGTGTGGTATACTCAGCCAGCCAGTGCTGAGTCATGGCTGGGCTGGCCAGGCAGATAGAAACAGGCTTCTGGGGGGCCAGCTGGAGGGGCACAAGGGGGCACGCTCTGAGCATGCTCTAAAAAGCACAGGAAAGGGGTATTAGTTGTTGTGACAGGACACATCCAGGAACTTAAGTGACGCAATATTTCACGATGCCAAGTTTTCACTGCCTCATTGACGTATGTGTCCCCTGGTATGTCTTATGATACCAATAAGAAAGTAAGGGTTCGTCGCGTGACACACGAGCAAGAATGTACGACTTCTCTTCCCTGAATGTAGTCATGTGTGTGATACGGAGAGAGAGGGAGAGAGATGTTAGCGGAGAGATAACAAGACATGTTGCTCCATGTTTGGCCCAACCACAACTGCCCCCCCCCACCCCCCCACCCCCTTTCTCGTGGTTTTCTGTGATCTGTTGGACCACAGTCAGTGAGCCCCCCCCCCACACACACTCATACTTCCGCTATCTAGAATAGACCCTTTTCTGCTGCATTGGAGGAAGAGTGGTATGTAGGCACATGTTGACATTTGAGTAACATTTAGGCTAAACCCTAGTTATAGCTGATCTCTTACTATGACGGTATTCAACTGTTGTTGTTTAGCAGCTCATTTTAAAGGTGTGAGCCATGAGTGCAACAGTGTGTGTGAAGAGATGAGCTGGAGTTGTTATATAATGCATGGTGATATCTTTAAAAACATCTTCAGGTTTCTCAGCCTCGCCAAAACTTTATCTTTGTTTGTCCTCTTGTTTAAATATGTCTGATTTTGATCTTGTTTTTACTGTTTTTGCATCCTCTGCCACTTTTCTATGTGCAGCACTTCGTAACAATGTGTTTTAAAAAGTGCTATATAAATAAAGCCTTATATAAATAAAGCTTACTAACTAACTTACTCAGAGGTCTGCATAACATTTTGTGATATGTTAACGTGTTCACTGCTTTTGCTGAAATAATCATCCAGTATTACTGTCCCAATGCAATTACAAAAATCTATCATGCTGTATTTATTTAAATTTAATTTAACCAGATAGATCCCATTGAGATTTGAAATATCTTTTTCAAAGGAGACCTTAAGTAGGCTATAGTTTGTATTCAATCTATCCTGTACAACGGTTCAAAACAGATTGTATTCATCCATTGACTGTCTGCATAAGCCCATAAGCTTAGCTCTTTCATCAGCTCAGGCCTGCTGTGGTTCTTTGAAAATGTGTCCTTCCTTCCACTAATCTCCCATAACTATGAGTGCACTTGAGGTGAATAGTGCGCGCACATGAGGGAACGGCAGGAGAACGTTTGAAAAGATGAAGGTTAGGGTAGGGCTCTCATTGAATAGTTTAGGAATGCATCCTGTTTCCTCTTTTCTGTGGAACTATATGTGGCTCACTCTTAAACCATTGGCTCATTTCTTTGTTTCTCCAATGGTAGCTGTTAGTTAACCGTGGTGGATGGATAAAAGCACGTGTGCTGTAGAAGAACAGGATTGGCATGTGCAATTCCGATCAAATTCTCCCAAGGATTTGGTGACAAAGTGGTGCTGGGACACTATTGATCATAAGGAATGTTACTACTAAAGTGATCAGTCGGAAATTGGCAGATTGGAAAGTTTTAGGCCGTTTTCAAACCTATAAGCCATTTGCTTTGGTCCAGATCGGAGGACAAGTTATTGCTTTTACACATTGGTTCGGTAATGCTCGGCAAAATTTCAAACAAACCGTAATTTCATCAACAAAACAGCCACATGGGAGCAGTCATTTCCTTCACTGGTCAGAAATTTGGTGTGGGAAAGGACTTTCTTCCGAGGTAAACAAACATGAGCATCTGTTGTATGTGGAGTGAGAACATGATCCGACCGTGATCCGACCCAACTACTGCACAGGGCTTCTTGTGGTACCGAGAATGTACCAAGACCACCCTCAGTAAGGTCTCTGTCTCATTGTTTTGGACCGCACCCGAGTGCAACTGTGGTATTATCTTATGCCCAAACGAACCGAACTGGAAGGGGGAGACTGGTCCACAGTTCAAAATAGCGGCTCAAAACAAACTAGGTGTGCAAATGCTCTTAGATTACAAAGTGATATTTCAAATTCATAAGTTGTTGCACGGCCACTGTTACAACATTTAGGGAAACTCTTGCACAGTGACCACTGAGAAAGAGACAAAGAGAGTGAGAAAATGGGAGACGGAGTCAAGAGGCCATAGCAGTAATAATCCATATTATGGCCCTGACATTATGAATCTAAAGAAAGGAGAAGCGACAGTCAAACAGATCACATGTTTATTCACTCACACACACACACACACACACACACACACACAGCTGGACAGACAGGCAGTGTGGTTGATTGAGAAATGTTCTAACCGTACTTCCTCAGTCAGGACTTCATTCAGTGTCTGTCTGACTGTCTTATTACTGTTTTCATTCATCTTAGCTACTTGCCTCTGTGTCATCCGTATCAGCGTGATTTGGAACTGATTCAATTGACTTTTATTGCCTCCCTCCTTCTCTCCCCCCTTCCCTCTGCTCCATTACTCTTTCCAACTCTATTCATCTCCTTTAGAAGATTTCAACAATTTTGACTTGAATGTATGTCCACTTTTATTGTTTTTGCGATTTATTCGATTGATGTTTTTTTTCCAAACTGAATAGTAGCCCATTGTTTCTTTTGGTGAACCGTGACTGTCCTCATCTATTAAAATACTTTATGACTGGTTGATTGCCAGAGATCCTTTGCAATCCCATGTAATCCAATTTGGGCTGATTAAGATTGAGTACTGATAAAATCAGACTTTTGGCTGTCCTTTCTAAATGTTTGAACTGTTTCAAACTTTCAAGTAGTTCAAAGAAATGCTGTGACTGTTTGCCAGTTCCATCTTTAACTCTCCAGTTCTTGCACAACACTCCACATATCTTGATTTGCCTCTAATTATATTTCCATTTCTCTCCCTTGTTTGTCCCTCAATCGTCTTTTATTTTCTCTTTCCTGTCCTAAACCTTCCATCCTTCCTCTCTCCTCTCCCCCATCGTCCCCTTTATCTCTCTCTCTCTCCCCCCTTCCATTCCTCTTTTCCTCTCTGCCTCTCTCTCTCTCTCTCTCTCTGTCTTCCTGCCTCTGTGTCTCCATGTCTTCCTCTTTCCAACCTCCTCTCTCTCACAGCAGTGATTCTCAGCCGGTCTGGTTACTGCAATGAATGGTAACACTATCCATCCAGCCAACACCACCACCACAACAGCAGGAGGAGGCCCAGGCGTGGCAGCGCCCCCAAGAGGCTGGAGGGAGTTCTGCGAGCTGCACGCCATCGCCACAGCCCGGGAGCTGGCCGGACACTACCGGAGCTTTGCCAGAGAGCGGCCCCAGCATGACGTGCTCCCACCGGAAACCTTTTCCAAGCAGTTCACCGACCTCTTCCAGCAGCACTTCTGCTGTGAGGTCGACAAAGATGGAACTCCCCTCAACCAGAACACATGCTCTACCACTGCTGGTAGCACTTCCCCTACCACTCCAGTGGCCCCTCCCCTCCCGCCTCCCCCTACCCCACAGGCTGTGATCGGTCGACTGCGGATCACGTCCTTCTCTGGGGCGCTGGACTACCGGGAGGCGGGCCGACCGAGTGGAGGAGCCGCTCTATTCGCTGTTGTGTCCCCGAAGGCGGAGCCGGTGGCGGTGAGCCGGGAGCAGGAGCAGCCACTGCGATGTTCTGCGGGAAACCCCTTATCAGGAAACCCAGTGGTGCTCAGGGGGTCAACTCGTAGTACTGGCGGCGGGTCATTGCTGGTTCGTAGCCATAGCAACGAGGAGGTCTCTGGCACTGATCGTCGCCAGGCATCTGAACGGTACTCCTCCGACTCCACGACCTCCAACCCTGGCCATGACGTCACGCACTTCTCTGTCAGCCAGATCCGCCAGAGCGTTAGACGGCTTTTCAAGAAACGGCCCGTTCCCAGTCCCCCCTCCCACCAGGACCTGTCTCCTAGCAACCCCAACCCCACCACGAACAACAGCAATCCACCAAACAATGGCGACAGAGTGGGTGGGGTTTCCTCCATGATTGAGCAAGTGACGCCTCTGTCATCCTCCTCTTCCCTGAACCCTGAAGTCACGCCCCCAGCCTCTCCTCACACCTCTATGGCTGGAGCAGCCTCTCACTTCTTGGATCGTTTCCGTTGGTTACGCAGCGGGAGCATGAGGCAGAGGAGGTCGGAGGTGAGCGGCTGCTGTAAGGAGGGCCAACTGAGGTACCTGCTGGTGGACGACACTATCTCAGACACTCAGCCTCGCTGGCAACGCTGCCGCCTGCTGGTCAGGAGGACCAGGGATGCACAAGGAGGAGGAGGAAGAGGAGGAGGAGGAGGAGGAGGGGAGAAGTACCAGCTGGAACTTTATGATCCTCCAAAGGTAGAAACACATGCTCATGTACACATTTAGTTCAAATGTTTTTATTTTGAATTTTGCAACATACATAAACAAAAAACAGAAACGAGCACGCAGGCCCGAATATCATGTACACATTTATACTGGCACATATATTGCATACGTGAAGGAATAAGTGCACATACAAGTCATGTACACATTACTAGTTTGATTCTGGTCATGTATTAATCTTTGGTTTACTTAAATGTGACATACTTTGACAGAATAACTTACACTAGATGCTGGTCACAGCTAAAAATGTTGAAATTAAAGACAGGATTAATGCTAATCACTATATAGAAGCCATATCACCATGTTTACAGCTCAAAAATCAGATATTCAGCATGGAATCACTGCACTTGTGTAGCATAATGAATGGCTGACAGTTTTCATCGGGTTTCTGTAGTTCTAAATGCAGTAGATATCTGCTACCGTTGGAGCTATTGACTGCCTGCAAACCTTGCAAATCTTTGGGGAGATTTTTCTCAGAACTCTCCACAGCATAGAAACATTTAACAACCGGTAGCTTCCTCAAATTTTCTTTGGTATTGGTGCAAGATGCATCATTTTGTAAATCTGCTTGTGTGCTTCAATAAAATGAAAAACCACAAGAGCCTTTTAGGGTCTGTTAGTGCCGATATACCAGGCTGTGTCCCAAATTCATGCACATAAAGTAACACACACACACACACACACACACACACACACATATACACACACACACACACACACACACACAGTCATTTCCTGTTTCCAGCTGTTTCAGTCTCAGGGGTTCCCCCCCCTCCTTCTTCAAACCATCTCTCATCTCTCCCTAGTGTTGTTTTGTTTTCATAATTGATCTTTGCTGCATCTAAGAAGCTCCTTTTGGTATACACTAGGCCACATGACAGAACAAGAGCAAAGTAGTGATGACATTTAGCGTTGCCTCAGAAAACTGCACGTTTCATCGACGGCTCTCATCACATCGTTGCCTTGAGTGATTGATTTGTTTTTCAACTGCAGTTATAGAGTGTGCTGTGATGTAGAGCAGGCCTTGGTTTTAACTGTATTGAAGTAGCCAAACAGTGATAGTACTAGTCTAGTCAGAGCTTGGGAGTAATGAAAATCATGTTCACTTGTCATGCATGCAGTGGCATCATTGTTAGCCTAAAATCCATCCTATCCTTTCTGTCAGACTGATAACTTTCTAAGATAAAAGAGGATTATTGCTTGTTAACCTGGCTGAAGAAACTTGAGGAAGAAGAGTGGCTGTTGGTATCATTACCTCGATTTAATCTCATGAGGTTTTACTGATTACTGTCAAACGTTCCCTCATCATAGACTACATTTTCGTAGTAGCACCCTGAGCTTTAGCACTTGGCCTAGATGTTAACTTTGTGCTCAATTACCTCGAGGAATCGGCATGAATTCATGTAGTCTTCCTCTACCCGAGGGTGAGTGAGTTAGATGTGCCTCCTACACTGTTTCCTGTTTGTTTGGGGTCTACCTCAGCCAGTCTTGACTTTTTTACTTAACATCCCATCATTAACACATCAGAATTTAAAAGCACAGCAATCAGAACATTAGAAAATTACATCACATGCATATATTTTCAGTATGTAGGTTTTAATCCTTGGGGTTATGAGAGGGATAGAAACAATAAAGATCATCTTGTGTTCCCTTGACTTTGCTTGACAGCTCATCACAGCACAACAGGATGTCTTTTGTCTTGTATGCAGTTGCTTGGCTCCCCACGAGACCGATCGCATACAACTTTATGAAATGTCCCGATGGGGCCAGCTGCAGGGCTGCATGTGCTCACACACCCAGTCCCCCCAGATCCCCAAACTAGTAACCACAGCGACTAGGTTGCTGTCCTGGCTGCCACCATCTTTAAAGGTCATTGGATGCAGAAGTCAGTCTCTTCAGGGTGTGTGCAAGTGTGTATTTTGGCACAAACATGGGTTAATAAAAAAGACTCTGCATGCGTGTGTGCGCGTTTGCTTGTAGTGTTTTATATTTAGCAGCCCTGCGCTCTTCAGCCAGCTGCAGCCCTAACCATGTGTGTGAGGTAATTCAGTTGATGATAGAGCCAGAGCTGTCCCAGTGTGTGTGTGTGTGTGTGTATGTGCGTGTGCGTGCATGTATGCGTGGTCAGAGGGGGGAGGCGTTGGTGGTGGGGATTTGCCTGGCTGATTGCAACAGTGTTTTAGTTAGCCAACTGCATTGCAGCTCTCCCTCTCCTTATGGGTTTTGTGTGTGTGTGTGTGTGTGTGTGGAATCTTGGCAGGGCGGAGAGTTAAGGCCCTGAGAATAGCCTTAAAAGGAAGGAGAGCTGTGGAGTAGCATGCACACATTTAAACATACACACACAGACACGCACAGACACACACACACACACACAAAACACATGCATTCACACTCTACAAAAAAGTAATTTAGATGCATGAACTTAGAATTTGCTGGGGTTGCTATGTTATTGCGTTTGTTCCTTTTTGCAGACTTAAAGAGAGATTTCACACATCGATGGCTTGTGTCTGTGACTGTGTGTCTGTAGGTGTGTGTGCATGCATGCCTGCACACACCGTACACATATCCTGACTGCATACAAAGAAATCCATGGGTAGCGAACATGCTTGTGTCTTCTTATGCATATATCTTATGCTTATGCCTGTCTCGTATGTGTGCGGACTACAGTAGCAATGTTGATGGATTCATTTTGCAGAAGGAGGAAGCTGCGTAGAGGCTGATAATGTGTGTGTTTGCGTGAGAAGGCTCCAGGGAAGGCAGCCCCTAGCTCCCAAGACTGAGTACAAGATAATCTGCTGTCAGATTTCATACTAACACATTACATTATTAATGCTCATTATCGCCAGGCTTAGCTATGGACTTTAGTTTAAATGCTAAAATTTGAAAAAAGACAAAGCAACAGTAAACATGTCGTCCCTCACGGAAGATACAGTCCCCCTCTGGGCAAGCACTAACAAATGTCACCCTGTTTTGACCTGTATTTGTCGTACCCCTCTCCTTGGGCCAATTATATTTGGAAAACGCCGGAACACAGTGGAGAAATGCAACATTTCTCCAAGTTTCATCAAAATCAATCAGTGGAGTCTGCAAATGAACAGACTGAGACGGATCCATAGTCCTCTCCCCAATTCCATTGTTGGGGACAAAAACCTTCCTCGTTGGTCCTTGTGAGAATTCTTGTTCGTTTTTTTCAAATGTTAAACTGAGGTTGCTCTCATCTCTGCCTTATTGCAAATGAATGCTGCAGATGAACCCGCAAGTGTTAACCCGCTAAGTTTAGTTCACTTGGGGAGGTGAGAGCATCCCAGTGGACTTTAGGTGTGCAACAAACAAGTGCTTTGTAGTTTGCCCGAGAGAGGTGGTCTTATATCGCTGTCAAGCAATAGACGATATGAGCTCTGAAACAGTTAGTTAGAGGTGAGAATACATTCAGATCAAAGACAGGAAAGCAGCCTAGAGATTTGACTTTTTTTGAACATCTTCGAATGTCTTCAAATGTGCATGCTTTCTGTTATTTAGCTAAATAATGCTGCAATATCAAGCGTGTTGATGTGTACACAAAACTGCAAAACTTAGTATAATATGTGAGTAAGGCAGGACCCATGTAAACACCATACTCTTCTGTAACTGTGTTGTATGTTCTTAGTTGGAGTATGCATAATTGCAGAAATATATTATATATGTGGAGGACTCCAGTTTTACTTGCATTAATAGAGTCCAGTCAGAACATGTAGACACCTTAATTACATTTCTTCAAGTGTGAATCCAGTGTGCGTGTGTAGTTGGTGACAGAGCTCATGTTGTTCTATCAGAGGCGAGGCAAAACTCGCAGGAACCACAAGTATCATGTAAACCGTATTGTTCGGAGAGATTTCACTTTATAGAATCATGTAATCATGTAAATAGCTTACTCACACTGTTTGTCTTACTTGAACAATAGGTAGGTAATAGTCACATTGTTATGCGCATGTAAACATAGCCGTTGACAGTGAACTGTGTAACCAACGCAGCTCGATGTTTGAAAAATGTTATGTATTTATTTTTTAATCGTCTCTGTTGTCAAAGTGGAAATGACAGGTTTTATATTTGTCCAGTCCAAAATTTTGACCAGCATGATCACATGGCTTCATCCATAAAGTATGGTTTGTTTGCTGGCAATGGGAAAAATAACAAAACCAATGAAAAATGGCCACAGAGAAATAATTTCACTTCTGGTTTGAGCCAAGACAAACTGATTATTGGTGAAAAAGAAACTGTGCAAGTAGCTAGAGCTGCCGTCTTTGTGTCACTTGCTGTTTCCATGTAAGCTGTGAAAAGATCAGTACGACACAGACACCTACGGGAGTCTTTACGAGTACGATAATAGTAAAAATGGCATGTGCCCCAGTTTTACAGTTGTGAAATAGTGTGGGCTAGGTGATATTGAGATTTTCATTTGGAGAATTGATTTTGAATCAACAAAAAGCGTGATATGACGTGTGTATCTATTTATGTTCTTGTTTGTTTCTTTGGAACCTGAAATCTTGTGCCAAACACTTCACTATCTATGTAAATTAAAGTTATCCTAACTGAATTTCTTACAAGTTGAGTGAAAGAAAGTATTATAAAATTCTACAACAATCCACTTGCTCATACTGTGGGTGTGATCCATTGTTAAACCGGTGTGTTTGTATTGATTTGGTTTGCAGGGTAAATCCGTTACGATATGTTGAGGTCATACCTCATGATTGTGTTTAACTGGCAATTATACACAAGCAGAGTCTAAGGTCTACATGTTGTTTTGGAAATAGAATGACAAAGAGCCTAATTCAGGCAATGTTATATAGCAGTGTTGGAGAAGTGGAACTTGTTTGTCAGCTGAAACAAACAGAAACCTAATGGTCTTGGTCTTGTCTCGGTCTCTGGCCTTAAATTATCTGTCTTGGCTTGTTCTTTAGCTTTGGTCTTGAGTTTCTTGGTGAGAATAAACTTATAAACTTACATGTTATGATGTTCCATAAGCCAAACATTTATGTTTGTGCTACTTTGATTATTTAGACTACACCTTACACCCAGAGAAGAAACTAAATGTGTGACATTGATTGTGGGACGTCGTTAATAGTGTAACTTTGAAAGACTTGGATAGTTTTTCTGCAAAATGTCTCTGAACCTTCTTTAGTTGTGGTCTTGACTTGATCTCCCCTGAGGTAACAGTGAACCCCACTTTCCTTTCTTCTGATGTACAGTAGTCAAGGCCAAAGACAAGGTTAGTGTCTCTCTTTCTCCCTCGCTCTCTCTACCTCTCTCCTTCTGTCTCTGTCAAAGTGTCTTGCCAGGAAAATCCTGGTGTTCTGTCTTACAAAGTCAGTTCCCACAGACTGCTGCTGTCTGATGGCGGATATGTTTCCTCTAGACCTCCTGTAGGCTACATCTTAATCACACCACTCTCATCTCAGCTGTGTGTGTGTGTGTGTGAGTGTTTGTGCTCTTGCATATGTTTGTTCCAGCTTTTCTAGCCTTAATCTTTTCCACATGGTTTCGTTTTGTGCGTACGTGTGGCTACAGTATGTATCATGTTCCTCTGAGTTTGTCCCTCTGTGTGTGTATTTACTTCCTGTATGTGTACTTTGTGAGAATGTAGTGTGTTTGTGTGTAGTTTGTGTGTGCGTGTACTTTCTGTGCATTCTTACGTATATTTTGATGCATGTTGGCTTATATGGTAAAAGCATTGTCTTTTCTTGGCCTTTCCGTCCCATCAGGGTCATGTGACACGTTATCTTGAGCCTTCAGTAAAAAGAAAATAAAAGGATTTCCAGTAAATAGGCCTGGTAAGCATGGCAAATGTGGAGTTATGCCTCATTAAACCAACAGTCAAATGTGTATGTGTTTCAGTGTGTTTGCGCATGCGTGCTTTTATGCACGTTTATTTTTGTGCATTTTTCTGTCTGCATCCATCCAGTGCTTCTCTCTCTCTCTCTCTCTCTCTCTCTCTCTCTCTCTCTCTCTCTCTCTCTCTCTCTCTCTCTCTCTCTCTCTCTCTCTCTCTCTCTCTCTCTCCACCACCCCCCCCCTCGCACTGACAGCGAGCGAAGAGTTTGCAACATCAGTGGAAAATACTTTTCCAACAACCAGACCCTGCTGTCCATCTGTTCTGTGTTACTTGTTGTACTTCAATCTCTCAGATGGCAACATGCAGCGTTAATTTGGCTCTTGCTGCATACCACAACTAAGGCTCTGAACACATGGGCCCAGTCAACCGAACCAGAAACAGAAAGAAACCAACCAAGAGAGACACAGGAAACGCAACAGCAGGAGACATGAGAAAGACATAGGGACTGAAAATTAGGTTTACAGACAGGCAAACAGGCAAAGAGGACAGACGGAGAGAAAGAGAGATCAGGGTGTCTGCAGGTCTGTGAAAAGTCTGAAAATTGTAGTTTTTCCTTGGTGCACTACTTTCCTAGTGAGAAGTCTCCCTGGTTGCACAGATGCATATTTTACTGTGTATTTTGCTCTTGAGGTTGATTTTTGGGGTAAAATTGGTCTTAAATTTGTGTTTAAAAAGTCTTACAAGTCAGAAATTGATAGATGGACAGGTATAGATGGATACATATAATTTGTTGGTGTTTTTTCTTTCATGTCATTGTTGACATTATTGGTGTGAAATGGTGCAGTTAGACAGACAGTCTTAATGTATGTGGGAATATGGATGAGCTCCTTCCTCCGTTTTGGTACAAACACACAGAACGGGATTATTACAAAATGTGCATCCTGTAAGATTTAATCTTGTCACATCTTGGCTCCATGCATATGCCTGTGTTTTATAAATTGTGAGGCAAAACTAAATTACACGAGATATAGGCTTGCATTTTATGTAGATGTATCGTTATAGAGAATACCTGCCATTTATACACACAAACAGCACTGACACCAGTGTCTAGAGAAAAGCTAACCCCTTATGTATGTGTGTTTGTGTGTGTGATGATGCTTAAGACAAGAAATCAGTTTCATTTTACATCATTAGATCTTGGTATCACACCCACTAGGCCAATCTGTTTCTCTTTCCAGGGATAGAGACTCATGAAACCTAGAAATGGTGCCGCAAACCACTGATTCAATCATGTAATGGATATGAATTATCGTTTGTGCTTGTGTGTGTGTGTGTGTGTGTGTGTGTGTGTGTGTGTGTGTGTTACACGTGTATATGCTGTGGGTCCATAAAAAACACATCTGCTTTAACCAGACACTAATACTGTATACAGAGTTAGTCCCCTGTTTAACAGCAACTAATAGTGTTTTCCTGACATTTAAAATAAAATATAGTAAAATACCCCTTTGAACATTTTCTAGTTGTTTACATTATGTTGTTCTTAACATCCTAACAACTTTCTTATTACAGTACTTTCCATAATGGTGAGTCACAAATGTTTACTTGGTTGCACTTAAATTCCTAGAATGTAAAATGTAGATAAATGATAAAGAAAATATTGAGACCAAACATGCTCTGTATCTCCTCTCTGGTTAAGTAAACTGGATCACATAAACTTTTGTGGCTTTTCTACCCTTCATTTGCTCTCTGCTGTCCCACCTGAGACTGTGAGTCTTCTTCACTCTTGGTCTCACAATATTGATAATAATAGTTGATGTTTTGGCTGCACCAGACGCCTGTCTCACCAAGCGACTTAATGGGTTAGTGAGCTAACTTTGGGCCTAACAAAAAAAAAAAAAAAAAAACCTTTACATGGGGAAACTATTGAATTAACAGATAGTAAGAAGGGCTGTTGGCAGGACGCTGGTGTCTACAGACTGGTAGAACCACTTTCTGTGATGATTTATTATATCAGAGATATAATACAGAATATTTATTAGGCTGCATCAGATATAATGAATGTTTGTAGTATTTCCAGGCTATAAAAGAGGGCTCATAACAAGTAGCAGGTAGCTTACATTAGTTTACCATAGTTAAAAATAGTGAATGAAATTTAGGCCTAGTGTTGCATCAGTGAGACATACAAGCTGTTTAAGGTGTTAATCACGAAACCTGCTTTCTCTCTTACATTATTTGTTGCCATAACGTACATGATTGGAGTTAATTTTGCATTTTGTGTCTTATACACATTGATTTAAAAAGTCCTTACAAACCACATTTACTTGGAACTGGGCTTTTAAGATATAAACTGAGTACAAGATTAGTGTTACGCAAAGCCATCATTAGTAGCTCTTGTCAGGAATCTAGTGAGTCATAGTGAGTCTCAACTCCCTGCCCAGTTAAAACCCACAAATTTCCAAGGAAAGCATTTGGTGTAAATATAACTAATTCCTCTCAGCCACTACAACCCTTCAGTTGTTCTGGGCTACATCATAAGAATATCCAACGTTTCACAGAGAGGAAGGGTGTGGAGACATCTATTATCAGAGATTTACATGCACAAAACAAAACAAATACAATTTTGGGTGGATCAGTTTTTCCCTGAGCACCCCATTTATGAATCGACAAGGTCTTGCTTGCTTGCTCCCTCTCATGCATGGCCTGGACACCGGACACCAACTGCAAGTGTTGACTTTCCAATTGTTCTCCCATAGATTTGTGATTCAAAAGCTCACACTGGAGCAGAATACAATGGGGCAAAATTATAGATCACAACCCTCTCTGTGTGCGAGGTCTAGCAGGGCAAGCTAGTGACATTTTGGGCAGCTGGGTGTTATAGTGAATAAGGAGACGGCCCTTAACCAGAGGAAGATCAATCCCCCTTGTCGGCAGCACAGCCGCCCTGCTGTATGAAATGAATGAAAAGAGAATTTTGAGTATCGTATTCTTATTATCTCTCAACGTGCATCTTATCTGGCTAAAATTGTGTTTCTCTCAGTGAAGCTGCAGCTCTCCGCAGCTCCACTTCTTGCCCTGCAGTTGAATGTTTTCTAACTTCGCAAAAAGAAAAATGACTGCAAAGCAGAGGAGCTCTGGCTAAGATGTGGTGAACAACAAAGCTCACAGAGGAGGCAGTTTGCTACTACAACAGACAGTGAGTAGGTTTAACATTTGACTTGTTTTCTCGCTGCTATTGTATTAAGAGCTAAAACTTCATCTCGGCTGTATGAGTGCAGCGTGGAAAACTTCTCTCACACCGTTGAATATGCCTGAATGTGGGAGGAGTGTTGAATTTTATTGCAGTAGTGTGTGTGTGTGTGTGAGTGTGTGTATTTCAGTGTGACAGAAAATCTAGAGAAACATCTAAAGGAAGTAAAGTGGTTAGAGTCATGTGGTCAAGATGTTTGTGTCAGATCTCTCTCACTCTCTTTATTTCTTTGTAGTTCTTTCTCTTGCTCTCTGCAAAATGGGTTGTAATGCGGTCTTTGTGTGTGTGTGTGTGTGTGTGTCTGTGTCTGTGTTAATGAGTGTTTACGTTCATACCTAATTTCCCCATTGAGATCAATAAAGTTTCATCTTATGGTTTGTGTGTTAATTGTTAATGCAAGTGTATAAATATATATATATATATATTCATGTGCACCTTTTTTCCTGTCATAACCTCTTTGTGGGGGTCCTTTGTGTGTGTGTGTGTGTGTGTGTGTGTGTGTGTGCGCTAGTATAACCTAGAACCACATTGCTAGTGCACCTGACCTTGCTGAGTTGTTCGTGGAAAGCCCCTAAAGCAAAGCTGCGCTACATCTTCACCTTGACAGTTTTCTCTTGCTTCTCTCTTGGCCTCTGTTCTTCATACACACATCCATCCATACACACACCACACATACATACTGTTCATCCGTCAAATCCCTTATGCACAGCCTGTAGATCCTCTCAACTCCAAAGCTGCAGCTCCCGAAAAGATGCCTGTTGTTGTCTTTGATAGGTGCAGCTATACCTGTGGTTTGTGTGTGTGTCTGCTTTGCTCTACTCTACTATCCTCTCCACTCCTTTCCACTCCACTCTCTTCTACCCTACTCTACTTTACTCTGAGTCAGATCTCCAGCCCAGCTAAACCTTCTCTAAGCCCCCCCGATTCTCTCCAGGCAAGTCCTTAGCCTGGTTTCCATTACAGGGCCAAACACAGCTAACATTTATTCATTATCTGTGCCTCTCAGTTTCCCCTTCAAAAAAAACTGTGACTCATTTTTTTATCCTGTTGCCAACAGAGATGATTTGTCAATTGGGCTATAGTTTCTCACTAAGCAAACAGTGCTTTTTGATCCTGCATTATAAACATTTAGAGTTTGCTCTGGCCTTGGCAAGTCCCACTTGGCTTTGACTCTGCTGTGGAAAATGTTATCATGGCATCTCCTTCCCTATATAAACCTGGTTCTGGCTCAGTCGTTCTAGGAACTGCGGTCAGAAGGGGTAAAACTGCACCGTTAGGCTTATTCGGAGACAATGGTGTGGCACTGGGGCAGAAGGGAAACGAAGGGCAACGAGAGAAATACGTTTTTTTCACTTTCTGGCCAAGTCACAATGTCAAAAGTGGCTTGCTCTGTTTTCAAAAATCAATTACAGCAAATTTGTTTTATCATCTCTGTCCAGTGTTAGAGGCAGAGCCTCTGTGAGGTCTCCATAGTGGTTAATGTTAGGGTGAAAGTAAGAGTTGCATTTTATAATCGAGTTGGGTGAAAATTATGGTGATATTTTTTGTTGCAGGGCAGGAAAGTAGTTAAAGAGCGGGGCGGATGTAGAGAGCAATGTTGCTTTATGTACTGAAGGCAAGAATGTTTACTAGTCTTTTTACATGTGCACAGTTAGTGGACACACACACACGCCCATAACTGACCCACACACATACACACACATACACACACACACACCCATAACTGACACGCATAAAGCCTTACACACATGGATGAGTTGTGCATGCGTGAGATCTCTCTTACACACAAGCCAAGTTCCCATCCAACTGACAAGTGAATTTTGAGCAAACGTTTGAAATGTTGCAAAAAAAAAAAATCTAAATTAGGTGTATTTCCTTTCCAGCAGTTTGATTGAAGCGCAGAAATAGTTGTCATGAACATAGGACACATGTACATAAGAAAAAAGTCTCTCAAAAATTGATTAGTATTGGGCAAGTTGTTATTTTTCTTTCATGTCAGCTGCTGTTGCCCATACTTTATGCTGTCCATAGCCTAAAACAAAGAAATACACTATTGCACTATTCTCATGCACAAACTAATGGTCATGTAACAGCAACAGGAGCCTTATACATGGGAGCAACAGCGTGTATGACATTTTTAGGAGGTTGCAGTGGACAGATATTTTACAGATAGCAAACATACCTCATTATTTATTCAACACGTGTTTCCATTGCTAAAATTTCTTTATTGACTAAACATTTTTCTACCTCAAGCGAGTGTAAAAATATTTTAACGACATTTGAGGTTTCCTTTCAGCCTCTCTTCAGTCGATACATCTTTATTTGCATAAAAATACTTGAATGGAAACCCAATTGCACACATGAATGCACTTATGTTCTTGTGCACACTGTGCTCACATGTACGTGTGCGTACGCTCGTACTCTCCTCACCACTACACACACAGACAATCACACAATCGATCTTGTGTAGTTCTCAGTAAGCTGATGTTGTTCCTAGGTTCAGTGGTTTCCGTGATATTTCAGTGTCAGTTGGGTAGGGCAAGGTGCTGCTCGTAATGAATAAGCCTGAGCAAGTCCAAATTTAATCTTGTAGTTTTAATGGAGAGCAAAGATCAAACAAAATTTTCACCAGGAATTTATCTGGAAGCCATCCAGCATCCAGGGCCAATGTTCCCTCTAAACTGATAGTTTGATGAACTATGTCTAATCATTTCTCACATTGACCATATAATATCAAATCATCTTGTCTGTCATCGGACATCTCTTCACTTAGAAATGTACTCAATATAAATGGGTTTGGAAAATATATATGCAGGGATTTTGCCATACCTTAGAGTTGCAATTCATTAATGAATTTAGTCCTGGATTAGCTTTAGCTTTTAAGCCTGGTATCTCATAATATAAAATGTCCAAATTATTTCCCAGTTTACTTTCAACAATTGGAAGAAAAATATAGTTGTTAATATGATTGAAAACTTGGTGAAATGTTCCTGGTTAATCTTGTGCATTAACCCAACTAATTTTTGTTTGTTTGTTAAAAATGAGGGTTTTTTTTTTTTTACAGCCAGAAGCCCTTGATATTGTAGCCTCTATATTGCAAGAAGTTAGTCAGCAGTTAGTCAGTGTTTTGATAAACAGAAAATCTGCTAATTAGGCTTTATTCTGTGTAATTAAGAGCTTACTGACAAAATGTGTTTATCTGAACCAAAAAATGTTTTTTAACAAACTCAAAAGATGACTTTTACCTCTCCTTTCTGCTTTCAGCCAGGCTTGCTAATTGGTCTTTTCTTTTGTGCAAAACCACATCTAACTCATTACAGGGAACTGAACTCATTTCTGTGAATCTTGTGTGCTCTCTTACTTCTGCATATTCGGCTTCGTATATCAGTGTTTCTGAGAAGTATGCAAGGAGGACAGTGCGATGAATTGGTGACATTTATTCATTACTGAAGACTACGTCTTCTGACGGGTCTAGGTTTCCTAGAACACACTCATCTCTATCAGTCTTGGTAACCCCACTAGCGCTCTGCTGAGTGTGTGTGTGTGTGTGTGTGTGTGTGCGTGTTTCCCACATCCTCCATGGATGCCACAGACAGATAGAGCTGATTGTGAGGTGATCAGTGCTATACTAGGTGCCTGTACTCTATGTAGGCATATCAGACAAGTTAGAGGAGTGTAGAGAAGCGGTTGCCAAACTTTGTCTCTGTGGAGAATTAAAAAAAATATGTATTTTGGCATTGACTTTCACAGGATTTTGAGACAGCTGATATAAAAAACAAGACAAAACCTTTACCATCGTAAAGGTGTAGCCTATAATCTCATATTCAACCCATCTTACATTGGGTTGTCTGGCACCAGCACAGAACTGCAAGCTGCAATACTTCTGTTTGACAAAACCCCATAATCATTGCAAAGGAAATCCAAGACCGAGGGCCAGATAGCTGCCCTCCATGTGTTTAAGCCTGAGCCAACACAATTGACAGTTGCATGATTTGA
This sequence comes from Centroberyx affinis, assembly GCF_046629955.1. Taxonomy (NCBI): domain Eukaryota; kingdom Metazoa; phylum Chordata; class Actinopteri; order Beryciformes; family Berycidae; genus Centroberyx; species Centroberyx affinis. Next base: position 21,471 of record NW_027281298.1, read on the forward strand.
AATAGCAGGAGAGGGGCTTCATTACAATATCTCACTGTGGGAGGCCTTTAACATTGTTTTTACACCGTGGCATGCTGGATCTGCTATCTGCTAACTCACTTCTCTCATCTGCTGTGCTGTAGCCTTAAGAGGCAGATGAGAATCTCTCTGAAAGATTCATACAAAATTAATCACTGTATGAGAGAGGATTGTTGATATCTTTGTTTTTTTTGGTTGTAATTTTGGACACCTCCATGAGTGAATTTGCCTTAGTCTGGTAGACACTGCAGGATATACAAAGTCTGAATGATCTGTCAATAGACTCCTCTTCCATCATTAGAAGAAAAAAAAATAGAGATGTAAATATGATGGAAAACTAAGTTACAAAGCATATGGAGAGCATGTCTCTGAACCAGTATTTATGTGTTTCCAATTAGTCGTGTAATGTCCTGTGTTTGGTGGTTTGGTTTGCAGTTGATTAACATTAGTTAGTAAGTAGTAGTCCATCAGTGTTCACCAAAAAGCAACTGCACTAACTAGGCTGCAGATCTTGCAAGTTACTCACAGCAAGACATGTTTATTTTAGGACACTAAGAGTAAGGTGTGCCCAAAGAAAGAAAACCATTTCTGTCCTACCAACTATGGAGGAAGACCTTGGTGTGTCTTGTGTTTCTGTGGGTGACACAAGCAACAGGTGTCATAGTCTGGCAGTGGAGAGGTGAAAACAATGCCAGCTGCTCCAGATCACCATAGTGTCAGTTGAACCAGTGCAGCCATAATATCAATGCATTTAAAGAGGAACAAACGACTCTTTACAAATATGGCAAGAGTTGTTAGCAAAATGTCTACACTAGCCATGATCTAGGCAGCGCTGTATGCTGGTCACTGGCTAGCAACCTCAGCCTGGTAAAAAAGTAAAGTTGTTACATGGGGCGATTAAAAGTTCACCCACATCAACACAGTTGATCAGTTTTAAACATGCAGCGTAATGAAACTCATCGATGGCCCCAACCTGAAATCAGGGAAAGCACAGTGAGATGTGTGTGTCGGGAACTGTGATTTTAAGGTCAAGGTCTCATCTGCCGCATGAGGCTTACTGCACCACCCATCAGGAACGCTACTAAAATGTCAGTGTGTGTTAAGTGTGTGTGTTTGGACTGTGCACACACACGTTTCTGGGTCTCTCCAGAGACCAGTTTGGTAACCCTGCCGAGTCTAAGTTCAGTCCAACACGCACACATGAGCATGCGTACACACACACACACACACACACGTGCGCGCGCACGCGCGCCCCGGACAGCGTTGGCTATGGTGACCCTCGGAGGGATAGTGGAATGTTGAGTGTCAGTCGGTTGCTATGGCGATGGCCTTGAGAAAGGGACCCTGGGAAGAACGTTTTGGATTCCAAACATCCTGTGTCTCACCCATGTGTCTGTGTGTGTGTGTGTGTGCATGCGCACATGGGTGTGTTTGTGACTGTGTGGGTGGGTGGGTGACAGTGCATCGATGCATCTGTTGCTGTGTCTCTCTGTTTGTTTGTGAGCTACTTCCATAAACTGTTTATGCTAGCTGGCATGTGTAAACCTGTGTGAATATGTGCAGTTTCCTCCTCCACTGGACAGGCGGGGAGGGCCACTCACCTTGACGAGCTGTCTGTTTGACTAAAATATTTCTGTTGGTTTGAATGAAGATGATCTAAATATTATTTGAAATGCTTCTCCGCCTTCAGGAAAAAAAAAGGTCATCATAGGCCAAGCCATATTGTCACTGTTGCATATCTGCCTCTTAGTCACAATATCAGTCCTCTGTGTGTGTGTGTGTGAGAGAATGTGTGAAGCTGAAACACAGTAGTGAAAACTGACTCAAACTGAAAAGGACCAGTGATGAAAAGTGAAATGCTATTATGGGGTCATGACATTATATGGGACGCACCGATCAATCGGGCGCTGATCATAATCGGCTGATAAACACACTAAATACGTCATCAGTGATTAGCCAATCTTAGTTTCAGCTGCCTGGTGGAAAAAAAAAGTTTCAATTGCCGGATTAGGAAAGCAGTTGAACGTCTGCCGTGAAAAGTATGAGAACCAATTTGTCAGTCAGTCGAACGTTAGTAGCGTAGGCATGTTGTCCATTTGGCAGTTTTTGGCCCCCAGTCATCAAGCACACACTAACATATAATTAACATGTTATGATAACACCTCTGATTTGTTTACACATGGATAGGTCAGCTATGTCATGCAGTCATAAGAACAATCTGTTAAATATGCTGCTATATTGGGATTTTACTGTATATGCTTGCTGTGCGCTTTTACATGATGTGCCATTGTTAGTAGAAAGTCTGGGTGAAATGCGTGCCTGATTGGTGCGTCGCTAAATCCTACACATGGAAGCTGATTTTGATTAACTACCTGTTGGTGTATTCATTTGGATTTATAATGTACAGTTTTAAACTCACAATATCAGCAGCAGCAGCAGCAGCAGCAGCTATCTCTTCATTGCAAGTATGATGTCCTGATTGCTTGTATACAATATTATATACAATATTGCTTCTATACAATATAATACAGGTGCCAGTTACTGTATATCATAGGCCTTAAGCCTCACAATGAAGAGCTCATGGCTACTGTCTTTATAGATGTATGATGACAATGGTTGGCATTGTAGCATTGAAAGGCTGTAGACTTATAAGGCTGCAGGCACACAGTACAGTGAGCTGTTGAGACAAAGAGCAGCAATGAATGAAGAAATTAATGAACAAGTTCCCTAAGGGCTCTCCTGTAAACTTATGTAGTGTCCTCATGCTCACACTGTCTGACCTTGTCTGTCTCTTTACACCCCCACCCCTCTCTCTCTCTCTGTGTCGAGTGTTTGTGTGTAGCACTGTTGGTGCTAGGCAGTAGCTGGTGGAGACAAGTTTCATCAGCTGAGCTGTTGTTAATCCTAACAGTAATGGGTTGACTGTCCAGTTTAGTTAGCCCCTCTTGAACATGTTACACACACACACACACACACACACACACACACACACACACACACACACACACACACACACACACAAACACACTCTTAAGACACTTGTACCAGGAACAAGCACACATAGTTTCCAAATACTTGGTATTGCATGGTATAATGCTTGGTTTTATGTTTTTAAGGAAATATTCTTTAAAGAGTTTTAGGTGAATTAGCATGCTAGAAGATGGAAATGGAAGTAAAGGAAAATAAGGACAGAGAGATGGGAGAGGGGAAAGGCCTTGCAAGGGAGTGTGTTGCTCTGTGTGCGTGTGTGTGTGTGTATACTAGAGAGTATTCGAGAGTGCAGTATGAGAGTTTGCAGTAATAGAGAATGTGTGTTCATGAGCTTGTTGTCTCTCATGTACTTGTTCCCCTGATGAAGCTGATTCACAGAAATCAGGCCTGTTACGTTGTTGCTCAACCAGTCAGACATCTGCTGCCTGTTTTTTTCGTGTCTTTTTTTTTTTTCCCACAGACACACCACACATATGGTTCCTCAAAGATGCTCTTAGTCAGAAACTCATTCACATGCTCATAATAAATTCCTGAATGAGTCAAACACCTCTCATGCTCACCGACACACAATTCAACGCCAGATCTCAACATGCTCCGTGGCTTCGGCAGCTGCGGCACATCCCATATAGTTACAATGTCATGGCTATAACTTTAACTAACAATCATATCTCCTTCTCCGAGTTTCAGTTCAAAAGTGCTTTATTGGCATGAAATACAAAAGTACTTAATGCCAAAGTAAAAACGACAACTAACAGATTATAACCAGATTCAGTTGGCAACCATTTTATAATGTGACATTAGCAACAACACATGGTTGAATATATCAATCATATGACATATGACAAGCATCTTTTTTTACTCTTCATGTCCCTCCTGAGTGCTGTCTGAAAATGTGATGGATTAATCCATATTTTGCAGCAATATTCTCCTAGAATATATTGATTGTCTCTCTGTGTCTCTCTGTGTCTCTCTGTCTCTCTCTCTCTCTCTCCCTCTCCCTCTCTCTCTCTCTCTCTCTCTCTCCCTCCCCTTATGTTTTTGTTTGTAAAGCAGGAAGGTCGTAACAATAATCTTAAAGAATCTAACCACCAGAAACCAATTTCTCTGAACACCCTGATCTTAAATTTGGCTGGGGCAGCAATTTAGAGTGCGAGTTCACCTTCAGTCAGTTCCTCATTCATTGACTCATAACTCACTAAATGAGTCATATTCATCTCATCTCTGCGTCACTGTGCTTTTTATTAATATTACTAGGCGCTGTGGTTGAGGCAGAGAGCGTTTGGAGCTACGGCGCCCATTCACGACACTGGCAAACTAAGGAAATTGGAGGGGGTGGGGGGTAGATAATCTATTCTTTTGATGTGTGTGTGTGTATTCCTGTCTGTGTCTTCGTGTATGTGTGTGTAGGATTAACATAGACATTCCTCAGGCTCACACACTGTCACATAGACTCAAACTCATCCGGCGCACAAAGCCCTGGAATCCGCCTCCCTGCGCTTTCTTCTGCTCTCCATCCCTCCCTCCTTCCCTCTCTCCCACCCAGCGCCATGTCCTTCACTGTCTCGTCTGTTTCCTTTTTGCTTCTTTTTGCTCTCTCACACTACCCGCCCTCTCTCTTCTCTTCCGCTCCCTCGCACACGTTTGTCCCATAGGGTTGGATGTTGATCCAACTGTATCTTGTTAGAATATAGGCTCCACTGCGCACTTCTAGGATTGTGGGTATGGGAGTGGGAAGTGGAAAATAGTTCATGTCAGCTCAGTACAATGCACATTAATTGCTGGTACTTGAAATTTGTTAATTTTGGGGAAACTTCGCCTTTGAGGCCAAGTTGTGTCCTAGGGGTTTGATGTGTAAAAGTTATCAGAGATTGACAGTAAATTTCTCGAACTGCTGTTAAATGTTGAACTCCTTGGAGTTTCACTTGAAAATCAATGTAAGAAAAGAATTTAATATTCCGCTGAGCTTGTCAGTAAGAGTGACAAGGCAATATTGAGGTGTCATTTATGGCAACACACACACATGAGTGCACACACACACACTCACAAAGCACATGGAATAACTCACATATGACACACACCCTAGTCATGAACTTTTAATAGGAGTTGCTGACTCTCTGTCTCTGCGTGTTTCTATCATCTGTCACCCAGGCTTCATGTCAGACGTGACCTCTGACCCACCGTGCCACGGGCCTGTGCACATGGCTGACCAAGCCATCCATCCGTGTGTGTGTGTGTGTGTGTGTGTTTACGCCTGTGGCATTGTTAGCTCTCCTTTGTATGTGCTCTGCGTAGCTGTATTAGTGATGTATGATTAGTTTGAGTGTATGTATGTGTCTGTGTATGTGTATATGTGTGTGTGTGTGTCTTTGTGCACAGTACACACTCTTCTTTTCATCATTCTTCTCTCCAGTCGGTCCTCAGTTAGATTCCTCTTCTGCCCCTACCTGCGTGGAATGTGACATTACAACATGGTCTTATCCCTGTTTAGACTCTCTCCATATTACATTACTTTTATAGTGTTTCTGCTCTATTAGCACACAAAACTCAGGGTTGCAGGAGTGATGGGGTTGGAGGGGTGACGTGCGACAAAGGTCACAAGACAGACTCAAACCAGACTCCAACTCACAGTGTCAGGAGTGCCTGGTATGTGTCTCGGTCCAAAGAGCCACCAGGAAGCCTCTCATGTCTTGTTTGGCATTCTTCACATTCACAATTGGTCCTTGCGGGGTCGAACCTGGAGCTCTGCCATCACAGCTCCCATCATGCTCTTCCTCTGTCCCACTCCACTTTGCTTGCTAAGGGAGGCTTCAGTTTCAGCAGCACCAAGGATTCACTCACACACACACACACACAAATATGCATGTTCACAAACATATACGCAGTCATAGATGCATGTGCAGATATACATGTGTAGACGTATAGATAAATGCACACATACACACACACACACACACACACACATAGATGCATACTGTATGTGTGCACACAGATGCATGTTATTCATTTATGCACATGCACGCACACTCTCTCTCTCTCTCTCTCTCTCTCTCTCTCTCACACTCACACTCACACTCACGCACACGCACACGCACACGCACACGCACACGCACACACACACAGAGTCAGATATACACACAAAGATGCTTGCACAGACACAGATGCATATGCTTCACACACTCACAGAAACCGACGCTGTTGCTTTCCAGGCTTGCGGTGGGCCATCTGGATTCTGCCTCCTTTCAGTTTGGAGACATGGAGACCGAAAGATAAAATGGGCCACAGCCATGTTTATTCATGTAAATGGCTAAACTAGGTCCAGTGGTCTACTGTGATCAGTAGCCCTCCTGATCAATGTAATAAAAAGAAAAATTACGGCAGCACCCCACATCAGATTCTTCCATACTTACCATCTCAAATGTAGTAAAGCTGTGGTTTTCAGATTTTTTTTAATCTCTCATGGGGGCCCTCATTTTCAAAAACATTTCTCTCACGGCACAAAAATCATTTTGCAGGCTAACTGCACCAGCTGATCTAACAAATCTGTCCTTGCTTCCAGACTACCAGTGACTAGCCTGTAGGATTTTATCCAGCCTGTTATACAATTCAGTGACTTTGGCAATAAAACATGGCCAGCCACCTCAGACACCAGGAGCAGGTTGAGGGCCCATTTTAATATCCACTCTTTATACACTCTTTACCCGTTGGATAAAGAGTGTTCAAAATACAGGACAGGATTAGCACTATATAGTTCGTCTCTCTTCATATTTCTTTCTTTCAGTTTCTACTTTGGTTTCTTCCTCTCTTGTTCTGTCGAATATATAATTCACGAGAGTCAGTATGTGAGTCAGTGTCAGTCAGATCTGTCATGTTGTATGTGGATCTGTCTGACAGTCATTATGTCTGTGCTTTTCAGGCCTCCAGTCCCAAGCTGACGGCCCATTGCTCAGATATCCAAGAAGTCCGTCGTTGCAACCGGCTGGAGATGCCCGACAACTTCAACACATTTGTTCTAAAGGTACACACAAGTTTCTTCTCTTGTCGGGGCGGGGTGAATGTTGGGAACCAAATTCCTTCCCCAGGGTCCATCTGAACTGTTTTTGTTCAAACATTAGAGCAACAACAGAAAGAAAACACAACACGGCGGCCCTGAGTCTGCCCATTGAGTATTTTACATCCACAACTTTTTATCCTCAACCCAGACAAAATGTACATTGAATATAAAAAAGAAACAGTTGTCCCCAAAATTGAAATTCTGTCATTATCTACTCATACCAATGTCAGTACTCCACTGAAATTCGTATGACCACCACACACGCAGTGAGTACGCCCCCACAGTTATATCTCAGCCATTGTTATGCTGATGATACCCAGTTGTACCTCTCAGTCAAGCCGAGTGAGTTGGCCTCTCTACATAACTGTTTAACAATGTCAAAACAAATTCTACTATTAAATTCAGATAAAACTGAAGTCCTTGTGATAGGCCCGGAGCGTTTTTCCAGCCCTAAGTCGACCTGCCTTTGATCCACTTAATCAACATATTAAGCCTGCCCCCAAGAACTTTAGGAGTCCTACTTGACCCAAGCCTTGATTTTGAACAACGAAAAAGCTTGTTCAGTCATGCTTTTTCCATCTCAGGAACATTGCTAAAATTAGATCTGTCCTGAATTTCAGTGATACAGCGGTATCACTGAAATGCATGCTTTTATTTCATCTCGCCTTGACTGCTGTAATGCTTTGTTAACCAGCCTTAACCAGAAAGAGGTAGGATAGCTCCAATGTGTTCAAAATGCTGCAGCAAGGCTGCAACTAAGAGACGGGAGTCTAGAGTAGAGGCAGAGTTGGAACATTAGGGAAATGCCACAAATTGTATAGTTTCACCAAAAGATGTGAATCGGACCAGTTGTAGTGTCGGTTTTCAGACATTACTTGCACTTCAGTTGGTCACGTTTGACCCTCATGCATGTCCACTCTTAGATTAATACAGGACAGGGTTAATCACGTGTCCCTAAACATTTTATTTCCTGGTGTCCCTTTTCTTGTACTGCTCATTTATAGTTTCAGAACCTCCGTTAGCGATATTCAGTCAGAAATGTTGTTGCCAGCTTTTTGTTTCTTTATTTTCTTTGTTCAGTTAGTCGTGAATCCAATTCAGGTAGCCTGAAATGGTCTCAAGTCTCATATTTGGCTTTCTGAAACCTGCAGATAACCTGACATCGCCGCATCGTCACATGTTAGTTTCAATTGGAAATGAACACTGGATCTTTAACAAGAAATGTAGCAGCTTGTAGTTTGTGAGAAATCGGTCAAGCATCTAAAGGGGCCTTAGAGATGTTTTAGATTTGACAGTATGGATCATGTTTCTCTGTTTCAGACTATCCAAGCAGTCTGATGGTTATCTCTGTCTCAGTAGTTTAATCACTGTCATTTCTCATCTAGTCTGTTTTCTGTAGGTTGTGCGTGTCTAAAGAGTTTTTGTAATGCATTGTCAGTGTACGATTAATGTGTAGAATTAGGAAGATGGTACTGGTTGTGCGGCTTGGTGGTTTGTTACACTTAAGATTCAAGACGCGGGCCTAAGCTAAGGTTAAAGACTTTAGTTAGTGTTGATATAAATGTGGACCGTACATATGAATGTTCCTTTGTCTCTGCAGGTTAATAACTATCCAGGTAGTCTGATATTTGAGACGGACAATGACCAACAGGTCAGCTCCTGGACCACAGAGCTAAAAGAATGTACCAGCAACAGGTGAGAGACACACACACACACACACACACACACACACATGCAGGCATGTATACAACACAAACTGTTGAGTTTGACTTGGGCCAGAAAATTTGAACCCAGTCTGATCCAAACACAAAATACTTTTCTCTAAACTTGAACCAACTCAATAATTTTCTAATGATGAATTGAGAGTATTTTGCAACAATATTTTTGAATCCGAGCCCGGCTCAAAACTAAGCCGCGAAATCAGAAATACAGCTCATCGGGTCCAGCTGGGTCCCATCGTGTTCAAGTGTAAATGCGCACACACGTAAACACATGCGCATTCCACTCCCACAGACACATACCTAAGAGCAACCTCCCATCTGCCACCTCTCCTCACCTAGCTTTTCCTTGAGTTCTTGAACGGAAATACTTTGCACTTGGGCTTTGGCTGTTTGTGTGTGTGTGTGTGTGTGTGTCTGTGTGTGTGTGTTTGTGCTGGATGTTTACTTGTGCTGAGCTATGTGTTTGTTTATGCCAAAGTGAATATTTGTTGGTGTGTGTATGTGCGCACACATTCATGTATGTACATGTGTGCCCGTGCTTGTGTTTCCCTATTCCTGTGCATTCCAGTGTGTGTGTGTGTGTGTGTTCAGTTAGTTTGCTGTAGGGCCTGACAGATTCGAGTATATTTGAGCATGAATATTATTCACTGATATTAATCACTGATCTGGCTGATATTCATCACTAATGGTTAACTTCATATTTACACTAGACCTCTGAGAGAAAGTAACAGTTGTGTACAAAAAACTGTTTTGTATAAATGTGTTTTAGGATCCTATTTGGGTGATGAAAGAGCTACAATAATTTTAATTATAAGAATGACCCAATACTATATATTGTCTAGCACTTTTCTTATTAAAGTTACAGTGCTGTGAAGTAAAATAAACAAACTCTAAAAACTCTGGACAAAAAGCCAATGCATTTTCATCACTGTAGGGTACTGGAGAAATACAATTTACTGAGCTTTGAGAATTTTAGATTATTTTCAAATTTGTGCCTGGTTTATACAATTTTAAACGGTTTGGCCCCTCCTCCACTACGTGACTTTGTGTATACTCGCTCATTGGATTGTATTAGATCCTCCAGAATATCCTCTATACGAGATTGTACCATACCATTTCGCCGCACTGCATTTGGGCAATCAGCTTTCTCTGTAAAAGCCACAAATCAGTGGAACACCCTGCCTGACGATGTGATGAGCTGCAGCTCTATCAGCACTTTCAAAACCAACTTAAAAAGTCTGTTAAAAGCTGCTCAGCTCTGTACTCACTGACTTTGATATTCTATCTTATGGTCTTCATGACTTGCTTTTTTTTTTTGACAAGCATACATTTGTGATGTGCTTTTGTGTGTAGTTTTGTATTTTGTGTCTTGTGTGTTCTTTTTTGTAAAACTTTGTATGTTGTTTTTACTCTGTACTGTTTGTTATTGTGCTGTTTCTTTGCTTTGACCTGCAAAGGGACTACAGATGCGAATTAGCTTGCAGCTATAATCTGGTACGGTGCATCAAATGGTGACATTTATGTTTGAACTGTACATTGTCCCTTTTAAATAAATAAATAAATAAAGAAAAATAATCACATTAACAGATCCATAAGCTGTAAGAAAGAGATGACTTGCATTGCTGGCTTCATTAAGTCCTGTTTAGCAGATCAGAAATGAAGACTACACCAGACTGTGTAACTGTAATATTATGATAACAAAACCAATTTTCATTAAAATAATAACGCTTGAAAGTCCAGTTTGCCGACCGTCAGATTGACTCCAAAAGGACAAATGTTACTGTTGGCTCATTAAACCATAATGGACAATAAACAGCACTGTGAGCTTAACGAGAGCAAAAACAAGTTAGAAGCTAAATGTTACTTCCTGAAATGGAGTTTCCAGTTGTGTCTGAAAAGAAGCTGTAGAGTATGCTGATTGCATTTCCCTGGCAAGTTGTTATGCATGTTAAGTAACAATCAGATTTAGTGGTCAAGCAGCCTTCACTGTTTCACTGTTAAGTCTCAATCCCAAATACTCTACCAAACTGCAGGGATACTTTGCAAGGAGATTTCTGTCTTTCATCTAATGGCCAAAGACTATCTTTATTGGCATTGTCATCACTATCAGACCCACAAAGCTTGTATAAGTTGGACCTTATGTATGTGTGCATGCATGCCTCTGTGTGTGTGTGTGTGTGTGTGTGTGTGTGTGAGTGTGTGTGCATGCCTGTGTGTGTGTGTATTTGTGCTTATGTGTGTGTTATGTGCTGCTCTGTGAGAGGAAGTGTGGGGGAGGTCTGAGACTTGGGAGAATCTCAGGACCTTTCTCATTTCTACAGATGTCTGGAATGCTCTTGCACGCTCATGTGCATGCACACACACACACATAGAGACACATACACAGAGGACAGGTCCTTCTGGAAATGAGGATTTGAAGACCATGTGTAGCTGTAGGGTTTGCTCACACAATTGCACACACACACACACACAGCAGCACAATGGACTCTGATTCAGTGTAAACAAACTGAAGTGAGGGACACACTTCTCTTTCTCTTCTATTTCTCTTTTTTCTTTGTTATCAAGGTCTTCCACAGCTGGTTTGCTGGTCTGTGTTATAGATTATATGAGTGTGCAGTCATTCATGAAACTGCACGTCTGACTATTTTTAGTATGAGTGTGTGTGTGTGTGTGTGTGTATGGACACACACGTGTACATGTGTTGCAGAGAGCTAGATTAAGTCTCTTTCTACTTTTCTGTTGATGTGAATATGTATGAGGAGGAACCTGAGCTTCTAAACACTCTCACACTGTCTCTCACACACACAAACACATGCTGCAAGGAGAAAGGAGGCTTGTCTTCCTGTTATTCAGAGTTCTGCGAACTCAAGTCAGCATTTCAGCAGGATTTGCTCTGGCTTCCCTCTTTAACCTTCCCGTTCTCATCTGTGTATGTTCACACATACTGTGTTTGTGTGTGTGTGTGTGTGTCTGTGTGTGTGTGTGTGTGCGGTCACACCCATGTAATGTCAGGGGGGGTGTGCATCTGTGTGTGCGTTGAGTGGAGTGTGACTATAAGGCTTAGTGTGTGTGCGTGTGTGTGTGCACGTTGGGTGTAGTGTGAGTATGATACAGCAGAACAGTAAGTCTTAGTTCAGGTCTGAACTGGACTCACTTCCTGTCTGGGCTTGGTTTCTTTGTGTTCTTTCAGCTTGCTGTTTCCTCCATGTTCACTAGACCCCCCCCCCCTCTCTCTCTCTCTGTTGCCCCCTCTCTCTCTCTCTCTCTGTTGCCCCTTCTCTCTCTGCCTATCTCTGTTGCTCTCTCTCTCTCTCTGTTGTCCTCTCTCTCTGCCCATCTCTGTTGCTCTCTCTCCTTCCCATTTTAAAGGTGCTACATGTAGCATTTTAACATCAACAAATCATTAACACATTCATTTTTGAGGCATTAGTGTAATTACCGTAAATAAACAGGACCATTGCCGAGGAGATCAGCAGCCTCTACACTGTATTATGCATCGTGTGCCACTGAGTTTGATTTTTTTTGGGGAGGCTGATGGATTGCTTTACAACACAAAACAGCAAGAGGGCGCTGTTCTTCCAGCTAAAACAGAGCTAAAGCTTTCAGAGTTTATCGTAACGGCAGATGGTGGACCAAGTAAAATGCCAGTGGGAAAAATAACTAATAAATGAATGAAATGTCTGTCCTCCTCGGGGGGGGCCCCTAGGGGTCCACAGACCGCGCATTGAGAACCACTGACCCCTAACATATATGTATTGTCTGGATGATACAGTATGCCTAATCTGAACATGTTCTGTTTAATCTGAATCTGTTCTTGTCTGTCAGGTCAGGCAGTGTGGATCTGGAGCCCCTCCCCTTCCCATCTGACAGCTCTGTTCCAGCCAATCGCAGTGGGAGCTCAGAGTCAGGAAGTCAGAGTGAGTAGCGGGATGGAGCGGGGCTGAGGGGCGTTGCCTCTGGGTAAATACAATCAAAGCTAATCAAGTGCAGGGACGGATTACCGAATAGACCTATTGGACACATGCTGTGTGTTTAGGATGAAATTTCTTCCCAAAACTGTTGACCTGGTGTCCAGAGTGTCTAGTGTTGAAGTCCACTGATTGTAAATGTTTCTCCATTTCCATCTCCATCACCTTCTCTACTTTAGATAAATAAAAATACTTAATGTGAATAAAACGCCCATTTCCCATTTAAAAATAAAATAAATCCTAGTTTTGATGAAGCGATATGATACGGTTAACTATATTGCTAATAACAGAATCCAAACTACTTTGTTCCTCTCCTCGTCCCTCCAGCCTCGGTGACCTTTGCCCTGCCGGAGCAGGTGTACCAGAAGACTGATCACTTCCTGTTCTCCTACCCATGGTTCCACGGGCCGATCTCCCGCGTCAAGGCGGCCCACTTGGTTCAAAGCTCCGGTCTTGAGGGGCATGGAGTGTTTCTGGTCAGACAGAGTGAGACGCGCAGGGGAGACTACGTCCTCACCTTTAACTACCAGGGAAAGGCGAAAGTACGTTCTCATCACTTCTCATAGTACACTGCTATCCAACTCTGTCTCACTCTTTTTCTCTTTCTATTTCTTGCTGTTAATCTTTATTTAACTTTGCCTATGTAGATCCAGGCTTGACTGAAATAAACTCATACGATCCACGCAAGATTAGGGCTGGGTGGGGGAAAAAACATAGATACACCAATACATTGTAAGTTATTTCAGGGCATTACAGCACACAGAAGAGACTAAGTCCTCACAGGCAGAACAGTCACACTACTGGAAAGTATTTTAGTAATTGTTTAGTGAGGGGAGCCAATCAAGCCCATTTGTGATGTATTAACTGGGGTTAGTCTGAAACTGCCTGTAAAAGGGGCAGTGGTGGCCTAAAGGTTAGAGAAGCGAGCTTGTGACCGGAAGGTCGTCGGGTCAATCCCCCGGACCGGCAGGATAAATCTGGGTGGGGAAAGTGAAAATCAGCACTTGCCCCTCCCTCATTACCACCACTGAGGTGCCCTTGAGCAAGGCCCTTAACCCCAACCGCTCCAGTGGAGCTGCTCAGTGGCCAGCAGATCAGACTGTGGTTGTATTGGTCAGCTTCCAGGACCTTAACCTGTCTTCTAATCCATATCAATATTGCACATAATCATGCATCACAATACAAAAAAGACACACTGTATATGGTGTCACTACAGTATCATAGTATTGATATCGTATCTTGCGGTTCTTGACGATACCCAGCGCTACACAAAATCATCTTGCCTTGCTACAGAAGTGTTGAAGCATCACTTGTCTCTCTCTGTCTTCCCTCTCCATCTCCCACCCTGTCTGCAGCATCTGCGTCTGTCTCTGACAGAATGGGGTCAGTGCAGGGTGCAGCACCTGCGGTTCCCCTCCGTTATGGACATGCTCAGTCACTTCCGCCTCTTCCCCATCCCGCTGGAGTGCGGGGCCGCCTGTGACGTCACGCTGTCCAGCTTCGTAGTGGCCGGCTCCACCCCTTCATCACAGGGTAAGAGTCTCCCGTTCAGTAACTACTTCGCCTCTCTCCGTATCTCTCATCAACCGAACTCATCCTGTGTTGTTGTGTGTAGCGGCGGAGCAGATGTGCAGCAGAAACGCAGAGGGAATGTAAAAAGTTGGACTCATACATCTGTTGCTTATGTCTTGTCTTTTTCTCTCTGTACTTCGGCAGGTCTCTCTGGCGCTGTCCTGGTCCCTTTCTCCCTGCATCGGTGGAGCTCGGAGCCCAGCTTGGCCCACTGCAGCCTGGCCCGCTGCTCCAGCCTCCTCCCCTCCTCCTCCACCAGCACCACCACTTCCGGTCCCGGCCCTGCCTCCCAGTCGGGGCACCGCCCGCCGCCCCGCTCCAACCCCCTCCCAGACCTCCCTACATCGGGCCCCACACCCTTGCGTCGGAGTGAATCGGTGGGGAGGAGGCCCCTCCTTCGCCACCCCAACCCCCACCCGCCCATCATCCCTCAGCGGGACTCGGACTATGAGCTGGAGCCGGAGCGGAACCGCAAGCGGGCCATAGACAACCAGTACATGTTTCTCTGACCCACCGGGTCGCACGCCACCATCACCTCTGACAGAGAGCAATCTCCTGTAAACCAAACACACTCACACACACATGCACACACACAAACATGTACACATCATACAGACACACTCTTGTTACCCCCACCCAACTCTATGTGGGTGTGTGAGACTCACAGCAACTCATCATGATGCTAACATGATTATAGCAGACTCATGAACTTGAGCTTTACAAGTCTTTGTCTAATGAATGCGCGGCTGTGTATATGACAGAACACACACACACACACACACAGTCTGTCCTGGGTGTGTGTGTTTGCCAGTGTCAGACTCACAACCTCCACCCTGATTGTCCACTTTGAATGTATTTTTGGGAATTTTATAATAGTGTCGAGTATAATGATTATTCTCGTTTTTATGAGGTTGTTCTGCATGGGAGAGAGCAGCATGTGTAGCTGTCCTCTCACTCTGGGCAAAAACATCTTTAAAATGTTTTAAATTCTGGTGAACTTTTTAGAGGAGTGCTTGATTTAACTTCCTTGGCACTTGAACTGAACCACTGATGGGAAAGCACCGCCTGCAAAACTGGTTAAATCAAGTGCTCCTTTTAAATATTTGGAAGATATTTACATCTGCCCTGCTCTTCACCTTCACACACTCCACTCTTCATAACACACATAGACAAAAATGCACTCTATTTTAGAGTGTCAGTACTCTTATCAAATGTTTCTAAAATATTCCTCCTCTTACGCATTTTCATGTATTTAAAATGCACACTGTGCTTTCAGTGTACTTTGGAAACAATGTGTATTTTTTCTGTACACAGATTCTTTTGTAGAAAAATGAAAAAGAAACTAAAAAGCGAAAAACTTGAGTAAAGTCTTTGCGGAGAAGCTGTTCCTAGAAACTGATCTAGCACTGCTTCCACCACTCCATACCTTAGCTTAAGCAACTAAGAAGAACCATGTAAAATGATTCCAGATCAGCATTGTTGAGCAACTCCTACCTGATACAATGGGAAATTGACGCTGTTTGTTGGTGTGGGTGTGTGTGTGTGTGTGTGTGTGTGGATGTCAAGACAGACTTTGAAGCGAATGGAAACTAAATGAAAGTGTAGGCTTGCATGCTTGTGCTGATCTCAGTGTGGCACAGTATTCAACTAAGTAAGAGTCTGTGTGCTAGGTTTTCCAAAATTATCAGAGTGTCTTTGTTCTGTTGTAAATCAGTGGCACCAGGATTTACTCTGTGCTCCCATGCTTTGAAGAAACCTGTCCCAGGGTAGCATGGTGTGTATGTTGTGTCTGTATGGAGAGGTCGTCTTGAATGAACGAGTGGAGTAAGAGGGGGACGTATTCTAGTGTCTAGGATAGAGTCCTTCTACAGGCCAAGGTAAAAATAGGAGTTGAATCCAGGTCAGGTGTTTGAAACTGCTAGATCCAGGTTTGAAATGTCTGAAACCTTTTTCAAATCTATTTTTGCTGCGGTTTGAGAATTTAGCATTAAACCCTTAAAGGGCTCCTAAAGGTAGACGCAGTGATGTGATGCAACCCCTGAAAGGCGAAGCGACACGCACCTGCAGGTCGTCCCGGTGCGTGTTCTGAAATCACACACAAGTGCCTATGTAGATATGAAATTTATTTTGTAACACCTCCAGGCAAATCTTGAATTCTGGGTGTGGCATCATATCTCTAACTCTACTTTTTTTGTTTTTTTTGTTTTACACGTACAGCATTACTCTTCCATCTCAGTATGAAGTTTTCTACAAGTTCACCACAGAAACCAGGAGAAAAAAACAAGACAGTGATACATTTTTACACTCACCACCATTTTAAATGAGGGTGATGTATTGTTAGTGACAGGCTTTGTGAGGAAGGGGATAAAACAGAACAGTGGTTTTCAATCAGTGTAGCTTTGAAAGTGTCCATGTTACACATATTAAGAAAATGAAAGAACACTCCAATGATCACACTTTGTCCCTCTATGCAATTCGGGCTTTGTCCACCAGCTTTATGTTTGCTGGCCCTTTGCTTGATGATATAAGCGATCAATTTGATGTGCCTTGGAGGTTTTTGTGTTGTGGTACCAAAAAGGCTGAGAACCACCAATTTAAAACGCAGTCCCAGTGACTGAGGCAGATCCACTCAGCTCAGATTCTCATTCAGGATTCTCTAAAGCAATCAGTTGTCATTTAATGAATATATCAATCATCTGTGGAATAACACAAAGACAGAGAGGAAAATGAAAGATGGCACTCACTTCGCTTCTACTAAAACTATACTGAGTGCCTTTACCAAAGCTCATGTTTACTTCCAACTTTCTCCTGGCGTCCAGTTTTGTTTGAACACAAGTTGTGATGTTTCATCTCTTCCAACACTGGGGCTGGGTTTCTCAAAAGCATCTGATAAGTTACATTTTAACCCATTGTGATCCAAACCTTGTAGTCTTTCCATCTTTAGCCAACTATGAGAAGATCAGGTGATGGGCACACAAGATTCAACTCTGTTCCATCCAGTGAAGCTTGACTATCCTGGCAAGAGACAGACAACACACTATTCATTGAACAGTTACCTACTGTATACATAAAAGCAGTAGCCTTTCATTTTCCCAAGATTAAATATCACACTTTCTGTAATTTTGAAGCGTCAGTTCCATTTCACAGACAAAGATGGCAGTAGTTGTGGGATGCTTTTGGGAAACGGAGCCCAAAAGTAGTGCTAGGACTCGTCTGGTCTGTCTCTGTTTGTCTTCTAACCTTGCTTAACACTAACTTAGCAGTTGATTATAATCATTTACCTTCAAAAAGCCTATACTTAATTTATGGTTTAGTCATGTCTCTCTCTCTCTCTCTCTCCCCTTTTATCATTGTAGAGTTTCCTGTTTTTTAGAGAAATGCACAAAAGCAGGTTGACTTCCTGATGAACATGACCGGAGTAAATCCACTGATTGCTCCTCTTGTTGCGTAATGACAGGTCAGCCTAGTCTACCAAAGGAATATTTTACAATGGTTGTGTAGTTAATCTTTTATGTATCATCATGATAAAGACTGACATCGTGTGTTTGTACAAGGGGAAAAAAGAACAAGAATAAGACAATTTTGGCAAAAGTACGGTTGGTCTTCCTTGCTTTATGCGCCCGACTCTAAACAAACTCATCCCCCGCCCTCGTCACGCCTAAATCTCTCTTCCATTCTGCATATTGCAAAAGGAAAGCAACGGTAACATTAACTATTTTGACTATCAGTCCCCTCTCTTCGCTAATGATTAGGGAGAATGACTGTGCCTTTGCCAGAAAGCTGCTGTTGCTTTTCCCCTTTGAAAGCTCAGGGTGTGTGATGTGTTGCAGAACTTGTAGTGCAATATCTGAGAGATGTCCGACGCTTCAGCCCTTAACTTACAGCACAGAGAGCAAACAAAGGCTTTTACATGGATGGATTTGTGTGAGAATTCAATCTTTGCACTTGCTCATGGATTGAGGAATAAAACAAAATATTTAGCAGCACCAGCAAATTCCAAAGAAAGTTACCTAGAGAAAACGTAATGTTCAATTCAGGGCTTATTACAAGCATATAGCATTTTTATACTGCATAATTGCTCATCATTTCTGTATAATATGGCTCTCAGAAACAGAATCAAGTTAGTTTTACGCTAGAGAAGATCCCCATGTACCTCAGGTGTAAATGTTCAACCCTCGACTTCCACACTTCAACGCTGCCTTTCCAGTCTCCCAGCTGCCACCTTTTACTCTCCCCTTGTTTATTTTAAAAATGTCCAGTTGATGAATGTAATGTGTTCTCAATACTGTTCATTCTGTGTTTGTTACTTCGCACTGTAAACATTCCAATTCAATCTTCCCCTCCGAAGCCAATGAAACCACAACAAAGCTTTTACATCTGTCATCGTTTGTGTTCACGTCCCATTCAGTTATGATAAGCCTTCTAAATTATATAAATATATATCAACTGTATATTTGACATTTTGTAAAATAAAGCTAACCAAAAAAAAAAAAATCATGCATCATCTTCAGTTTGTGATTTGTGTTTTCTCTCTGGAGTCTGATGAAAGTCCAGCATGTCTCTCTGTTCTTTATTATAGTGATTCTCTGTATTGCAGAACAAAGTGTCATTTTAAGGTTAAGCTATATACATCGCTCTTCTTACATGGTGTATTAAGCCTGGAAACTACGACTGGGTTCACTTCAATTTATATAATTTGGCTTAATGTTCATTCCAACAGGCGGATCATTAAGAAGAAGTTCCTGTGTGGTTATAGATCACAAACTTACTCACACTGACTAATAAGGAAATGTCTTGGTTCGGTAGGATTTCTAAGCAGGAGACATTTCTGGGGCGGAGTCACTTTGGTGACATGGGGTAGAAGCATCCTTTGAAGGGAAGGATACCATGGTTTCTCATGCAGAGCAGGACATCCCACAAAACCTTGCAACACCTGCGAGGAAGAATGAAACCCAGCTGTTACACAGTCATAACCCTCCATGGAAATGACTTGCATGTGCGTCACTGTGGCTGCTAAACTTGAAGGGTTACCAGATATTCTGCGTAAACTGTACCGCAAATGAAGATTGATCCTGCAGAGATAATGCATTTCAACACTGAAGGAAGAACCACACCAACAGTCATTCAGTTTTTAAAACTTTTTTATTGTTTTTAATTTTTTTTGCTCATTTTTTAAATTATTTATATTATCTACAAAGTAAAAGTTTTTTTTTTTTAACTTAAAAGTTACACAATGGTTGGGTGAGAAGTGGGATCTGATCACCTCAGCCATCATAATTTCATAAATAACGTTTCTCCTGTCCTCTGGCTGCCAAAACGTGTTTGTTAATTCACAGGAAGCTTCTTGTCATGTTTTTTTTTAGTTTGGTTAGAAACCTGTTGTGTAGTCTGGAAACAAACGCAGCACATAGCAGCAGCAGCAATAGATAAACAGTAAGATTAATACTGTCTAAAAGTTGGAAGATTTTTTTTTTCATAACAAGGTGCAGACAAAATACAAGTTCCAGTTGATTTTTCTTCTTCACTCACTTATTTTCTCTCACTCTCTCTTTCGCTTCTTAGTTGGCAAGCTGACTCAAGTTGCAATTAGGGACCCTCTGAAAGTGTGTGTGTAGATGTGTGTTTTGACTGTGTGTGTATGTGCTGCATAACTATGTGTGTGTAGATATCTGTGTGTGAACAGGGGCAGAATAAGAGCAATCCTGTCTGTTAATGTTAAAACTCTAGCTCATTAAAACGTGTCACTGCATCAATCTGTTAACATTCTCTTATTGCCTAGTCTGGGAGGGATGGAGGGGAGGGGAAGGAGGGATGAAGGGAGGAGAAAAGCTGATGTGAAGCATGTAGATGAAGAAAGAGAGAGGAGAGGGAGGGTGTCGTTCTCTTCATCGTCTGGTTATGAAGGCTCTGGATGAGAAGCGCGAGGCAGAGTGGGTCCCTCAGCTCACCGGCGCCCTCTATCTACAGCTGCTGCTGATGGTGAGGTTGCACTGCAGGCGAGAGAACACACAAAATGGGGGAAAATTAAGTTCAGAGATACAGAAAGATGATAAACTGCAGCAACACAACCTATTAAGTCTTAAAAGAAGTATAAACCTTACTTAATTGGCTAGATATTGCATACAGCAGCTGTGTTCACTATGCAATCTATCTGCATTTAATGCTGGCCCCATTTCAAGATGACATGTATGTTTTTCCACTGATGCTCCAAATAATTCCCTGTAACTGCTTAAGTAATAATTTAACCTTATTTATTTTAATAACAAAACAATTCGTGAGTAGAGATCAGGCATAATGTTATCCTAATCATGCAGTAATCCTCACTTTGGGGGAAAAAAAGACAAACTATATACTCTACCAATCAAAAGTTTGGACACATGCATTTTTCTTTATCTTTTACTATTTTTCACATTTTAGAATAATAGTAAAGACATCAAAACTATGAAATAACATTTATGAAATTATGCAGTGACCAAAAAAGTGTTAAACAAATCAAAACTATCTTTTAGATTCTTTAAAGTAGCCGCCCTTTGCCTTGATGGAAAGGCAAAGGCTTTGGAAAAAATGCATACACAGGATCAACTTCACTATTTATATTTGTCTAAAACATTCATTTCAAGCATTTAAGCATAAGCCTTAAGATCAAAATGGCTTTAAGATAATAAAAAACATGTGTCCAAACCTTTGACTGGCACTGTATATATTCCCGACTCCACCCTGCAGGAGCGTGCTGGTTGAGAAAACGAGCGTACCTTGTGGGTGTGCCAGGTAGGAGAAGTGTGTGGTGGAAGAGACGGGGATGGGGTTGAGGGCGGTCTGGGGCATGGGGGGCTGCGGACCGCCTGGAGGACCCTGGGTGGCCATCAGCATCATCGGGGGGTGGGTGGGCGCCGCGTGGTGCGATTGCACAATGCCAGACTGCATGTGGGCCTGGGTGGGAGACAGGAGGCGTGAGTGTGTTTGTGTTATGTCGTGTGTGAGAGAGAGAGTGAAAGTGAGAAGCAAAGTGAGAATGACAGTGAGAGACAGACAGAGAGAGAGAGAGAGAGAGAGAGAGAGAGAGGGAGAGAGAGAGAGGGAGAGAGAGAGAGGGACAGAGGGACAAGAGACGCACACAACATTCTCCAGCACCTATTTATGTGTACATGAGTGAGTCGCATGAGTAGCAAAAATGGATATCATCTATGGTTATGATCAGAGGACAATTTTGGGGCCGGGGGGGTGGGATAAAGGGATATAGCATCCCCCGTGTTAACACAAATTATTCACAGTAACTCTCCAAACTAACTACAGAATTTAGGCAAAACTTCACATCCCATCAAGCTCTTAAATATAGCAATAACAGCATAATAACAGGGCATTTTGTATTCTGATTAGGGGTACAAATACACGGTTGAATAAACTCAGTTTCGCCTTGAATCTTAGCCATATCCCTGAAGGACCCGTAATCACAATGAAGAAAGCCCTCTGGGGAATTATGGGTAACGATGCATGTGTACTGCCTGAAAGGTTTCCTGACAAGCAGTGTGTGTGAACATAAAGACAAGAGAGTGCAAGAAAGATCACTTACTATCTCTTTGGTTACCAAAAACAGTTAGCATTGCAGCCATTTCCATTTATTATAATGGTATTAGCATGGCTGGAATGCACCTCAATTAAAATAAATGTTTCTTTTACATTTATTTTGCTGCGGTGGGCCCCTTCAGCTAAAAACAACTGCACCCACAACTAGAAAAATGAAGATGCAGTGAAAATTTATCATCTCACCTTATGCCCAGCCTGCCAAAAAATTACAGTGGCAATTACAGCATCTATCTTTATATCATGATATAAATACCCAAAAAGGAGCTAAACTGCAACAGCTACTGGAACTGATCCTGGAACGGGCAGAGGAGCAAACCTGGCTCTCACAACCCCAACATCTACAAAATATAATCTCCAGGAAACACTGCTAGTTTTGAAACTACCCGGTGTATAACATGCAAACAGCCCGCTAGTTGTGACCTACCTGCTGCACGTGTGCCATGTGGTTGGGGTTGTAGCCGTGCTGCACCTGCTGCGGGTGGATATAGACTGTCTGCTGGGCAGAAGGGAACGAGGCCTGGGGAGACTGGGGGTTGGGCCCCGGGGTCATGGAGGGGGGCGTGGGGGCCAGGGCTGAGTACATCTGCTGCTGCGGGGCCTGGTTGGCCAGGTGGAGGGCCTGGGCTGCTGCTGCCGCTGTGTCATGCACACACACACACGAAAGAAAGCAGAAACACACAATATAACAGGAGTACTACTCACCAGTGAGCAAACAGTTTCATTCATACTCTTCAGAGATTTTAAAGCCTTCTCCAGAGGCCTCATCACCTTATCCTTGCCTACTGTACGTTCCTTTTAAAAAGATACTCAACTCAGAAAGTAATGTATAGTGACGTACACAAATTACTCCATGGGTCCATAATATGTATTTCAGCTGGGCCAGCCGTAACATATTCACCTGCTGCCGCCTGCGGGTGCTGTGGGTGCTGGACTGGGCTGGGGGCCGGGTGGTTAGGGGGACCTCCGTGCTGCGGGGGACCGCCCTGCTGGCCCTGGCCCGTGGGGGTGGCTGAGGGCTGGGGGTGCTGTGGGTGGGGGTGCAGGGTGGCGCTGGGGTGGGGGTACTGCTGGGGCATCGGCCCTGGCGACACTGAGACAGAAAGATAGACAGACAGGAGTTGGACAGAAATTTAACAAGACCTCTAGAAATTAATTACACAGATATTAATAAGGTACGAACAGGTGCATATATTGTATTTAGATATAGTACGGCGTATTGCCTGTACTGTCTAACCAACCACAAACTCATATGTGCACACACACACACAGGTGCGGGGTGACTTACCATACATGGTGTGTGTCTGTTCTGGGTACTGTGTGGTCGAGGAGGAGACGAGGCTGGGCTGCCCGTGTGTGGGAGGCGCCATCATCCTGGCGCTGCCCTGCATTACCGGACTGAACACATGCTGCGCCTACAGGACACACAGGGAGACACAGTGAGTGACTGAATGAGAGTGAGAGCGAGTGTGTGTGCGTAATAATCCCTACACGAAACATAAAATGTGGCATCACGTTCCTTCCTACGGTGCAGCCTGATGCTAATTTTTGTTAAAAACGTCTGTGTTCGTGCAGTTTCGTTCGATCATGGCCTGTTGCTGGCACATCGGTGGCATTTTGGATAGGAGAGCCAAGAGCCTGTAGTCAGCGCCGCAAATCAGAAGTAATGAAACACTGGCATCACGCTAGTCCAGTGTCAAGCTGATGGACACAAGGCATCTGCCACACAAATGGCTGAGTAGTGAACAGCTGGCAGAGCTACAGATTGGCAGTAACACCGGCAGCGCCGACTGATGGCACTGTCGTAATTATAATGGTTACATGTGAGTGATAATAAGGTGCCTGCTGGGCCTGGGGCTGACAAATAAGCTGCTTGTAGGTATAGTGGTGGTACTGGTATTGATAGTAATAGTTAACCTGTGACTGGTAGTGTGGCATCTGCTGCACCAGAGGCTGACTGGTGAACTGCTGCGGGCTGCAGGTGAAGTACTGGGCAGAGTAGGCGGGGCTCTGTGCTACGATGGGCGGTCCTGCTGCCGTTGCCGGGTGCATCATGGTGGGCGTGCCTTGAGGGTGGTGCTGGTCTGACCTCTGCTGGGGCATGTTGGGTACTGGAGTTCACAGTGGGAGCCAGGGAACAGAAGCAAAGAGAAGAAGAGGTTTTTTTTTGTTTTGTTTTTTTTCATTTGAAGTACAGAGTCATGGTGGAGAAGAAGGATGCCTGGGGGTTTGAAACGGTGCAAGTTGTTTCATCTCCCCTACTGGGTTTGTAGTAAGTTTCAGAGAGGAGAGTGGGAGGAAATAGGAGAGCCACAAGAGAGAAAGAGTGAGAATAAGAGACACCGACTTGAGAGAGTGGGAGAGGAAGACAGAGAGGGCAGTAGTTGTTCTCACCTTTACCTGGTCTGTAGGGTTTAGACTGGCTGACCGTCATATGAGGCATCTGAACGTGGTACATAGCTGGAGACTGGAGGGAGAAGGGGAGGAGGAGGATGGTGGGTGAAGGAAATAAGAAAAACATTTAAATGTCACTGAAGTGATTCCTAATTCTATTCAGATTCACTCGGAGCTCTATGGCCTCATTTCAACAACAATTAAGTCTAGCTCTTGACTAAAAATGAATTTTTGTTTAGGACTAGTCCTCACTGCATGTCTGTGGAGCTGCTCATAAACTACTCATCTTCTGACCTCTGCCTTAATAGCTGACTCCACAGCACACACACACACACACGCATGCACACACACCCCACAAACACACACCCACAGTGGATTACTGCATAGTGGACTACGATATGAGTGTGTGAGAGAGTGTGACTGATCTCTTACCTGAGGCCACATGCATTCTCTATGCCTGTCTATCACTGGGCAGAAAAGGAGTTTTACTACTATCACTACAACCCAAATACTATTTGCCATCTTTCATTCTCCAAGTCTGTAAGTATACAACATGCATTTGTCACATAAAGTATCATTAATATCTTATCAGTGACAACATCTGCTCTCAGACGATGATAAAACATAGCCTAGAAAAACAGAACGAGGCTTGAAATCCTCTATTAGCTGAAAGTCATCTTAAGCTGATGAAGCCAATAGAAACTAAAATGAGGTTAAAAGTCCATCCGTGATGACAGTTTAAACGGATTGCAATAAGAAGTTGGCAAACCAACATCTGATGGGCATTAATTCATCAAGCAAGCAAAACATCTCAGTACTGATTGGGTTGAAAAAAAAAGATTAAAAAAAAATAAATCTTAGAAAAAAATTCACAAACCTTCCATATTATGCTTTTCTAATGGAGCGAGAGAGAGAGGAGGAGAGGGAGAAAAGGAAAAAAGAACCACTCTTTAGTTGGTAACCAAGGTATTTTTTTCCTTTACACGTGTCTGATGTTGGATCACCAAGTATTTCTTAAAGCAACTTAGGAAAAAAATGTAATTCACTACTACAAAAATACAAAATAATACAAAATATTACTTTCATCAAAAATATTCTTGTTGAAAACATGTTATGTGCTCTCAGATTGCTCAAAATGATACAGCATATTGTATAAGTATTTCATATATTTCCTGTTTTCTCTTTCAAATTTTTTAAGCTTACTGTCAAATCCCACATGTTTACCTTAACATTATTCAAATCATTCAATAGCAATAATCCATGCCAATGTACTAATTGTGTCTGGCAGATGATAGAGGAAAAAAAAGTACAGCATGAAAGATGGGCATGCCTCAGGGTCTAGAAAAAAAATAGATCACACGCACACAAGCAGGTGTGCACACACACACACAGTCACAAAAAAGGTGAGATACTCCTTGTTAAAATAAAATCTGGGGAGAAAGAGGGCTTCAAGGAGAAAATAATGACGGGATGCATCAGAGGTGAATGACGAGAGAGGAGGAAAGACATAAGAAAAACAGAGAGACTGAACGAAAGATTGAAAGACAGAAACAAAAAAAAGACAGAAGCAAAGACAGACAAAAGGAAAGAATGTAAAAGAAACAAACAAGGACAGACTGATAAGGAAGCATGCTGGGAGACCTCGTGGTGATGGTAGGTAGATTTTGGTTGTGTGTGTGTCTAAATTCTGTGTGTCACACAGATTCAGCAGGGTGTGCAGGGTGATCTCTGCTGCCTGTATGTGTGTATGCAGGTGTGTGTCTCACCTGTACTCCGGGGCTGACGGGTGTGAGGGGGTACATCTGGGGGAAGCAGACCGTCTGGCCGTAGACAGTTGGGGGCTGCTGGACCACGATGGAGGGGCTGGGCTGGCCCTGGGGCCGGGGGGGCGTGGTGGTGTTGGCTGGTTTGGGCTAGTGAAGGAACGCATAAAGAAAAACAAACACACACACACACACACACACATACACAGCCCAACACAAGTTAGGTCTAATAACCTCAGTTTCAGCTTGTGTTTAAAAGGTCTGGCAGCAGCAGAGCAGACTGACCTGCGTATTGAACCTGGGTTTGAACTCGTTGGCGTTCGGGTTCAGAGTTGACTTTCTCACTTGACTGCAAGAGGAAGAGGAAGAGAAAGAAAATTAGCATTCACCAATATCCACCGCCTCCCCTCCCGGCCGCTCTGCCCCTTCCACTCACTCTTGCACCGCCTCCTTTTTCTCCTCCTTGTCCTCCGGCTTGGGCCCGCCGAACGTGGACGTGGCCGTTGTCTGGACTCCCTGTGATGTCACATCCAGCCCCGCCCTCTTCTGGTCGGGGGCTGAGGGAGAGGGGGAGGGAGCCGCAGGGCTGCCAGGCTTACTGGTGTTTGTGGCGGCGGCGGAGGGGGCTGGGGCGCCGCCGGGGGTGCCGGCAGTCATCGCCGCTACGCCCTCCTCGCCACCCTCCCGCCCCACTGCGGAGGCCTTGTCCAGGGGAAGGTCCTTAGGCTTGTCCCCCGGATCTCTGGGAGGCTTGGTCATCATCTGGTCAAACACGGGGTCTGGGTTGGAGCTGGACTGCAACTGGATGGATGGAGAGGGGAGGTGGAGAGAGGAAGAAACACAGGAGAAGAGAGGTAGGAGAGACAGAAGAGCATGAAATACAGATGGTAATCAGCATACAAGCTCTCTTATTGTAGCTGTACAGCAGATGTCTTTGTGCAGCCTCAGTATCATGAGATTGTTAACACTGTCACAAGATATTCGGCATCCTAACACGGTAAAAATTAAAAAGATGAGGGCAATCTACTTACCCTAAAATCTACACTAAATTTCTTTAAATTATCTA
This sequence comes from Centroberyx affinis, assembly GCF_046629955.1. Taxonomy (NCBI): domain Eukaryota; kingdom Metazoa; phylum Chordata; class Actinopteri; order Beryciformes; family Berycidae; genus Centroberyx; species Centroberyx affinis. Next base: position 48,596 of record NW_027281298.1, read on the forward strand.
TTTGTTTTCTGTGGTCTGTTGCCATGGAAGGAGGTCCTGCGAGGGGAAAAGGGGGAGAGAAGAGACAGATGATTTGGAGTTCAAGCATTATCATATAAATCCAGATTGTAGAAAAACATTACTGCAAAAAAATTTAATAAATAAACAAACAAAATCAGTGTCTCAGTGAAAGACCCCTACAGTGACGAAGCTTCCCATCATGCACACTGCAGTCTAGTGAATACCTTTACAGACTGGTCTGGTGATGCTAGGAGAGCTGTCCAGAGGCTTGACGTTCTCCTTGTTGGCTGTGGGTGACGTCTGTCTCGTCTCCTGGACACGACACTCTTTCGCTTTAGAGACAGGAGAAATGGAGAATTAAGTTTACTCTGGGCACTAAAGCAGAGCAAGGATTTATGAACAAAATGCTTTTGATAATTGACTGACTGCATGACAGAACCTAGAGCAAAACAGAAAATCCTAGTACACACCAAGTCAGATACATCATACCATACTTGGTGTTCCCTATTCCTGCTTTCCCATTTCAATAAATACCTTGAGGGTAAACGGCAAGCTCACCTTCTACTGACGGAGTGGCGACCATGTTGGGGGCGGGGCTAGCAGCAGTAGGAGAGGAGGCTGATGTTGGCGTGGCAACTGTTTCCACAGGAGCCGTCCCCGTCTGGGGGGACGGGAGGGAGGAGGAGCCAGGAGAGGCTCCGCCCATGCTGTTCTGTCGAGGGGAGCGAGGTCTGTGTACTGGAGAGGAGAAGGAGACATGAGATTTTAGTGATCACAAGCTGCCAAGTCACATCATTAACCTTCACAGTTACTAAGGATGGGACGATATGTCTACCTCACGATACGATTTGAAACGTGATATGGGGTTCATGATTCGATACAAACACGATACAATGTAATAAAAGTTCAAGTATGACTGTGCAGAATTATGTTTATGTCTGAGTCGCAAATCTTTCTAGCTATGTCATTGGCTTGCTAGAATGTAAACAACAATGTAAGAATGTAATTACAAAGTGCAAATAATTTAATTTGGATGGAGAGCTTGTGAAATTGTGATATATTTTTCTGCCCCATGATACGTATTGTGCTATATTGAAATTCGATATATCGTCCCATCCCTAACAGTTACCCTAAACAACTTTACCCACTGTGTACTGTCCTGCGGCCAACATTAGAAGATAAGTACTGCCAGGGTTACGGGTTAAAAAAAAATGGTAAAAATGCATGTACTAATGGTACTGTGAGGTACTTTGGATTCGTTGACCAAATGGCATGAGTTGATGGAATATTTTAAGTGCCCTGTTCAAAGGCAGCCACGCAACTCTCCCCTGACCGTGACTCACTTTGTCTACAATGTGAGGATGAAGCCAATTATCGTCACAGCCAGTCAGAACTGGGAGGGACACCCATGCACAGAGAATTGCAGACCATCTGGTCAGTGTTTTTTTATTTTATTATTTCCTTTGCATCAAGTGAATAAAGTAGACAAACACTGTAAGTTTTGAAGGAAGGATGAAAATAAAAGTCAAGAAAAGGACAGATAGAAAAGATAGAAAGGAAAGGAAAGGGAAAGGAAGGAATGTTCTACCTCCGCTGACCACTGAGGACCAGGTTCCTCCAGAGGAGCTGCTCCTGGTTGGTGGAGTCACTGGGAGCTCTCCAGGGGCATTGTGGGAGATTAAGTCCACTCCTGGAGGGACTCCAGTGGTCCGGCAGGGCGGCACTCTGTGGGCACGGGGCGTCCGCTGGGACTTTGGGGACATCCTAGGGGGGCCTGGAGAAGAGGAAGAGAGACAAAGAAAGAGGGAAATCCAGAAACAGACAAGAGAGGGGAGATAAACACACTGAGCTGCTGTCCTCCTTTCCTACCATCCTGCCATACAGAGGTCTCTCTTTGAAACTCATCTGTGTCTCGAAACCCAAAGCGCTGAGCTGACTTCTACTTGCTGGTCTTCTACATTTAGATGTCACACCATACAGTAATGTTATTGGTTACAAGCAAGTGAGTGGAGACACTGCAGATGATCCTGGAGAGTGATCAAACACCACGCCACACTGTTCAAACCAAAACCAAGTGAAGAGTGAAATAAATAGAATAGCAAGAATTAACAGAGGAGGTGGGGAGAGGTAGGAGGTGAGAAGGAGAGGTGGAAACCCAACTTTAAAGCATTCACTGTTTAGCAGAGTTTGTGCCAGTTAAGAGCTTAGCAGTGTCTGCTTCACAGGTGACAGCCCAGTGCAAAACTGATCTTTGGCAAAATAGCAGTTGAATAGATTCAATATATGGGAAATACATAGGAAAAACAAGTTCTCTTTTGATATATACCCTTTTAAAGCACACAATCAAGCCTCTTGTAACTAAAATTGAGCGTACCTCAAGTTCCTCAAATATCTGAAATTATCTCTGCATATACCATGGTCTGGTTGAATACTCGATTCTGATTGGCTGCAGGGTGTCCATCCAATTCCTGATAATGGACACCTACTAAGTAGTTCCAGAGAAACTGTCTGTTCACCGTTCTAAATTAATGCGCTGGCTACGTAGTATCAGCCTGTATCTAAAATGAGTAACCATAGCATAGTGCCTCATCCTCTGAACACCACAGGATGGCGACTGTAACACACAAGCTGCAAGAAGTACACTGCCCCTCTGAACTTACTGATACTTTGTATCACATACGGTAAGCGATCATCTCGCATCCCATTCGCTATTCAACTCGCTACTTCAGGCTGCGGCAGTACACATGGCCTGTCTCATTTGTTTGTGAAAATCTTGATACTGATTTGGGGACAATGACATGGCTGGATAGCTAGCTAGTCTTGTTGTTAAACATACTGTGAAATTATATTTACTGTTTGTCAACCGTACGCAATGTTATTGACTTTGAATCTTGCTAGCATAACGTTAGCTTTCTGGCTCATAGCTGAGCCAAAGGGTTCTATGAGCTGAGCGGACTAGAAATATCTCCCGTTGCCAAGTCGTATCTAAGGCTCGTCCTATTTACTGGAGTAGTGAACGTTTCCATTGCATAAGAACCTTATGGGATGGTAATGATTGTTTCAGGTATTAGTCAAACCCTCAGGTGTTACCAGGGAAACTGAGTTATGGCTTGCGAAAAACTTTAGATTTTGATTACAAAACGCATGAAAATATAAATTAATGGTCTTATTTTTTTTTCTTTGGCAAGTGACCATGGTATAAGCGGGATAATGCCCTTCGAGGTGTCCATTATCAGGAATTAATGGACTCCGCGGAGGCGCATCGGACGGTTCTGGCCTCCCCGTCGTCCATTAATTCCTGATAATGGACACCTCATCAGGCATTATCCCTTACATGTCGCTCTGTTACAACTAGGTCTAGAACAAATAGTGAAAAATCAACTCCTCTCCAGCCAAAGCCAGTGTGCATCTTGCCTGTGCTTCATTCCGCATCTTCGCAAAGCCTTGTATCCAAAAGAAAAAGTTGCGACATTGGACATTTGGAACCTTTTTAAACCTCATTCCTTTCAGTTTTTATTTGTACAAATTTGGCTGCAATTCAATAATAGCCAAACCTCTGCTCAACTGGTGAAATTGTATGCTGCCTAGCAATGTTGTCTTCCTATTGAGTTTTCTATCAAAGGATTTGGAACAGTTGGCGCCTTGCTGCTTTCAGTGGCGTAACTCTTGCTAGATAGAAGGCTCTGCACACACTGTGGTGCTCCCACATGCCAAGGTGAAACTGCCTGAGGCACTGACCAAGGATCAGCTTTCTGGCTGCTAAATCCTCACATTTTCCATTTGTGGGGAAATTGCAAAACTGACCCCAGATCAGTCTTTACAAGCAACCTCACCCTATTCTGTGTTGTGTGCTGTTCCACACTAGACCTGGGCAAATTTTGTATTTGAAAGTAGGTTAAAATATCCAGATTTAACTTTTGAGACACATTGAACAGCTTCAATCATGAATGGGAATATCATTTCCAAATTAAGACCAATCCATCCACCTTCAACTCATGCTTTTGCCCAGGTCTACTCCACACTGATGTGGGTACCTTCTGAAGACATGCGTTTGGGCAGGGTGGAGGCTGGCGACGTGGGCCCATGGTGGGCCAAGGAAGATGAGGAGGGATAGGAGGGGTGGGAAGGATGGGAGGGAGGCCTGGAAGGTCGAGAGGGGGGTCTGGAGGGCGGCCTGGTGGGCGTGGCCGCCCGAGGAGGCAGGGAGGAGGGGCCAGACTGGTAACGAGGGGGGGGGCGGGAGGAAGGAGACGGACAGGGTGAGGGCCAATGGGATGAACCTAAAAGAGGGAGGGACAAATGATAAAGGATGACAAACAGCTTATGACAACTAATTACAGGGGGAGAAAAACAAAGCTATAACAAAAATAGAAAGTAGTGGCAGATGAATAAACGTAAGAAAGAAAGGGAAAGCAGGGATAAACTGATTGAAATGACATAAGGAAAAAAAAATAGATAAATGCATAAAACAACCCAAGACAGCTACAACACAAATGAACCTCCCAGAAACTCTAAGCCAAGCTCACCACCGGTCCAATAAACAGTAGAAGATAAAGAAAAAAAAAGATTCTATTCTACTACAGGATGAGCAGCTTGAAGCAAACTGTGCAGTCACTCTGTGTGTGTGTCTGTTTCTGATTTGTTTTTCTTTACGAAAGGCTTTTACCAAGTGGATGGCAAGTGAAAAAAACCTACACTCTACTATATTGAGTATGTTGATATTCTTTGTCTTTGTGGCCGGTTCCACTAAATTATATTTATTCTGTGATTTTATGATTGTCATGTTATGGAGTCTTTCATTGGTGAGACTACTGGTTTGTACAGGATGTCATTCTGTCTTTGTGCTGGCCTTTTAATAACCCCACCCCAATGGAAATAAGCTCTTGAGCTTTATTGTGTTATCCTTGATGACTGTACGTGAAATTATTTTCTGTCTGAATCCTATTCATGTACTAGTTCTTAATAGAATACATTCAATAAATTCAATCAATCAACAGCATTGGGTTGTGTGTGTGATGCACCATCCCTACCTCCGTTCACCACCCTCTGGTCGGCCCCAGAGCTGGGGCTGTAGTCGTGAGGTCCTGGTCGTGGAGTTGAGGGTCCAGCTGAGCTCTGAACCAGACGGGGCGAATTCTGACGCCCCGCCCCCCATGACATCGCCTCTCTGTTCCTCTGACCTGGGGGAATGTACTTGTTCTCTCTGCACACATGCACGCACAAGCATATGCACGCGCGCGCACACACACACACACACACACACACACACACACCACAGGCAGAGGTGTTAGATGAACAAGTACAAGTCAAGATAATGAAGGGGAGGATTTAATTCTATACTATATTACATGCAGTTAAGCATTTCTCATCAGCCAAAATGTAAGTAGTTGTTCTGGGCACTATCTGGGCTGCTATTTATTGAACTAGCTGGAACTGCTTTTCTCTCTCTTGTTTGTGTGTGTGTGTGTGTGTGTGTGTGTGTGTGTGTGTGTGTGTGTGTGTGTGGGTCCTGGTCGCACCTGCTTAGTGTGTGTGCCTCCCTCTCCCCTCGCACCACAGCAGTGTATTTCTCCTCCTCAGAGCGGTCATCGTTCTCCAGGGCCACGCGAGCCTTGTAAGTGGCGCTGGCCTCAATCTCCTCGGCCAGCTGGGCAGCACGCGCCTCCCTCTTCAGGAACTCCTCCGAGTTGTCCCGCTCCAGAGGGACGCTGGGAAACAAGCACAGGTCAGACACAGCAGCAGGGCGATGCAGTGACTAGGGAGACTGTTCGTCAAACAGAAGGCCTGATTTCAAGCCCCTGTGACATCATCATTAAATCATCAATTTTTTTTTTTTTTTTTTTAAATATATCAAATATATAATATATATAAATATATCATTAAATATATCACATCCCTGTTTATCTTTACTCTTGTCATGTGGGGGCCCATCAGAAAAAAGGTCCATGAGCCATAGACTAAGAAACACTGCATTCAAGTGATATTTTATTTTCAGTAGTTCTTGAAAATAATGACCACGGATGCAGGAATGTGTGCTAAAAAAGTGAAAACTCTTTGAACACAGCAATGCATACACACAGAGACAGACATATTACGATAGAAGCTTACGTATATGTGGACAGGCTGCTGTCGTACGTAGACAAGACTCCATACTTCTCCTCATTGTACTTGAACATGTCATTGGGGTCCCACCCGTTCGACTGATATGAGAGAAATGAGAAAAGAGAGTGAGAGAGAGAAAGAGAGAACCATGCATCAGATGACTACTGTACATCAGATGACATGCACCTTCTTTGTTCCTTTCTCTCTTTTTATAAATGCATTTATAAAAAATTATTTATAAAAATAAAAAAAACTAATATAACGAGAACATGAAAGGTCTTGGAAAATGTATTTCTTCTTTTTTGAGCGCAAACCACTTTCTCCACTGAAGACATTTAATTGTTTTTTACACCAAACAAAGCAAAGGTGAGGGTGGTTATTTCTCCTATAGACTTGATTCCTTTCTCTCTTCGACATATTTAAAACGGATAACATGTATGCATGAGGAGAGGAGAAACTGTCAAGGATAACAAAAATAAAACATCCAATCCTGTATATTTCCACCAAGGTGCGAGTGAAATCATGACTTCAAGACATACATTGTATTCTTTTTAAAAGCATCAGTTACAAGCCATTAATATCCTACAAGCAATTAATATCCAATATTAACATCCTAGGTCAGTGAACAGATGGGTTATATAAGCCAGTCCCTTAAAAGAGGAGGCGTTCCAGCTATCTTGCCTTAATTCTATCATTAAGCAACATGGCATTCACTGTTATGGAAACATCTACCTCAACCAAGACCAAGTCAAAGACCAAGACTGGAAGAGAATGTGTGTTAGCAGGTGATATATCGATGTGTACTCTGTGTGTGTGTGTCTCTTCTTACCACGTCAGTGTCCAGGGACTCCAGGCTGTCAGAGGTGTGTGTCTCTCCTCCATCCCAGGGCTCAAGATCTTTCTCCTTGTGCTCTCCGTTGATCCTGCTGCTCACTGCTGCATCTGTGAAGTTGTCTGTGACACACAGACACAAAGAAATACACATTTCTATACAGCAGACAATCACACACAGAAATACAAGTTACCCATACATACACACACAGAAGCTCATGGTGAAATACAGTCAAACGGCGACACATGGTTGCTCTCTCACTGCTTATGCAGGCAAGTGCTCAAGCCTGAAGAGTTTCTGCCACAGGCTCTCAGAGCAAGGCCTACAGGGAGGTAGTGGTGGTACACCAGTCACACACACTCACAACCAGACATGGGTCCAACTGGATTGGGGAAGAATCCTTTCAAAAATAAGTGAGTGATCGCTTGAGCTGGCCTTGGTAATGCTAAATCTAATAGGTTTATGACTTATGTCTGGTAAAGAAAGTGAAAAAGGCACTCCCACCCATCTTAGCTTGAAAAAACATAAACCAATTAATTCAAGAGGAGAAGCCATCTGACCTTCATAAGAAATTCATTGTAGGCATCATAGTGTTTGTTTTTTCCACTTTCTTTAGCATTTATTACATTTCCCTCCATTACTCCCATCTTAAAGACACAACTTTCACGTGTATAAAAATTCTACTTGGGACTGATGACAGTCCATACTTTCAGGACCGCTCACACTGCTCCCATGGGAACTTTCAGAATGATTCGGTTGGCTCAAATGAACTAGGGCTAGGCAAGCTCAACGAAAACTCCCAATAGAATTTGAAAGGAAATCAAATCTCATTTCAACCCAAGTCTGCTCTAACATCCAAGAGCTAGCACTGATGGATCACGTGCATAAAGCGTATCAACCACCTGGAGTGACATCACACGCTCCTCCCAGCTCATCCCACAATGCAAAGTGCATCCAAGCATTTCTGGCAGAGAGCAGGGCAAGTTCAGAAATGCTAGATCCGTTCCATACTGTGAGATGGGCTCGCAGGACTGAATTATGTCAGTAGAGGTGGCTGGCATGCTTAATACACATGGTCCATCACAGGGATTGGAATTAGGAAAAAAAACAAACAAACAAACAAAAAAAGCACAACATATACAAATCAAAAGAGGGCACTGGGGGGGGGGGGTAAGCAAACATGCATTTAGATTGCAATCAATTATATGACTTCAAAACACTTCAGGCCCAAACCTAATTTAGACATCCCAGCATAACCTGATTTTTCACACTATATCCAGAAAGCAAATTAAGTTACAAAAGCTCAACATGAGTTTGCAATCAGTTGCTTTCAATGGAATTAAACATATGAAATACATATGCATCTGACAGTTATGTGTGTCTGCCTAAGTGGGATAAGCAAGATGAATATTTAATTACACTGTGTGATATGGTAACTGCTGTTTCTCCATTGAAAACAACATCAAGCCTAAAGGTAATGAAGGATCTGGTGAAAAGAAGGAGCAAGACTGACTTGAGTCAGATATTTGACTCTTTGACTATTTGAAATTTTATGAAGGCAGCGTTCCTCACATGATTAAGCCTCAATGTGGACTTTAATGCATTTTCATTACTCTGTTAAAAAGATTAGACCCAAACCTGGGAAATCCCCACATTGCATTTTCATCTTTCAATAAAGCTTATCAAAGAGTGTATGAGTGTGTATGTGTGCATACAGAAAGGTTGAGAGCAGAAAACAGCCATATATTACCTGTGTCAGAGGAGACTAGACCATTGGAGAGGAGAGACAGACAGATGAGAGAGAGTCAGAAGATGGACTGACAGACAGACTGAATGACTGACTGGCGGTCACACTAACAGTTGACACCAACCCCACCCCCTGCCCTCCCGACCCCCTGAAAAAGGAAACACTGATGATACCCAGTCTCATCTCCACATACATTTTTGAGAAGTCCCATCCCTTAGTCTACCGCTCTTGTAAATCTGTAATGGTCAATTATCATATTCAGGGTCAACGGATCAACCAGATGCGCTTTTTAAGGGCAAGTGTTGCTATGCGACCACATGTAAAAATGGAGATTTCGGACTCTCTGTGCAAAAATAATGTACATGTGACAATGTAAACTGCCATCTTGCCCCAAAAGGAAAAATCCTCATCTGGTGGATGTGTAACCTTAACAATGATTTTGCTGCAAAACAAAGTGAAATTTCCAGTCAGTCAATTCACAATTGTTCAGTTCAAGAAGATAATTTGTCAGAAATGACAACCCAGCACTACCATCTCATAGAATCATGAGGTGAGCCTTGACACTTTATCGCCTGTTCATTTTAAGATCATAAAACCCTCCCACACAGTCCATTATGGTTCAAAACAGAATTGTATGGGTCAAGATGAATTAGATGAAGGAGACTCATTCAGCCTTTATTGAGTGTCCTCGCTGTGCCAGGGCGACCTTCGGACCAATCAATACTTCACATTAGTCTTCAATGACTGGCCACTCAAAGCAGACGCACAAGATTTAACTCACGGCCTCTGCGACATCACAGCAGTAAATACAGGCTGAACGAGATCAATAAGTTGTGTGTACGGACTGATGGGCATTCACTTTGGCATACGTGCGTTTGTTTTTATGTGCAATACATACAAAGTGACACCTAGTTATACTGTGTGCGCCTGTTCATGAGTGCTTACTATGTACAAGAGCGGGTGTCAAAAGATCGCTGTATGTGCGCCTAGATAATATTAATTGACAACAATGGCTTCTGTACCTTTCCTGGCAAAATTCAGGTCCACATCTTTGAAGGTCACCACTACTACGTCGGAGGCCTTGAAAATGATGCTCTCTACAATATCCTCTTTCCTGGGGCCCACACTTGGCTCCGGGCTCTTTCTGTGAGCCGCATCCAACACCAGGTCACACTGAGGGAGAAAACAATGTTAAATTTCAATAAGCAAGAGGCTGGTACCATCTAAAGGAGGGATGGGCAAATTTTAAACTGATTAGCAGACCTTCAAACAGACAGGAGGAACTGATTAGTGAAATCACCTGATGTAGTGTTTGGTTGGAATGAAAACCTATATACTGTTGGCCCTCTGTGGCACATGATTGGCTATCCCTGATCTACAGGAAATCAGTTGTAATTCATAGTCTGGTCTCATGACCTGACAAAAGCGGTCGCCTGATATGAGATACATGAATATGAACCCTGCTGTTTTGTGACAAAAAAGTACAACATTGGTGGGGGTAAAGAATGTTTCTAATGTTCCATCAGGAACTGAAGCTACGGCCATGCTCTGCCAACTAAACTGTACAGAAAACCTCTAACATCACTCAGGTTAAGCATTTCATTTGTGCAAAATGAAACTTTCCTACAGGGGAAGGATTGTGAAATACTTCAACCTAAAAGGGAAGATCAGGGACCACATACCTCTCCTCCATAAAAGGAAAGATGGAGACACTGATCTTTTCCTAAGCCACCTTTGGGGTGAAGCTGCCGTTGAGTGCTGGCTAGGCACTATCTTCCCTGCATACTTAGCCTTAGCCATTAGCACGGTTAACAAGGAAAATACACAACTGACTATTAGCACCTAGGAACAACTTCACCGTATGTGTGATCCTTACCTCTGGACCATATGTCTTAAACACTCCTTCATAGACTGCTCCGTTCTTCACTTTCAGCTCACATTTGGTCCCCTGTAAATAAGTAAGCCTATCATTATTCACTGTGTACTCACTCATACACTTCAGTGTCAATATCAATTTACACATTCAAAAAACAAGTTCAGAGACCCATCTGCTGCAAAACAGAAATAAACAAATGATTGATCAATCTCCGCTTTGTTTATGCAACCAGCTGTCTCTACAAATTACACAGGCTTTGTTTATTGCAGCGTAGACATTTTGGAGACAACAGCATGTGGTAAATGACAGGCTGCAGTACATGCTGCTGTACCTAATTCATTTACAGTAAGCATGATTCACATGGCTGTTTCACACAAGGTTTTCTTGTGACTGTTTGAGCCTGCTTCCCTTGTCTCCTTATTGTTATTACACATAAGACAAAATTCAAAAGCACATACTACATATAATCTGCAAATGGAGCATCATCTCAAAGACTTAATAGACACACAGTACACATACCACCACTGATGTCAAGACATGGACCATCCTCATATTTGCATATACACCATTGAAAACGACCTGAGGGAAAAAAAAAAAAACACTTAAGTTCTAATGCTCCCACTGTTCAAAGACAAATTAGACTAAACTCAGACAGCCTTATGACAACTATTAGGCATATGCATAAATAAGAAGCAAAAGTTGAGATAATGTGCGCACATTCATCAGTCCTGCATAACAGTGCATAACAATAAGAAAGAGATGCCCACACACTGGATTTATGCTTCCATTGTGGCCCATTCTGTTCAACTTTTCAACCAAATGTACGTCTGACAAAAACATGATAATGTATGTCTAAGTAACGCAGATGATTTTTGGTGAAACTTTGCACAGAATAAACCAAAAAGGAGCATCAATCCAGTGTGTGTTTATTTTTTTCTATGAAGGACCAGCCCTTCTTTGATACCATGCAGTACTGTGAGGTATAGGCCTACATCTATTTCTCATAATACAGAGTTCTGAGACTGAAACAGCAGGGCCCTGCTGACTTGCAAGAGATAACTGTTCAAACAGGTTACTTACTGCTGCAGAAGGACCTTTACCACTGTGTCGTCCTCTGAAAAAAAGGGCATTGTTGTCAGAATCACCATTATCATCAGTATCACGCTTCTCTCTAGGATTTTGTATCAAGGTGTTGCTGGGGAGCCAAATAATACTCTAATGTAGTCAATCATAACATTGACTGATTGGAAATTTCAAAAGGTGGTGATGTAAATCTATGAAGTGGCACAGAACCGCTGTTACATGGTTTCGGGAGATCCCCAAGAATCATCATCACCATCACTGGACCTATTCCAATCTACAAATATTGTGCATATGACAGCACAAGAAAAAACATTGTGCACAGCGTGCAAGTAGGTGTTGGTAACTACAAGAAGAGCATCAGTAGAGCAAAAAAATCCACATACCACACACACTCAAGTAGTCCTGGGTCTTAAGTGTGTGGTTACAGCCACATATTTTCGCTCGATGTGCATGAGACTTTATATATAAAGTCTTTCCATATGTGGATATTGTGTGGATTCTGAAATTCCCCTTAAGTCCAAAAATATTTTGTTGGATAGAATCATGTTCAAGTGGCTGTCAGCCAAACACTGTGTAGCCTACATTTTTTTCAAGCATGTCCTAAAATGCACCTTGTACAGCAGCTGGCACACAGCCAGCCAGCCAGCCAGCCACACACACACACACACATACGCACACGCACACATACACACACTTGATTCAATGTTGGCAATGGCCACTTTCCCTACAATATACTTTTGCAGTGAATGAGTAATAAGTAATTCACTTGAGCTACTTTCACAAGCTAATTTCCCTAATAATGAAACTAAATCAGTCCAAGCCATTTTAGCATTTCTGAACTGCAATAGGCTGGCCTATGCTTCACTTGTATCTAGGTGTCTAACTGGTCCAACCTTATTTTACAACATCTTCGGCAAGGCCCCATTGGATAAAACCTACGCAATGAATGGGACATACTGTCCTAGTGACCGGTGAATAGAAGGCTATCCAAATAATCACGCCAAAATGCACAATATGCATACAGCTACTACATTGATAATATGTGCTATGTCTTAAAACGACATTTACACAAATGTCATGCTTCAAGGACACTATTTCACACAAGCTGCACCGGCAACGTCAAGGTTGAAAGCCCGTCGGTCTAATTCCCCTCTCCTCTCCTCTCCTCCTCACCCCTTCACCACCCCCGCCCCTTTCTTTCATGCGCCCACACATTTTGTATCAAATTCTTGGCAAACCCATTGCAGCATTGTTGCGGTAACAAGCTACATACCAGTCATATCAAAATAAAAGCCGTCTTTTATCGCAATCGATTAAGATCAAAGTCGCCAAGCTGCGTAACGTTAGCTGGCCGAGTAGCCGTTAACACTGAATGAGGCAAGTGCACTGAATAACAAGCATGGGCTGTCAAATGGCTAATTAACGCTAGCTGGCTCTCTAACTATGGACTTCAGGCTGGTCCAAAGCCTGATAGTACACTAACATTAGCAACTTAGCAAGCAACTTTGCTACTACAAGCTCGCGAGAAAATCTGTTAGTCCACCAAAATAGGTCAAAATACATGGACAGAGGCCAAATGCTATGTTTGATTTCACATGTAACATTAAGAAGAGGTAACGTTAGGTCGGAGTTCCAACATCATGCGAACAGACAGGCCCCGCTAACTGCATAACGTTACGCTAGGTGACCAACACGTCGCAAGGCCCAAATACGTTCACACACACATACAAGTTTTGGACCACATACCAGAAATGTCACCTCCTACAACTGACACCATTGGTAACGATTACAACCATGTCCTAGAAACTGATCACATTAGCCCCGGCTACTGTGTAATTTCGCTAACGTAATTTAACTGACCTGCCCAAATTCTGTCGTCCCCCGCCGCTTCCGCCAGCACCAGAGGCAGCGGCACCACCAGTGCTGCCACCGCCGGGCTTGCGATTTCCACCGGCCTTCATTGACATGGTGATCCCATAAACGACAACGTTTGCAGTGTTTTCTGATATTTTAAAACGACCAGCTTCACACTGCAATCTTGTTGCGATGAGACGATATACAGTTGTGTGACAGCTTGCTAGCAATCTGAAGATCTGGCTAGCTAGCAAGCTAATGTCAACCTGCTTGTCTGCCTCAGTTTCTTGAGGAAGATGCTATGCTAACAGACTAGCTAGCAACCGTTTGCTAGCTAAATTAGCAATCTGTACAATGTCTATTAAAACAGAAAAAAATGATCTTTAAAAAAAGACAGTACGCGCTAATAACTCTTCGGAAATAAACGTGTGTGTTACACCTCTTGTCAATTTGTTATGTAATCCTAACAAAAAATTTCGATTATCTCAAAATGGGGTTTACAGCTCTCTCGGGTTCTCTCCGTTGCTAACAGCGAAAAGACCAAAACAGTCTGAAAGGGGACAAAAAACAGCGGAGGGATATATGAAAGGCGTAACGGCATAGAACATCCAACCAAATATTGCTGGACTGTGTACTTTAATAACCATAAAGCTGACAAAAAATACGAATATGACAATATTGAATCCAGACTACCAGGAGAAATACATTGTCACTTCTCTTTCTAGGAAATATTAAACCTACAACATGGCACTATTTACAGGAAGTCCATGAAACCTCAGCGGCTGTATTGTGGCATCCACGTGAGCCGGCGAACACACTCACACACGTAGATACACGCACGATTGCACACTGCTTGTGTATGCATATTAGCGGCAACTAAACATTACAAATGACAAATTGACTGTTCACGACTAGCCTGATAAAGATGACATTTTAATGCCTTCTATTTGCTTGAGTTATCTCGATCTTACCTTTTCATGACAACTGGACTGACCGAGAGAATCTATGAACCAAGAAATCTAGCCTACAAGTAGACAGTGAATTGGTTGCACACAAACGCAGCAAAATATACAGGTAATCAGTGCTGGAAATGGACAGATTTTACACGGAGATCCCGATTACCATCATACAGAGACCAATAGCAATGTAATGCATACACCTGCTATATATATATATATTCTACTAGATTAGTCAACTGCTTTTATACTCAAATTCTAACAAAGTGGTAAATTTGAAAATAAATCATATGATTTCTGCTTGTAGAATATTATGTTTAAACGCCGGGCCTGTTTTCACAGAGAATCTCAAAGTAAGATATCTGATCTATTCTTATATCCACTCCATGGTCCAAGCCATGATCTTCCTTATTTTGTATCAAAAAGAACACGGTTCACAGACCTTCCCTACTTCATTAAGAAGCTTAATGAATATTGCTTTTTTTTTTTTTTTTTTTTTTTTTTTTTTTTTTTACATTTTATGCCACAACACTGTGAATTTTACAAGTAGAAAGATAGCATTAAGATCATCCTATATACCCTATATCACCCAAATAGTGAAAATTCACTATTTGTCTGAATATTTTTTGAGCAAGTGAATCTGCCTCACTGGCACATTTTGGGCTTTGCACTGAAGGCGTTGGACTAGATTCAACAGACTGATGCATCACTCCACTCACTGCTTCTTCACCTGTCCTTGACCTAGTATCTTTCTCTCCTTCTCCTTGCCTGGCTGCAGTGAATTATTCACACCTTAATTGAGCATTTCATTATGAATTCAACAAAATACTTATTTCCAGGTCTTAATTTTGAAAAAGAAAAGCCAAATCCTGGTGATAATGTCTATACAACACACAAGTGGGAGACAAGAAATTTTATGCAACGGTGAAAAAAGTGAATAATTGCCTATTATGTTGCCCAACATCCGCCAAGGCCAGTTTACTCCCAAGTAAATTCTGCTGCTGTGAAGAACTACATTCAAGGGGAAATGAGAGTGTCTTGAAAGTAGGTTTCATGTTTCTCCGCAAAGGAAACTTGGGTGCTATCCAAGGTGCTGATAAAACAACCTGTGGATTGCACTGACGGCTGGAGCGAATGGCATGACTGAATTATTTCACAGCATTATTTACTCGTTTATTGCGATTTAATCTCAAAAATAACAAAAGGAGCAGTCCAAATTAAAAAAAAAAATCCAGAAAAATTCAAGAGAAAAATGATTCACGCTGATTTCACCCTTTCCAATAAATGACTCCTCTAAATTGCATCATCATTTTTAAATATATAAACATGTTCAGAAAAGTCCCACTATAGTGGAAATGCCTCTCCGGTCCCTCCTCCTGATCCCTCAGTGTAAACAGCCTATAGACCGGATTCTCCCAACTCTTTGATCCTGACCAAGGCTCTGTTTATTTAAAGTGATGTGATTATGAAAAAGCTTGGTAAAGATAGTTATCCTTTAGTAGTCCATACATAATAAAAACCACGAAAAGAGGACTGCTTTCAGAAATTGTGTGATGATGGTGATGATGTTTCATTCAGCCATAGGAGCCTTACTATACTGCAGACATGTGTGCCTTGGTACAGACAGCACAGTGTAGGCTATATACAGTATACTCAATCCATGGGTCAGATTTCGTTATCAAATACAGCCATGTTGTAATTCGACGCAATCTATTGTATCACACTCCTTCAACAAGAACATGTATCGTGAACTTTAATGGTGCTTTATGAAATTTTTCCCGCGACTCTGTTAACTCGAAAGTTAATTTTGTTGGTTAACACATTGTGTAGTTTGTATTTTTCAAGCATGCACATATGATAGCTGGACACGTACGCACGTACACAGACAAATCGGGGGTTATGTGTATGTGAGAGTAGCCTACAACCTTATAGGAACATTGAGAAAAAAATGCGGGTCTACTGAAGTGAAACTGGGCCTAAATGCCCTAGGAACCAATTGTACTCTTATTTCTTTGTAAAACAGTACACCGTTATTGAGATGTAAAAAAGGAGGAATTGGGAATTATATCACAGTGTGAATTTATGTCCATTCACCAAATTCTTAGAGGGCAATCGTTGCTGAATTCTTCAAATACAATATGACTAGTTCTATGTTAGCTGTTTTGAGTGAACGTTTCATCTTTGTAGTCCATAAATGTGTTGTAATCACAAGTGCTAACACGCCGCATTGAAAAGTAGGACCTTAGAAGGCCCCATCAGAGTCTGGCTCTTTCGAACTGCTTTTATAGAAAATGAATGACAGTGCCGTGAAATTGGCAGTGGGCAAGAGATGCTTAATATCTCTTCAAGAATCTCTTTTTACACTAGGAAGAAGTGTGTACATGCGCGAAAATTTCCGGATTTACAAAACGTGTCAATGATTTCCATCAGGCGTTCTCTACAGACTACTATTGCGTAGGTACTGAGTCGGTTTGTGTATTCTTTGACAAGAAGGAGCCATGGAATTAGCAAGATAGCTAAGAGATAGAAGTCTCTCTTTGGTCACCTCCCATAACATTCTTCATCAACTCTTTCCATTATTGAGATACACCGTTGTTATTCATTAGGAGCACTAATGATTATTATATTGTCTTGCGAAAGAATGTTATTGTCTGAGGCTTTGCGTGCTGCTAGCTAACTAACTTGCCATCTGAGCTAGCTAGCACATTAGCAAACCTCTGCTCGACGACAGAATACGTCTCAACTCTTGGGAACACGGTGTGCCGATTTTTTAAATCAACTTAGCTACCACCGACGCCGCATTTCACACGGTATCTTTGGTCTACCTTATCTTTCACAATTGGCCTTTTTACACAATCATCTACTCTGGCCGTGGGATACAGTGGCAATAGTTTATTTGCCAGCAAACGAGCTAATAGCAAGTTAGCCCGGTATCTTGCTATCAACTAACGTAACGTTAGCAGACCACTGCACTCATTGCGCTGGCTAAAAATATACTATTCTTGTCCCATACTCGGTGCCCCACCAAAAGTGGTGGGCTAGTCCACATTGGATTTCGTCTCTACGGCTTTTCTGATCACCTTGCTTGGAGTTTGGCACTCTACATGGTCACTACGGTGAATTCAAGACGACTGGAAGAGCGAGTCGGAACCCGAGGCTGTGAGCCGAGCTGGACTGATCTATATCGTACCGGCTGGGTGGCTTCAAGTCGGCTTCCCCAAGTGAACACATTCGACCGTGGCTGCTTGGTGGCCGGATATCAGTTTGCGCTCATGGCCTTGTCCTGCCATCAGTAGCATAAGCCTTGGGGGAACTTCACTTCACTTAGCTCCAATCCAACGCTACAAGACAGAAACTTTGAAAGGTCAAGAGAAAGCGCATTGTTTTCATTGTCAACCGTCTGAGATCGGGGAGACAGGCTCATCTGTCAAGAGAGCAACACCACCATGTCGGAGGATAACAACGCAGACAAATTCATCAAGGTAACTTTAATGAAAAGAAATGTGACTCTATGCAAGTAGATCCTTCAATAGTTTGCATGAACCATGACCACTTTGTAGCCTTGTAGCTGCAATAGTTTGCATGCCATTGCAGAAATCATGTCTTCATCGTTGGGAATTAGGATTATAGCAGTTGATTGACTGCCAGCTGGAGGCTTATTTTGCTTGTGTTGTGTTTGTTTCATATTTTCAGGTACTATTACCTGGCTTGGTGTCCATAAAATACTTTTTCTCTGTGTGTGCTTTTAGTCCTACAGGATTATTCATTTTTAACATGCTTTGAATTCATGCACTGAATATGATTCTAATGAAGTAGTGGCTTAATGAGACCTGTAGTTTGTGGTTTCATTTCAGGAAGTATTATTATCAGTGTTACAGTGTCTAATCTGCAACTTTCTCAGGCATTCAGTTTCTTGTCTACCCATTGCCTATTCCATGATGATACTTTTTCTGACCAGCTATTAGACTATTACTGATTGGGAAATTTCCTATATTCACCACAGCGTGTGCCATATCTTAATAGCACCAGTGGCTTTGTGTGTGTGTGTTTTTTTTAGTATCACATCCCTTGACAGCCCAGTTCTAGGTGTGATATATCTCCTGTCAGAAGTTTGAACCAGTTTTGTTTTTTTAGCTTACGAATATTGGGGATGGGAGTTTATAGGATCAATAAGTTATCTTGAACTCATACTTGAGGGGAAAATCCACTAAATCAGAATTTACATGTATTAATTCCAGACTGTTTAATCAACATTTGTGTACATGAACAAGTTTCTCCCAGACAAAAGGGAATTAAAAGTGTAATCTGTGATGTTATCAAGCAACACTTTCTAAAGCTGCTTTGTTGACGATCATAAATTCTCAGGGTAATTTTGCAGGGACTATGGGTACATTTCCCATTTCATAGCTGAGCATGAGTACAAAATGAAGCTCATTTGGATGTAAAAGTTCACACATTTCGTGAGTGCCTTAATTCAGCCCTATATATGATACACTGTCAATAGAGCAGCTCCAGATTCAAAATTCTATAGATTCTAGCTTTGGGAGAAAGGTGTTCATGTTTACAAGTATTGTTAACTGTCCACGATTATTGGAATAATATGTGCATTCTGTGTCATGGAAAGTTCTCCCTTTTTAATAAACACCAGCTTGGGGCTTGCATCTGTCACTCTTCTCAGAGTTGGGTTAGGGTTAGGATAATTTGACATTCAGACCTTTGTGCCTTAGATCTCAGAGAGGCTCCAGCTCACTTGGTCACGGGTCCTAAGTCGGCACTTCTCTAAAGTCGGGTTCCACAGTCACTAACCGGCAACCTTTCCCTACACCCTGGCACGGGGTTTGTCCCTGGCCTGCTCCCCCTCAGTGTGTCACTGCCTGGGCATTCATGTCAGCAGTAAAATGTGATCCCAAGTGGCTCCGGCTCTGCTCTCACGGCTGGGTCAGAATGTGCTAAAGGCTGGGTGGATTGTGGCGGGAGGGGGGGAGTGAGAATTGGAACACACACACTTGGTGTCCACTGGTTCGTTGTGCAGTAAATACCACCCTCGCCCCATGTTGAGTAATCAGCATGCATTGCGATTATCACCAGCCTCTGTGTCTTTATACAGAGCAGATTAGACTGGCTGGGGCAGTGGCAGGGAGGACACATTAGGTTAGGTGGAGAGTAGATTCTAGGAATGCTTTAGCTTGGAGTACAGTGCCATGGGCCAAATGTCATAGGCCCGTTGTTTAAAAGTTATACACTATGGGGTGTTTTTATTAGATATTCAAATTTTTACAGTTGTTGTTTTTGAGGTGAGCAGGACCTCCACCTTAAGTATAATTGGTGTCCTTTTAGAGGTGCACCTAGGCCTATACCATGTTTTTCAGACCAAGAAGGAACACTTTAACACACATTTTAGGGCTGACACTTGACACCTGTGTTGGCACACCAGTAGATGCGTTGTGCTGGCCAGGATCAGTCATTCTCAGATAAGTAGGACAAGGCTGATTGAATCCATTTTGAATCTTAAGTATCTTCCAGGTTTGTAAAATAGTCCAGGCCTGCACAGCAGCAACATTGTATCTTTTTCATCAAAGTCTGATATTTCCTGTGTATTTTGTCTGGTTTGGTCTCCCTCCCCTACAGGAGACATCCATTCTAGAGGAGTACAACATCAACTGGACCCAGAAGCTGGGAGCCGGCATCAGTGGACCTGTTAGGTGAGCCTGACAGTGTGTGTGTGTGTGTGTGTGTGTGAGAGAGAGAGAGAGAGAGATCAGAAGAGCCTTTCCCCTCGTCTTGAGGTCAGGTCAGACTAGGCGATTTCCAACGGCGATTCTAAGTCCAATTTAAATCTGGGTTAGCCTGGGTTTGGGGGGGGGGGGGCACTCGGCTCTATGGACGGCACAGATTATCCTGTATTGTGAATGGGCTGAAGACTGCCAACTCTGGTGGTTTGGCCCGACGCAATTCTTTCAAACATGTTTGATATTGACGGGCCGAGTGTGGTTGGGCTCCTCTAGTGTGAAGCGTTACAAGACTCTCCAAAACTGAAATCTGAGAGTGACACTGGCAACAGCCAATGGTAATTTAGGGGGAAGAAAAAGAAAATGAACTGGAAGAGAAGTCACAACAACAACAACAACAATGCCCACTCACATAGATGATTTATATCAGCAAGATTCCCAACTCGCTCCCACAGTTGCTCCACGCTTGATAAATTGCTATAAAATTTCTTTGGAACAAATAACTCATATAAAATAGTATAAAATGGCATTGTGCCTGGATCAGCCCAAATATGTATACAATTACAAATTAAATGAAAGAGGTTTCATACAAAACTCCTCAGCAACATTTTTCTTGTAATGGTGTCACTTCAAACTACATTTGTAATGTTAATGTAAACTGTAGCTCCTGTACCATTGAGCAAGAAATGATAGAACCACAATTTTGTAATTGTATTTACAGTGAACTGTTCTGGATGAATGGGTAAATGTTTTTCACTGACAGAATTGGGAAGTGTGTGTTCCCTCGTCTTCATGTGCAACGCCCATCTTTGTCCCGTCTGAACAGCTTCCTGACCAGACAGAAAGCTTTTAGTCTGAACATTGGAACAGGCTTGTCGTTTGTCCAAGGCTTTATTCTAATCCCAATATTTCTTCCGATATCTGTTCCACTGATGCAACTCTACCTGAAATTTCAGTGGCATTCCTCCTTGATGGCTTACAGACTTGCAAGCACTGATTATCTTCATCATAGGTCACTGCAGCATGATCTAATTTATTTTTGCTGCGTCAGATGGATGTAGCCTCTTGTTGCCTGGACAGCATTGGATAGACAGACCTCAAGGAGTTGCACTTAGTTGCCCCCTCCTGCTGCTGGCTGGCCCTAGAGTAAGAAAGATAGATGGCTCGTCTATATGTCACCCTCTCACCTCAGCTTCATTTTCCCTTCTCCTCCTTCACACATTAACACTCAGTGAGATTGAAGAGCCACTAGATCGTGTTTAAAGGAATCTAGATGTGAAAAATCTAAATGCGTCTGACAATATCTGCTTGCATACCTGTGACACAGAAGATGTAGTGCATGCCTGCACCTTTGTTTCATGGTGGCTGCAGAGTTCATAAGATAGATGGTGGCAAATACACTTTTGACCACAGTACGTCACAATAACTGTTGGAGTTCAATATAACTTCAGATCAGTGGTAGTTAATTTGCTAAAGTGGCTGGTGAATGGACAAACCTAATAGCTGCTGGCAACATTGACCAGCATGTGCCTGGTGGTTGCTGCTTTTTTACTTCCCCTATGGTTTCAGTGTGTGTGTTGTGTTTACTGTGGCACCAGTTCACCATCACCGGCTCACTTGATCCTTGACGCATTAACACGCACTGAGAATATGAAGGGGCGAGATGCTTGTCACTGGACCGGGTCTTAACATACTGGACCAAACAATGTGTTCATTTTCCATTCACCACTTTGGACAGGAATGTGTTTTCATGTTTTTTTTCCCCCTTGATTTTTATTTATTTATTTTTGAAGACGGGTGGCTCAGTTGGCTAAGTTGCATACCATGTAACTGCGACGTCAAATCCAACCCAAGACCTTTTCTGCACGTCATCCCTCTCTCTCTCTCTCCCATCTTTCCTGTTGCCCTTCACTCTCGACTGTTAAAGTAAAACTATAATCTTAAAAGAACATTACTTTTTTGATTCTTTCTGTTCAATGAAAGCATTTTAGCCTGTCTGTGTTTTTAATAGTCTTCTTCTGCAAATTAATACATGTTGAAATCTTGAAAAATATTTGTCATATAGCAAGTACCACTTCTTTGTCATGATTTACATGTGCTATAGATTAAACATAAAGTATGCACACAGTAATCAACCGTCTCTTGAGAAGATGCACTGAGATGGAATAGTGCATGCTGGTGGAAGCAACAGGGATCAATGATAAAACCTAATCTCAGCAGTATTGTTATCTCTGCATTTCCTTTCTGCTTTCTTCTCTCTACGCTTCCCCACTCTAACACTTTGAGAGTAATATATCACACGCATTTCTGAAACACTGACTCTAAGCAGCAATGGCTTTTGATTCTTTTCCACATTTAGCCTATCGTGAAACTACATTAAGTCGTCTGGTAAATCTCCAGGAAGGACCGAAGCTGCTGTCACCTGGCTATGAATCCAGGATCGGCTTGTAGCTGTCAAACATTCCAACCTTTTGTTTTTAGTGAAGGAAAACGCAAAAGTCACCTGAGAGACGCCGTCAGTCTGCATTGGCTTAAATGTCAGTTAAAGTAAATAAGTTAATGTCACTCACTTGCAGTGTGTCTGTCATATTCAGATGCTTTCTTGGTGTCATTAATGACTGTCAATAATGTATCTGCTTATTGTCTCCTGATGGGAATGAATCCTGTTCCTGTCTTCAGATTATTTTAGTTGTGGCAAAATATTAGAGAGAGACAGTGGCCGCTCAAACAGCCTTCAAAGTCCTTTTGTGCTTGTGTGTACGTTCCTCTGTGTGCATGTGTGAACACCCTGCTGATTCTGACCGGATACAGGCTATAATACATCAAAGTCTGTCAATGATTGCTTCTCACCTCTTTGAAACCCACTGTGGGTCTAGTCAGTGGAGAGCAACCTGTGATTTCCCACTGTGTTTAGGCTAGTCCTCAAGAAACAGGAAGATTTGGAAATCAACTCACAAGTCTTTCATTTAGATGCGCTCATAATCTGTGTGATTCATGCTATGCTCCTTTTGGAAACCTCTTACTCACCCTCTCTCTCTCTCCCTCTCTCTCTGTCTCTTCTTCATTGCACTCTGATTCATGGAGTCTTTTGCCTAATGGGATTCTTTCTCATACTCTTATTTACCCTTGTTCACCTCTTTCTGAGTCATAACACATTTATGTCCTTTACTCAACCACCCCCCTCTCTGTGATTCATTAGGTAGGTATTGCTCTCGAGTAAGTGAACTTTGGTCGAAGCAGAATGTTCCTTGTGGTAATGCTTTAATAGTGTAATCTGAGTTTAAGGGCCAGAGGTTGCGGTCTAAAGTGAATGTTTGGGCCCCCACTTAGAGGAGGGGGAACGGACTTAATGGACTTGTCAGACAGTGAAATTATATGCTTGGCCTATATTTCTTCTGAGCGTTGTTACCTGCTCTAAAATTTAGTTTGAACAAAACCATTACCGTGAGAAACTCATTCAAATTTATTCAAACTCATGACATTATACACTCGGATGTCATTGTCTGGTATCAGTCTTGTTGGGAGGATTCACAGTGTGTGCTGCCTTGCAAAGCATTTTCCACAACAAACTGTAATGTTGACAAAATAAGCTGCCGAACAGCAGGAAGTAAGCCGATTTCTTGTTGCGATGTTCAAATCAACTCAAACATTGTAAAAGTGCATTTTACAAAGAAGTCTCACAACACATATTACACAGACTTTGAGAATGATGCATAAAGCAAACAAAGAGGAAAATCATAAAACCATAATCAAGCACACAAAATAGTTGGTTAAATGTTTAAATAGCAATACGGATCCCTTGAACAATGCACTCTTATGCACAGCTGGAGTGGTCACACATGGGTACCGGCCATGTTTCGTATTTGTTGAGACTTTCTGGCATTTTTTTTAAACATGTCATGTCAATGTTATCATGCAGACAAAGTCACTGGGACTCTGATTGCGCGTATCCAAAGTAGTTTTAATAAGGAGGGCAGAGGAGTTACAGAATTTATCTTTTCTCTGGTATCAACCTCATGCTCTTATCTGTAAAATTCATATTAATTTAATGGAAGACAGCCCTATGTCTTATACAAACACAATGCCTACCTGAACAGTAATGGATGTATAACATACTACTGGGTTAAGGCTACTGGACGAAAGATAGGGCAACTACTGGTAGCAGAAATTCACGAGAATATGAAAAACCCTGCCTGACAACAGAAATTCTCCACTTTATTCTCTGTATACAGTCTCATCTGAGACACTGAAAACGTTGCCATGTTGTTTGTTGAGCCTTGTTTTCTTCTTCTCCACAGAGTATGTGTGAAGAAGTCGTCTCAGGAACGCCTGGCCCTGAAGATCCTCATTGATCGGCCCAAGGCCAGAAACGAGGTTAGAGAAGCACTGTTGTGGTTGTGATTAATGCCTGTGGTATTGGCTGTTTGTTGTCTTTGGCTCCGTCTTCATCAAAGCCATATCTATGTACTTCTCTCTGTCTGCCTGTTACTTATTTTTGTTAATGTTTCTCAAGTCTATCAGTCTTTATCAATTCCTGTTTTTCTTTCCTTCTCAGTCTGTTTGTGCTTCGTCTGTCTGTCTGTGTGTATGGGGTGTTTTGTCTGTAACATTGTCTTCCTGCAGGTCACAGTGTGTCTACCAGCCTCTCCATGTCATTAGCAGCCCCTTGTTTTGATCAAGCAGCTTATACAGCAGTTAAGCAGTGAGACATGCAGTCAAAACAAGCAACACAGACCTGCTTCACCCAAGCACTTGATACTTAACTGAGAAAGCTGTTGCTGAAAGGAAAACGCACTCAGATTACTATCACCAAACAATATCCTTGAGCTGTTTTTGTCATCTCTTTGAACCCTGGTGTGGTTCAGATACGTGCTCCATTCAAAGTCAACAGTTTGCTGTTTCTGCACAATAATGATGTTCTGTTTACATGTTTGGCTTACAAAGGTTTAGTCAGCCTCCAGGCACTGAGTATCACTGTCTTGGCCTGTCTTGTAAGTTCATTTCTGTTTGGTTTGTCATTGCATCAAAGTGAAGACAGAGAAAGATAGATAATTGGAAGAGCCCTCTTTATTGTCAGTTGTTGTTATTTGGCACTAGTGGTAACAGCAGCAGTAATCGTGTCATAGTTCGCTTCCTCAATAATGCACTTAACTCCCAGTTTCCAGCAAGAGAGTTGCTCACACACCCACAGAAACAATTTCCCTTTACAGAAAAGGTTTCTGTAAATATGATGAAGGAAAAAGAGTAGTAAGCAAGACCTTCACCTCTACAGGAATCAATAAAGTGTAGCGCATCTTTAAAAAAAACACCCCAAATAAATCACACACACCTGGCTTGGGTAGTCTAAAGTATGCCAGGCATTTCAACCAGATCTGTTTTCCACATGCAGTGCCAAAGAACTGAATTCATTCCTGTAAATAAAAATGTGTTCTCAGTCAACTTGCCTGGTCGAAAAAATAGATAATGTCAGCACCTTTAAAGAAATACACCACATTTTGGTAAGCAAGCTCCTTGATCAGAGTAACATTTTTCCCACTAGAAGATCCGTGCCATTTTCACCCCTGTGTCTCCAGTAAAAGGTTTGGTGTGGTGTAGACGTTGGCTCTTTATCACACTGCTTGTCTTCTGAAACAAGTTAGCACCATCTCAGAAGTGAGGAAATAGACTCTCTTAAGCCACAGATGCATCAAACAGAAATCTAGCACAATGCTATTTGGTGATAAGTAATGCACTATATTTATTAAATACATTACAAGATGATATGGGAGAGTGCCATTTGATTAGATTAACACTTACCACACAAAAAATATTTTCCCGACAGTTTTCAGTAGAGTGGCCCAAATCTTCAATTTCAAGAAAAGTACTCATTTTGATGCTGATGTTGGAATTCATTTTACTTGAAGTTAAGGACGCCTAATTGTATTTTTTTGTCAGTGAAAAATGGCACTGGTTCACCTATTGTATTATACTCTTGGCACTGAGTAGACTGTTGTTACCTTGAGAGGGATATGTAGCGTTAAAGCTTCACTAGGCAACTTTGCACGTTGACGGCATTTGACCACGCTAGAGGTAACTGTTTGAAAACAGTTTGAACTTCGATACCCAGAAATCAAAACAAACTAAATGAAACAAAATGTGACATGAAGTCAATAAATTGCACACAGCATGCTCATGTTTACCAACCAGGCCTGTCTGTGATCACTTTCTATCAAAGAATAGCAAAGGGCCAAGAGAGGCAAAAGATCTGAGGTTGGTGAGTCCAGCTTTCTCTGGACGGAGCACTCGCTCGCGGCTGTTTAGGAGAGAGATTGTGTTTTGCACTAAAGTTTTGATTTGATCATCTCCTGATGGTGGAGTTGTGTTCATACCCGACACCAGAATTTCATTTGGGCAAATCCAGGGTGTCTCAGTTAGGAGGGGCGGGGTGCTCTAATGTCTTGAAGCCCCACTTTGTGATTTAGGCTGATTTTTACATAAAAATCTTGCCAAATGCTGCTATAATGTTTTTTGGTTTTCAGGGAATTGTATATATATGAATATATATATATATAGTACTCTCTATTCTCTACCATGCAGGTCCGTCTTCATATGATGTGTGCCACCCACCCAAACATAGTACAAATCCTGGAAGTTTATGCGAACAGTGTCCAGTTCCCCCATGAATCCAGCCCAAGGTGAGGAGCTCTCTGTGTGTGTGTGTGTGTGTGTGTGTGTGTGTGTGTGTGTGTACACATTTGTGCAAGATTCCATACTTTCCTTCTTTTGCTGTATTTCAATCATCCCCCTTTCAATTTCTGTTTCCTCTATCCATCCACCCTTCCTTCCTTCTTTCCAGAGCGAGGCTACTGATCGTCATGGAGATGATGGAGGGGGGTGAGCTGTTCCACAGAATCAGTCAGCACAGACACTTTACTGAAAAGATGGCCAGCCAGGTCACTAAGCAGGTACACACACACGCACGCACACACACACACACACACACACACACACACACACACACACACACACACACTAACATGCTAGGAGTCAGCACAGACTGTTTTTCTGTGAGTTTTCTAAACCAAAGTTTGTAAATATATAACTCTGGTCTGTCTGTCTTTGTCCACCCATGTTTTTCTTTCCTTGTCAAGTCTGTCATGCTTCGTCCGTCCGCATGTGTCTGTAACTGTAACTTTCTCTTCCTGTGGGTAGCAGCATTTCTAGCAGCCTCTCCATGTCATTATCAGCCTCCTGCTTGGATCAAGCAGCTTATGCAGCAGTTGAGCAGTGAGACATGCAGTCAAAACAAGCAGCACACGGCAGCTCAAACTGATGCTAAACAGAATAAGCTGTGTGATGGTTACACACACTCGCAGCACAGTGTCTCAGTCTGATGTCTCTCCCCTGTAGATCAGTCAAGCCTTGGAACACTGTCACTCCCTGAATATTGCACATCGAGACCTGAAGCCAGAGAACCTGCTCTTCAAGGATAACTCTCTGGTGAGCAGCTTGTTGTAAATGGAGAATAAATATATACATAAATTCACTATCTGATACTGCTATGCTATGCTATACACACCACACTATTAACACCACTACTAATGCCACTGCTTATAGTTTATTCAGCACACAACATAAATCTTACAATGGAATGGAAACGTTGCTGGCCCGCTGTGGCTACTAGTACTTTACTTTTCAGACACTGTAAGTTAAACGTTATCCTGGCTATAGTCAGAATTCGACCGAGATAGTGTCGAAATGTCTTCCAATTACCAGTGCTGTCCTGTTGCCCAAAATCCATCCTTGCTCCAGCAACACCTTCTATGATATCCCCGGAATTTAAGCATCTGCTCTTCAAGAAACTGTTGAGTGAAACTCAAGAAACACTCTTGGCTCCCTTGTGAGCCACATTGCTATTACTGGTCTCCTTTTTCTTTTGCTCCTGCTCAGTAAAGTCAGTGAGATGTAAGGAAATTGAGATGCTTTACAGGATATTGTCACTGATAATGTTTCTGTGCTTGCGCCAAATTCCACAGTCCTCACTCATTGAGTCTCTTTTTTCCACAGGATGCTCCTGTGAAGTTGTGTGACTTTGGCTTTGCCAAGATTGACCAAGGAGACTTGATGACCCCTCAGTTCACTCCTTACTACGTAGCACCTCAGGTACAAAGCAAACATACAGCATACTTGGGTAAACGTGCACACACTGGTTTCTTAACAGATCAGGAACGGGATATGTGCTACGCTAATAAAACCCAAATGTTTGTGCCATGATGCCGTACTTTTCAGTAGATGCAGCCATTGCTCTGATTAATCACTGCTCTTATCCCGTTTATTTCCCATTTTTTTATTTCCAGGTACTTGAGGCTCAAAGAAGACACCAGAAGGAAAAATCTGGAATCATACCTACCTCACCCACTCCCTATACCTATAACAAGGTGAGACTCATGTCTATTGAACCAAATATTCTGGCCTTTTGGGACCTTCTCTCCACTAGGTACAACACCGCTGATGTTTCTCTTATTGTCTCTGTTTGATCTGATGCTGTTTACAGGTCTGTGTCAGGCTTCTTACAATCATCACCACTGAATATGTATGTAAAGCAAACAAAACCTCATTTTTTAAAAAAAAATCTCTCTTCCCTTCCCCCTTCCCTCTCCTCCTGCAGAGCTGTGACTTGTGGTCTCTTGGTGTGATCATCTATGTAATGCTGTGCGGCTATCCTCCATTCTATTCCAAGCACCACAGCCGCACCATCCCCAAGGACATGAGGAAGAAGATTATGACAGGCAGCTTTGACTTTCCCGAAGACGAGTGGAGCCAGATCTCTGAGATGGCCAAGGACATTGTACGCAAGTATGTCTCTCCCTTTTTCCCTCTCTGGAAACTGCATCACATAGTATGTCACACTCCGTAAACTCAGTTGTTAAACAGTCAGATCGATGAAGACCTGTAAAGCCAGATCTCAGAGATGGCCAAGGACACTGAACTCAAGTATGTCTCTCCCTCTTTCCCACTCTGAATCACATAGTATGGTGGCATACTCTGTAAACTCGCTTGTTAAACAGTCAGATTAATGAAGACATGTAAAGCCGGAGCTCTGAGACGGCCAAGGACATCATTTGCAAATAGGTTCCTCCCTTTCACCCCAGTAGACCTGGGTGGGATTCATTAGCTGAAGCGGACTTGTAAGATTGATTGTAGTCGTCGTTTGTGGTTCCCTGTAGTGTCACGGACTAAGACACACACACATTACATACTTGTGAAATTGTGAGATTTGAGTTTGGCTCTCGGTGCTTGTCCTACTCCATTCGATGCTGTCTCTCCTGTTTTTTGACTTGCAGTCAGACTTGAGCAAAATGTACATCCACATTTTTTTAATATCATGCGTAGGTCTTATAATCTTTTATTCCTGTCCTTTATTGTCCCCGGCTGTCCTCCCTGCCTCCGCTCCATCCATTCTTTCTCCTCACGCTCCTCATACCGCCCACTCATTCTCCCTTACTTCCTCACTTTCTCCCTCCCAAACCCCCATTCATCCTCTCCCTCCGTTACACTCGCTCATTCATCCTCTCCCTCCCCTCCCTCCCCCAGGCTGCTGAAGGTGAAGCCAGAGGAGAGGCTGACTATTGAGGGAGTCTTGGCTCACCCTTGGCTCAACTGCACCGAGGCCCTGGACAACGTGCTGCCCTCCGCTCAGATGATGATGGACAAGGTGGGTGTGATGTTAAAGCTGCTACATCTATTTTTTTTTTATATCAATATATCGTTGTCAAATTAATTGTTATATCTTGTTATAATTACCATCAACGAATGAGAACATGCTTCGATTGGCAGCCTCCATTTCACGCCAATGGTATGGTTAAATTATTGCTAGTATTTCTTTAAACTTAGACCACAATTCCCACGTAAACCCTGTTACATCCTGACACAAAGAGGATGTTGCCACTTGCTCTGTTTGCACTTGAAGAACAGTGTCCCTCTTCTTGTTTTGTGCTGGAAAGCAATCTTCCTTATTGCTGTAAAGTAATCCAGCAGAAATCCGACCCGGTGACACACAGTGTAAAGTGCGGTGTAGCGGCTGGTAGACGCTGCCAATCTTCTCGGTGATGGTCTTGTTTGTTTAAGGCAATTACACTAATGTATCAAAATGGTAATAATTTATTGATTTTAAGACGCTACATGTAGCACCTTTTAAGATCGTGACGCATCGGTCACTAGGGACTTCATTAGTTGAGATGGTCCAGGGAACGTCCCAGTGACTGAAAAAGTCCCTATTTTTAACCTTGGATTAAAAGTCACACCTGACTGGTTGTAAGGATTCAGTCTCATCTCACTCATTCTAATCTCACTGGCTTGATATCTCTCTCTGTCTCTGTATCTGTCTCTCTCTCTCTCTCTCTCTCTCCCCCTCTCTCCCCCCCTCTCTCTCTCTCTCTCTCTCTAGCTCTCGCTCTCTCTGTCTCTTTCTCTCTCTCTGTCTCATTCTCTATCTCTCTCCTTCTCTTACACATGAACAATCAACCACATCTCTCCAACCTATTATGCTTTTCATCACTGTTAGCTGCTCTTTACTGACCCCATTCATGAATAGACGGTTTTCCTGAATGAACTGACCAGCAGAGGCCGCTGTTGGAAAGGAAAGTTAGTTAGGAAAGTTACTATCACTTATAGCCCATGTTTAGTTCCTCTTCCTCCTTCTCATTCTGCCTTTTCCCTCCTCATTTCCTGTTTTACACTCCCCCACCCGCTCCCCGTCTCTCTCCCTCCTCCATCCTCCCCCTCCTCCCTCCCAGGCGGTAGTAGCAGGTATCCAGCAGGCCCATGCAGAGCAGTTGGCTAACATGAGGATCCAGGATCTGAACGTCAGCCTGAAGCCTCTAAACTCTGTCAACAACCCAATCCTCAGGAAGCGGAAACTACTAGGGTATGATAATTAATTGACCAACCAAATAAAGACATAGTGTTGGTCGGATTATTTCATTTGTCTGTAGTTTGTCAGTGTGACTGGATAACTGCCCGTCTGGCTCAATGACACTGCTCGTTTATCCCATCTTGTTATATGAGAAAGTGATAGAACCTTAATGCAGTTTGTTTGTGTATTTGCAGCTGTAGTCTTTGAAGCCATGGTTCTAGTTAAATTTCACTGACAAGGCAGCTCAACGAGGGTGCAGTGAGAATGTTTTGTCTGATGTTTCTGTCTCCCCTCCCTTAGCAATGTATCCCTCAGTGATACATCCAATCTAAAACCTCATTTTTTTCAGTTACTATTCTGATAAAGGGCTCTTGCCCCCTGTGTAGCCTGTAGCCTTAGGCATTATGTATTTCCGTGGTCCTTGTCTTTGAAAAATGATCAAAGTTTGATTTAAAACGTGTGTGTGTGTGTGTGTTCCAGCCCCAAGCCCAGTGATGGTTTCTTCATCCATGACCCGGAGAACGGAGGGGAAGACTCCAACGTAGCGCTGGAGAAACTACGAGACGTCATCGCACAGTGTATACTACCACAAGCTGGTCAGTAAACACACGTGTACGCAAGCATACAGACACAATGAAATCAATACTGAATCCATCACTGATGTTTGTTAAATTTTAACTGAGTAGACTAAAAATAGATTGAAGAATAGATGAAGAAAGGATTGCTCAAGCACTAACAGACTGCGCACATTCACACACTGTGTACCGTTTTGCATATTTTGACATGAGAATACACTGGTACGATTTGCTGTAATAAAATGCATAATAGAAACTGTAACTACCGTTCTCTTCAAGTGACTTTGGCTTGACACATTGCCTAGTAATGTGGAATGTGTCTTCAGTAGGCAATTATTTCCATTGGACAAAGAAGCGCTTTGTATGTCAGCGACCAAAACAAAAACACAATAATGAAACTGCCATGGTGTGCCAGAGTGTCAAATATATATCCCAGAATTGTACTCTTTGACACAGTTTAAGTAATATAAACGTAAAAAAAATGTTAGCATCCTGCATTTCTCCTAATTAAGCCATTATATGAAGCATATATGAAAAGACAAACTACAAGAGTCAAATATCCTTGGAGAGAAAATGTCTTCTGAAGTAATGTTGTTGTTTGTCCAGGAGAGAATGAGGATGAGAAGCTGAACGAGGTGATGCATGAAGCCTGGAGGTTTAATCGGGACTGTAAACTACTGAGAGACGGCCTGCAGGGGCTCAGCTGGGACGGTCAGTACCTGTGTTTCATCTTGTCCATGCCTAGCAGAAGCCTTTATAGCTCTATTTTTTCTGTCTAATTGCAACATGCAACAAAGGTCATTATGTCACCCATGTGCGTCACACATTGAGCCATTTGTTGTAAATGATGGTAATTATCAAATTCTTCAGTTTTCCTGTGTTTCTTTGTGAAAGTCAGAGAAAACATGATTTCTGTCATTGTGGCAGACTAAGGGCATGGACACGCTATTTCGCCTTTGTCAAAATTTACCAGCACCATTCTTACATGAAGGACATTGGAGAGTGGCTGCAAGGCGCACAGAAAACGGCCTCTTTAGAAAGGCGCTATGCCTGATGTCTTTTTAGGCAGAGCAGAGTGCTTTTTAATGGAAGTGTATTGCATTTGTCTTGAAAAAAAATGTCACCAGGCTTTCTCTTGAGATCTTTTATTATGAGATCTTTTCTCGCTATTATGTGATCTATCTCTTCTCGTTATTCTGTGATGTTTCGTCATTATTATGAGAAAAGGATCACAAGGCTGACGTTGGTTTCTGAGTCACAGCTTCTTATTCATGGGTTATGGAAAAACCTAACTCCGGTTCCTCAGATAGCCTTGTAAAACATGTCAGTACACACATTTTTCACTTCAGCTATGTAGAATAACATAACATTTAACATCATTCAGTTAAATTATGTTTTATATCAATAAATATGACCTAGGTAGTCACCATAATCTTATCATTGTTTAGAATTCTATAATTATTTGGTCCACTGATAAAACAACTGATTTTTAACACAGGACATCTGTCAATTTTTTGTGGCCCAAAATGCTTTAACCTTGGGTATGATGTCACAAATTGGCAATTGACAGTACAGCAATATGGCCTAACTTTGACAAAGTGTTGATGAACAGAGAAGCCATGTTTCAGCTGTCCAGAACAGCATGAACTCACTCACATTTAACCCTTCAAAAGCCTCTGTCAGTTTGCTCACAGCACCATTTTTGGC
The DNA here is from genome assembly GCF_046629955.1 of Centroberyx affinis. NCBI lineage: Eukaryota > Metazoa > Chordata > Actinopteri > Beryciformes > Berycidae > Centroberyx > Centroberyx affinis. Next base: position 81,951 of record NW_027281298.1, read on the forward strand.
ATCTGATTTGAGATAGGGAAACTTAATCAGGTCAGGCTGGAAAACCAATGCCATCCAGCAGTGCTTGAGTCTCTCTTTTATAGGACATCTGTCATATTGGCCCAAAAGGATTTAGCCCTTCATATGATGCCACAAACTTGCAACCAAGGGCACAACAGTCTGATATTATTTCAGCATGACATACTGCCTTCAGAATGATAGTATTGGAAATCTATCACATATTGGAACACTATTTCTAGGTCAAACTCCCTTTGGGCCAGGCTACAAAAAAAATTTTCCAAAATAATTTAACCCATATATTTTTTGGCTGAAAACATTGATACGATTATGGTGACTACCTATGTCAATGTTACTGATATATTGGTTAAAATATGTTAATCTGCATAGTAGAAAATGTGTGTTTTGACATGTTTTAGGGGGTGAGAAACAGACTTACATGTCTCCTTAAAATTTCCTTTAATTCACAAATAAGAGGCTGCAAATCAGAACCCAGTTTCAGCCTTGTAATCACATAATAACAATAAAATATCTCATTATTACAAGAGAACCTGGCAAAATATATTTTCAAGATGAATGCAATATGTTTGTGAACAACTAGACTTTTAAGGTGAATGTACGACATGGACCGTTTTTTTTTGTAAAGCCACCCAATCACAACAAAGAAGTGGTGCTTCATGGTACATTGGCAGCCTTCAGATTAGCCAGAATGAAAAAGGAGAAAGTACCAGTAGGAAAGTTGGGAGTAGTTGTTGATCTGATCATGAAGAGTCATTATGGAGTGTGTTGGTTGTGTCGTAGTTTCTGGTGTGTGTTACAAAGTTGGACATGAGTACTGTTTACTGATAGTGGCAGCTACTGCAACTGGTTGTTATGGAAACAGTGTGCCGCATGACCTGCTTCTTCAAATTATGAGCACAGAATACAGTTGAGGCAGTTGCTTTTTCCAATAAAATTAAAAGCAGATTATTTTTTAACAAATGTCAGTTACAAAGTTAACAATACAACTTTGAGAATATCTCTAGCAGTGATGGGCGTCTGCAGTTTTTGCTGCATTTCTCAAAGGGAGGCATGCACATTTGTTGCATATTAACACGTGACGTTGTCTGCCACATATTGGGCAACAGCTGAAATAATCACTTAGAAGTTAAAATGTAAACAAGGACAAACGAGGACAAGAAGAGACTCATCTCACCTCAAGTGATTTCACTAGCTGCAATTACCATACCAAATAACCGATTATTCACCGTCTCCTTTGCATTCATTTAGCTGTGATGGCTCCTCTTGAAAATTACCCGGCACATCATCTGACCTTATTGCTCAGCCTGCCCCAAAAAATATCAATTACAATTGCAATTACAGCACAGTTGTCCATATCATGAAATAAATAAACAAGCAAGAGCAAATCTGGAAGTGACCTTGGAATGGGCCAAGGAGCGAACCTGGATCTCGGAACCAATATTTCCTCCATAAAAAAAAATATACATGAAACGGTGTTGATTAATGAATATTAGTTTTGAATAGTCTCCATGTTTAAAAACCAATTGATAATGGAACAAGTGAAAAAGACAGGTGGCTATTATTGGGATGAATTGTTGAATTGTTTGCTTGTTCATTCAGTTGTTGTTTTTTACCTGGTTTTTAAACTCTCTTCCTCTTTTTTGTTTCAGGAAGAGCCTTTTCTGACAAAGTCGACCGTTTGAAGTTGGCTGAGATCGTGAAACAGGCCATCGAAGAGAAGACGAATCTCCAAGAATCTCATTAGCAAACGCTGTCTTTCTATCTCCTTTTATATTGTTTATTATGACCCTTTTTAAGCCGATATCTGTAAAGAGGCTTTTTTATGTAAATTGATGCGCAATTTTTTTTTTTTTTTCATGAATTCACTTGCAAGACCTTGTACAGCTGTAGATATATTTCAAAGAGGACTCATTGGTACTATAATTTTTTTTTAATGAACAATTGCAAAGATCATGGAAAAAAAAACTATATTTTTCGTTTTTGCAAAAAAAAAGAAAAAAAGAGGTGAAAAATCACTGAAAGAAAGAAATTATTTTCTGGGAGGGAATTTTTACTAGCTGCTTGTCCAAGATGTCACATGTGTTATCCCACGTATTTCGTTTTATTCTTATTTTATTTTTTTCTTTTAACCATACTAAGAATTCTATTTATTTAACAAAGAATTCCATTATTTTATACCTATCTTGTAGCCTGGCAATGTGCTCTAAAGTTGAGAGAAAATGTCTACATTGTGACTTTGTTCTTCCACACACACTCTGTCATTTTGTTAAGACAATCCAAATGCAGCCCCAAGTTCATCCTTTTGACACAAACCCCTTTCTTTGGTCCAGTAACAAAAGGCACTGGAGTAGATCTAAGAAGACTAGATAAGTATAAACACTGTGGTAGTTTTTCTTTCTGGCTCATTTACAGTACTGTGCAAAAGTCTTAGGCACCCAAGAGTTTTTATATAAATTGTGTCTTAGATGTTTATTCATTTTTTTTCTGCATTAGTGTGTCAGTAGACTGCTCTTTATAGTACATTTTTTGATATTTAGAAACTTTTCATTTAATTATTTTTGAAAGCATCTTCGCTTTACTTTTTCTTTTACATGTGCCTAAGACTTTTGCACAGTGCTGTAGATGTCCGTATTGTTTAGGCTTATCTTTCGCACACTCTTAGTTCTACCCATAAGCCTAAAGGGACCTGTATATTCTAGAGTCTATATCAAAAATGGCAGCGTTTGGCTTATCTTACAATGAGGTTGTTCAAGTGTCTGGCAAGTAAAATGAAGTGAATTATTTCAAATATTTGAAAGTGTTTTCATATATATTTTTGCCCATTTCTGATGTGATGCTGGAAGGTCTTAACTTAGTCTTCTTTTAAGGCGTTGATGATCTGTAAAGTGGCTGCAGTTCTGGCCGTCTGGGTTTGCTGCTTTGAAGTAATATTGTAGTATGTGCTGGAATTCAGACCTGGGTCACTTATTAATTGAAATCCTTTCATTTACTTGGAGTGCTTGCTTTTGTTTGCCTGGCACGCAAAATGAAAACGCAGAAGGACAGAGAGGTTTTCAGCTGGGGGGAAAATCAGAAGTCAAGTGCACTTTTGTACCTGACTCACAGCAGACATGTCTGATCTTTAGGTGATTGGTCCTCCTGTACACAACATCAGTTTTGTGTTTGTTTTAGGTGGCAGTCTGCTTGTATCGTAGGACACAAGCAGGTTGGCGGACACACTGAATACTGACCATAGCCAAATATTCTTCTCTTGACAACTTCAATATTTTAATGAGCCAAGAGACACACAAAATGACTGTGTCACCCTGATTAATTTGCTGAGCAGATATCAGCGGGGTACAAAAGTGTACCAGACTGTAGCATTTTACCCACTTTGCACTTTTGGCGCAATTCAGCTGACTCTTCAATGCCAGAAAAGATCAGTCAACCCTAGGAAAGTAACACAATCCATAAACAATAGTAATTTAACATCAGGTCTGCTGGAATTGCAGCAACATAAAACTTGCTGTGCTACCGAATGTGCAATAGTGCAATAATTTATTCACATGTGTTGTTCATAGTGCATGCATGTACATGTGTGATGATATGTATCTATGCGTCAGTATTATTGTCTAACATAGACCTTCCCTGCTCCACTCCCGGCTTCATTTCAATGGATCCAGTCAAAGAAAGGCCTGAATATCAGGAAATGCTCCTTCCCCTTCTCTCAGCCTCAAAGTAGTAACTAATATAATGTCATTGGTTAGCTAAAGCAAACTGGCCACTGTAGTTGTGCTCTAGCGCTCTAGTCATATCAGATTAGTTATGTCTTCAAAGAGGGGTTGAAAGAAGGGATTAATATTCAGGTGTTTGAATGGGGCCACGTTGAGTCCATAGTACAGAGAACGCTCAGATGGCCGAGAGGGGGCATGTTCTCTACTTGATTATTTCTTATTTATGTATTTTATGTTTATTTTAAGAATCCTTCTCAGAAGGTTGTTTTGAATATTCCCCTATCTGAAATGACCCTTTTAACGAAGTCTTAGCTTTATACACGAGGAGAAACAACCTTAAACTTTTATTTCTGTAAACATCTTTTCATGTGGAGATTAATGCATTAACCCATGTGCTTTTTGACCTTCATGAAAAAGTATGATTGAAATTAGCCAAGGTTGGTGCAATATCTGTAAACTGATTTTTTTTTTTTTTTGGTCCTCCTCCCCAATTAACTGGCATCAGGAACAAAGTGCAAGCCTTCCTTTGTGTGTCTGTATTTATTCAGGGTATGGTTAAAAAAAACAAACAAAGGACACTTAGTACTAAAGTTTTCATCAGTGTTGGTGAATTTGGTCCGCTTTTAGAGGGCAAGGCCAATGCTAATCAATACCAACATAATTCCACAGCTGGTTTTTGAGAAGACCTTAGTCTGTAGCTGACTTTGTCATGCTGAAGAAGCCACTGGGTGACCACATGTGCCTTGTTGATGGAGGGTGTCGTCATCCTCTGCTGCTCCCATCAGTAGAAATGAATTACAGGATGAAGGGGATCAGGGATGGGACGATATGCTTATCTCCGGATACGATTCGATACACTATATGGGGTTCACGATTCAATACAACCATGATACGATGTCATAAAAGTATGACTGTGCAGAATTATGTTATTTCTGAGTCATTAATCTTTCTAGCGATGGCATTGACTTGCTAGAATGTAAACAACAATTTACAAATGTCATTCCAGGGTTAGTGTAGTGCAGCTAATATAATTTGGATGGAGAGCTTGTGAAATTGTGATGGGCAAGCCGTCTCATTTGTGATTACTACAGCAGAATAAAATGTAGCTGATATCGCGATTCATTTCTCTGCCCCATGATACGTATTGTCACATTTTTGTATTACGATCTATTTAATTTTGATATATCGTCCCATCCCTGGTGATTAATATTTGCTCTGTTGCTGATGATTCGATTGATCCCATGCCAGGAAATGCACACTACTACACAATTGGCAGAACCGCTCACTGAGGTGGAACTTCATGCTGGTGTTTGTTTTATTTTGACCATGCCCTGTATGGATATGTGTTAGTATATGTAGCCACTTTATGTATGTATGTATGGGTATCAGTGTGTATGGTTCTGTATGCTGAAGAAAACATTTTATATGTCTTATCCATTTCTGGAGGCCTATCAACGAATCAGAGCTGCTTCCTTTATCCCCTTCCCCGCCCACAGACAACATTGAATTCATATCCTCAGCTACCTAGGAGGCGTTGGAATATTTTTGAAGGGCAGTGTATTTATTAGCAATTATGTACTGTAAATCCAAGGCATATATATCAATCTTGGTATTAACACTCTCCATTGAAAACCCCAAGGGAACCGTATGCTCTTGCTATAAGGATACCATTTAGCTGCTGTCCGCTCATTTCAGTGTTCATAAAATCCCACGGGGCGGATGATTTTGAAAGTGCTACCTCCCTTCCCTGCATCCTCTGTTTAGCTTCCTCTTCTCATTTCCTCATTCCCCTCTGCTGAGTAGAAGGAGACAAGATTTCTGGATTTATCAAAGTGCTCACAATAAGGATGCTGATCAAGGTTAAATGGCCATGTCCTGTTTTAATACCAGCTTCTTAATAATCGTCCGAAGGGCAGAAGTGGTACATAGTCAGCAATCCAACTTTCGATAAATACCAGGTGCTGACGCATCTCAGCCCACTACTGTATCTGCACTAATAAAATAGGGAGAGATGGGTTTCATTTGGAGTTTCAGTAAATGCTTATTTTTGACCTGGCAACAAACAAGGGACGGAAATGTGAAGGAAATGTTTGACTGATTTCACCTGAAGTAACCATCCCTGTTTATGTTGACTGGTGAGAGAGAGAGAGTCTAGCAAAGGAAACCATTTCAAAGTATGGATCCTTTTCTCCACTGTTCAAATCTTTGTTGTTTTTTTCTGGTCTGGCATTATGTAGCATGTACCTGAATCCGTCATGAAAGACTCGCTGTATTTCCGTCTACGTATCTTTCTCTTTTTGCCCTTTCTGCCTTCTTTGGAATGTCATCAACATGCTGACTTTGTAATAAAGGAATTCTTTGACTTTTCAACATGAAAAATTGAGGTTAATTATTGCTTAATATGGTGCTCATCGTTTCTCTTTTCCCCTTTAGTGTAGCTTTTGGTTAAGACTGGACTGGTGTGCACTCCTGACCAACAAGGTCCCCCAGATTCAAATACAACCCACATATAACATAAGGTTTATAGTGAAAGTCCTCATTGTATTCACTGTAATCCTATTAATTTATATGTTAAGGATAATGTTAATTTTTTCCACTACTACTCAGTAATAAAAGGAGGCATTTGGCAGGCTGTACAGCACTAAAACAAAAAGTGCTTCATAAAGAAATCTGACTTAATCACAAAAAGTCTTTATAGTGGACCTTCAAGAAAAAGCTAAATGCAAGCCTTGTGACACTTACATCCAGGCAGACCATTCTTGATTACTGTACAGTGTGATTTATTTTTTACCCAGAAATGTCTATTCAATGTGATATTTTAAAGTAAAATTATTTTATTGCATAGATTTAAAGAGACAGAGCAGTTAGATAGAAATGTAGAACAAAATCATCTTAAGAAATTCATGGAGGTCAGAAGACAAACACATTTTCACATTCATACAAAACTAGAGACAGTGGACACTCTCACTCCTTTACACATAAGGCACGTTTTTTAGAGACACGTCATTTGTTGGAAAGCAGCAATATAACCAGAGGCTCCCAGGATGGAAATTAACCCAAAACGACATACTGCAAAGCCTGGGAGACTGAAGAACAGCATATAGTCTTGTGTTTTGCACAGGACACATTTCAGTTTTACTGAGCTGATAAAATGTGTTCAATGGCATTTAGGAAATATAATTCAAAATTGACAGTATAGAAGGATTTTATCTCACAGGCTGAAATGCATGTAGTACAGAGAGTCTCATGAGGGTCTGGGTGCTCTCACAATGAAAGGAGTGATCTGTCATTCAGGGCAGTTTAAGGACAACATTCAACAAATGGATCTCTAAGTGATCACCATCAGATCTATGCACTTTACTGAAACCCTTAATTTGACCAAGCAGACAACACAGAGGAAAATATCTCATTGGGTCCCTTAGCACATCCCATTTCAAGGAGAAATATTAACAATATATTATTTTATTTTTTTTTATCATATCCCAATTATTCTTCCATCTATACAGATGTCCTGAGGTTTAACAATGCATGTTGTTGCATAAATGGATCATGATTGTTTTTTGTCTAGACAGAGCTCCAAGTTCCAGTTAGAGACAAGGCCAGATGCAACCATGGAGGATTGGAATCAGAGGTTTAGGAAATCTGTTTCCAATCCCTTTTGGGTGAAGTTGTATTGTAGTTGTATTTAAGTGGAACTTGGTGCTTTATCTAGACACAGACCAGATGTATCTTTATTTTAATCTGCATTGGGTCTTGAATACCTGGTGTAAATGGTTTAAATATAGGATGTAGGTTTGGAATATATTTCTCAGAGTTATGGTCCCCCTTCCACCACTTTTGTGCCTACACACTACGCCCCAATATCCTGCCCCTCAGTCCACGGTGTGCAGTGTGCTCCAAGACAAATTCCTTGTATGGGGAAATGCACTTGGCAAAGGAGGCAAACAGTAAAACGCATTAATTCAATGCTTTTGAAATCCACACTGACTTGAGACAGAGGGTGGAGAACCGAGACGATAGCACAAATCACTGAACTAGAATGGAGCTACAGTTGGAAGTCGAACAGCAATTCCATTCTAGATCCGCAACACAAAACTCTTCTGAGCTCCTCAACCCGCCGAACCCAATGGAAGACAGTGACGATGTTTCAGCGTGGCCCGCTCAGTCCGAGTCCTCGTCATCCAGGTACTCCTCGGCGTTGCTGTGTGTACGGGTGATGTCTGAAACGAGAGAAATGAGAACAACAAGTTAACAGTAATACTACAATATGAGACTGCTTCTATTTCAATGCAAAACCCTTCTACCTGAAGCTTTAAGTGGGTAGAATATGTTTGTTCATCTATCACACATGACGTTTTTAAGCATAATGCCTGTAAAATATCCTACAATACATCTGAAATTAGGTTGGAACATGTTTCAGAAATACACACACAAACAAAAGGATACTCAGAAATTTGACGAAGAGTCTTATTCATGATGTGCTGAGAGTTTAAACACATTCTACATTGCATTTATCCACAGAAATACTTAGTACATAGGATCCAGTGTATTGGCCAAATGTAGGATTGAACTGTAAGTAAATGGAAGTACTGGAAACAGAAGGACAGTCAATACTAACTGTCTCTTAGTCTCATAGCTTCTCCCACCTCTTACTGTGTACTCTCTGTGTCTGAGCTTGTGCATTTCCCAGAGGATTTTTTTAGTGTTGCAAGGCTGCCACCTACTGGCGGAAGTGACTTACTGCTTCCCTGTTTCCTCTTCAGAAGTGAGGCGCACTGGGCGTTGGTGGCCATCTCCAGAGCCAGCTTCTTCTCGTTGTTCTTGATGTCTGTCCTAGCGTCTGAAACAAACACACTCACACTGAGAAACTGTAAACGACTACGGTAAGATATACAACACTCCCTTTATCTGCTCTCGTTCTCAAACACATGAATATACAGACAGAAACACACAAATAGACACTATGTGTACACACATGGGCACACACACATCTCCTGTGTTTCCCTAATCCATTTGCCTCACTACAAAAATAACTGGAGGGCCCATTCTCTTTTTTTGTAAAAAAAACAATAGATACTCACTCTTGTTCAGCAACATCTCCACAATGTCAGAGTAACCCTTCCAGGCAGCAGCATGCAGAGCGGTGTCCCCGAGTTTATTCTAAAACACACAAACAACATAATAATCATCATTTTGACAAAAAATTGACTTTGTTGCATTTTTGTATTTGGTTCATTCAGATTCACACTGCACAATTACAAGTGAACCAAGGCTTGTAAACATAAGTCACATGAGTCACAAGTAGCTAATTTCTTGATCTAAGTTTTGATAGCCTGTCATCCCGTGAGGTTAGTGAAACAAATCCGATTCCAGTCCCTGTAATTTAGCTAAATATGATGGATTTGCCTGCACTCTTTGCTGTAATTTACCTTCTCTGGTGTTCATACCAGTTAAGAAAACATGAAGAAACACCTGAATATCAGCATCAGTCCTGACTGCGGTTTGCCCTCAGTTCATTTTGTCGAGCTAAGCTTTCCAAGCGTGAGAACTGCTGGCTATCAGATGTCAACATCTGTCTCCTTATACCCAATAAAACTGTGTGTTCTGGGGTCATTTCCTCTAGTTGGTACGATTACTTCTCACTCCTTGAACTGCACTGCAGTTCAACTGGAAGAGAATCAAGACCTGCATTTTTAGGCAGTCTTGCCCATCCCGCAATGCCAGTGTGTTAATGTCACCATTCACTTTTGCCAGTTTAGGATCGCTGGGCGGATAATAACTAATGTAACGTGATGTACTTCATTGATCCATGAAGGAGAAAATCTCTCTTCAGCTACAGAACAGCGCCACTGGAGCTAGTAGGGATTCTGTGTTTTACTCAAGGAAACTTCAGCAGGGTGGATGGTTTCTGTCAAGGGGGCTTGAACCCGAGTCCTCTAGCTCTAGAGGTTCTCCTTTCTCACTACATCACCCTGCTGCCCATGCCGTAATGTGGCATGGGCTGGAAAATCCAAATGACGTCAAGCCAGGGGACCGCCATCTTTATGCATTTCATCCATGAGAGTGAATGTCCTTTAATGACTGAAAGAGTTTCTAAATCCTTCTGACCTGCTGGTTGAGCTCCACGTTGGACTGGCCCAGCAGCAGCTCCACCACATCTGGCACAGAGAAAAAAAACAAGAACTGTTGAGTCACGGCTTGAGTGACACTTTAATGACATTTAATGACATTATAGCGCAACAATCATGTAGGAACAGAGCTGGAATTTTTTCATAAAGTAAGTTCCTGTTTTTATGTGGTTCTCTGTGCATGTAAAACAATCATTCAAGCAATAACTGACACAGTTATTCCCTACCGCAACTGAATACTGTCACCCCTCAAATCATGTATATTTGATTTTGTTTGCTGTGTATGTGTGTTGTCGTGTGTGATAAAACCCAATACAAGAAGCTGCCATCTTTGTGCATCTAATAACACTGCCAAAAAGTAAATCTTGCACATTCCTGAATAAATAAAGCGGACTCTTAGGCCCTGATGATTTCTACCTTTATGTCCTCCATGGCATCCCCAGTAGAGGGCAGTGTTTCCAGCCTTATCCAGCCCGTTGATTCCCACCTTGTTCTCCACGCATTCCCTCAGCCAGCTCAGATTGCCTATTGAACACACACACACACACACACACACACACACACACACACACACAAACATCGATTCCAAGAAAAAGGACGTCAACAATGCACATAGTGTCACAGCTCTAAAAAAGATATGGAAATGTGTCCGTCTGCAGATCGTTGTCTCACCTCGTTTGGCTGCCTCATGCATCGGGTTGTCGATGGACTCTGCCTGCTCAGCCACTGTAGGAAGAAGAGAACAACAATATTTGTGCAAAGCCTAAGACTCTTTGATGAGGGAGAGCATCGCTACTTATTATGGCCTTTATTAACGTTGCATGTCGAGTTAGTAATAGTTTATTTACCACATAATGTAATGATATTCAAAGTTTATCTTCCTGTGTTATCGACTCACCGTAGTTACTTGGGATTAGTCCTGTTCTCCCCCTGCATGTCCCCTTCCACCAGTTACTGTCGCTCTAAGGATGACAGAAAGGCAGTGAGAGCCTATTGGCTAAGAACAATCATAGTTTCTTGTATCTAGAATCGCTGATGCAAAGGAGTAGAGACAAACGGGGAAACAGCAAAAGGAAAATGAGACAGAAAAATGAAGTGAGAGGGAGAAAAGATTAACTGGAACTAGACAAAGTAGAGAAAAGGGAGAGACAGAAGAGAGAAGGTGTAAAAGCTGATATTCCAAAGGAAATAGGAAGAAACAGCACCAGTTCAAGTCAGAGCTGAAGGGGACATGAAGACATGAAGAGGAAGACAGCGGCTGATACTTGGAGGTGTTACTTACTGTGTCGGAGATGTACAAGATGTCTCCCTCTTCAAAGTACAGCTCATCTGGCTGAAGAAACGACGAAACAAATCAATGTTAGTCAGGTCTGGGCAGTCATGACAACTCAGCAAGTGTAGTGTGTGTAATGTTCTCTGTATTCTGATTCAAGTCTGCCTTTTGGATATGTGTCACTTTTCACCCTCTCTGTCCGCCCCCCACCTTTCCTGTTTCTCTCCACTGTTCACCACCAACTGACACAAAGATGCTATAGAAAGTGAATCAGGTGTAAGTTATCAGTGTTGGTGGAGAACATGGAGTGGGATTGGCCACAGGGTCATTTAAAAATATGCATTTCAGTGATTTTATCTATCTATAGGCCTCAACAAATGGTCACAACAGTCACCAACAATCATCAAACATCAGAAAAACCAGGAAACTAGCAAACAAAACAAAACAAAAAAACAACTTGCCGTTCTGGGGTCAAAGGTGAACATTGCTCGGAACACCTTGACTTGGCCTAGAGGGGAGAAAACACAGATTGTGTGTTCGATTAAACATTTTTGCTACGTTTTGCTACGTCATCCCTGTATATATGAAGGTAACGGTGAGCAATGCCTACGTGAGCATATGCATACACACGCGGATTGAAACCACACTTGCTATTTCACAGCCCTCTAGGCTCGGCAGCTTAGTTTCACTAGAATGAAGCCAGAGATGAGTCCAGCATGTAGCTTCAATGTGACCACATTAAATAATCAAATTAATGTTCATCCCATTGAACCGAATGGTAATGTTAGGTATGATGTCAAACAAGACTGAAATTTTCGAATAATTTTCCTACAATACCTCAGTTTTTAAATAAAATTTGCTTGCCATCATCAGCTTAGACAGCAGAATTGTGTGTCATGATATCCCAAAATCACCATAGATGGAATGATGGAATCTAATATCTCATTGAAGAACCCAGTCATTGCAACAACACGACCAAGAAAAACAAAAGAAAACAAAAAACAAAAACAGGCCTTGTCCTTCTCTGAGCCCCCTGAGGTAGCTGCCTTCAGGGCCTGTGATGCAAACTGTAGCCAGGCTCTAGCTCTGCTGCTGGAATGCTACCAGAGTGGTTGAGGCTAAACTAGTTCACAGAGACCTAGAAAAAGAGCTTAAAGAAACACTGTCTTGTCTTGTTTTTACCAACTATTTTTCCTGGAACCAAACCAATCCATTGATGATGCATTATAAGATGTCAAAAATGCAAACCCTAACCCTTCATGGGAAAAAAAAACAGCCAGTTTTTCCTCAATTCCTGAAAAGTGGACTTTTTGGAGATATAAAGCTTCTGCAGAGCACTGATGAAAAGCAGAATGTTGTATGTGGGGTATTTGAGTTGGGTTGAGATCCAAGCAGCTGAATGCATGCTATATATTTAATATAGGGCCTATACATGGCTCAATCAACAGCATAGTGGGCTGACTACATTGCAAGCCAAAGTACCAGCTATTGCTTTTAGTTAACCGGCTAAACAAGCCTAAATCTTGTTCAGCACTGGAGCAAAGGCAATATTGTACTTATGCTTCACACCAGAGTTGTAGACAGACAGACATCACTCAATCATCGACTCTGCTTTACTCTCCTGAGTTCCACTACAGAAGATGGTCTTGCTGTATATGGTCTTGTTGGATGTCAGAAATATGTTTAAAAACATGTTCAAATTTGACAAAACCCTCACTAGGCAGAATTTGAATATGGGCTAATGAAGATGATGGTGATCCTGATTCACAAATGGCTCCTTTCAAGACACACATGGGATCCTTAAAACACAAGAGTGGGCGACCCTACTGTGAGCAGCCTCTCTCTTCTTCTACTGTACATTAGCGAGCTCAAGCTAACAGGTCTACATGTTCGTCTGTTCTAGCTCCCTTCTGCCGTTACTGAGGGATTTCATTCAGCCAACACACTGTCCCAGTGTTTCAGAATGAGAGCGGCTGAGCTGCTAGACAAGCCGAGCTCTGTTCAACACAGCCAGTCAGTCTACTCTGCAGGCCTAGTCATGTCCTTCAAAACACACAGAAGCCTGTGCTGACTAGTCCAGGATTCACTCTGCATTTTAAAGCCTCAGGCACCGAAGTGGGTTTATTCTGACCCTCTAGAAAACAATTTGAACCCCAGGAGTTTGTACAAAATATCATCAAAGTATATCATCTTTGCATATTGCTTCTGGACAAGTTCCGGCCGTGTATTTTCCTTGCAATAGTGATTCCAATAGCACTATTCTTGTCTCAAAAACTTGTCTGATCTTGGAGACTCTTCAATTCCCCATTCCTGTTCAAAGCCCAACCCACCAATTTAACAACCTAATCATCCCAAAAAAACAAAGATAGCTGTACCCACACACTGTCTGTAGCCGTACCAACATACCATGCCTTTACCTGGAAGTCCCAGTCATTAGCCCAAAAAACAACAATGATTTAAATAATACAGCAGCTCTCTAGTGTTACCCTGTAACTCACCCAAAATCCACATTTTGCTTGGATAAAAGTGTGTGGCTGCTTATTCGGGGATTAGTTCCAGGTACGCTTTGTTTAGTGTATGAGCCTCAAGTCATACATTTTTCATTGGCAAGCCAACAGACACTCGGTTGTTACTCTATTACAACAGCATGAGCAGTCAGTTTATCCAATGATAATATTCAACAATGGGTCAAGTCAACATATTTCCAAATGGAGACCCAAACAAACCCAATATATTTTAATACTAAAGTGTGAGAAGACAGTCAGCAGTCCTCAGAAGTGAACCAATAAAAAGGCATGATACCCCCCTTTATAACACAAATAACTGAAGGCATTCCTCTAACTACTGATTTTGAGTAAAAATGAAGGAAGAATGAACGGATATCAATGAATCTGCCTACTGCCCCCCTGACATGAATTTGAATGCATTTCCCTATATGGCAATGTGGCACTGTCAATATAACAAAATGGCACACATCACAGCATATGATTCTCTTATGAATTCTCTTTTCTCTTGCCCCCCTAAAAAGGGAGGTCAGAGGTCGGGGTCAGTTACAGAACAGCAGTGTGTTCAGCAGGACGGACACTGGCCAAAATGGGGGCTTGAACTTGGGTCTTCTAGTTGAAGGGCCGCCCTCTAATCACTAGACCACCCGATATAGCATTGATTGACTATCTGAGGGAAGAATAAATACGGCTGTCCAAGTAGATAATCCAACAGTCAGTGAAACCTCTACTATTCAGGTTCTGGAATGATCTGTGCTCATCCTTGACTTTTTGTCCAGGACTGCTCTCACTCTCATCGTCTATGTTCGCAAATTAATTAAAGTGGATATTTAGTGGGAGAGGGGCATTAACGACTGACACAAAATGGCAGCAGATGGAAGCTGTTGCATCAAGGGAAAGCAGAAGGTATGGAGCGGTGCAGCGGTATACCCAAGAGACATAACAGACCAGGAGGGTAAACCCATATTTGAACGCCCGGGCTAGCTCTGGCACCGTCTTTGCCAAATACGACCACAGGCTCTCCCTTTCCATCCCACTGCGTACCAGCCAGCCATCTGTCAAGACACACACACCTGTCAACACAACCAGGTGAGGTGTCCTCCAGGCCATTCATTAATAACCATGAGAGTCTGAATGATGATGAAACACCCTCACTCCCAGTCCTGAAACATGACTTCTGCAGAGGGAAGCCATGTTCATTATCTTCATTACCTAATAATCTTAGGTAGGGGGGGGAGGGGGAGAATCAAGAATAGCAACAAAGGAGATTAACCACAGAAAAAGTTTCCAGGAAGCAAAGCTGATGCCGTTGCAAACTATATTGATTCATCATCACTTGTTATGTGCCACTGGCTGTCAGCACTCTCCCCTGCATGGCTGATGTAAATAGGGAAGTCACAGAGGCCTGTGGCTGAAACTGGATCTCCTCTCTTTTCTCTTAGCAGTGACGCCTCGGCAGCATGTGTGAAGTGCTTTTTTTTTGAGTGATAAGAGTTAAGGTTTTCGATGGGGTGATGAAACTCTCGCAGACAATCGACAGGCAGGAATCCGGAATCTGTCAATTCACTGTGTCAAAAGTGCACACCGCCCGCCCGGCGCGTCCGCCACTCCGCCATCCACCCGCCCATCAGCTCACATCGCAGCCCAAGGTGTGTTGCGCTCGCGAGCGATATAGGGAGAAGTTTTTTTTAAGCAAAAATAAACAACAAATCATTATAACTTTACTCTTACCTGGCTTGGCCGGTTTGGGAGGAGGCTTTGACATTTTTGGGAGCAACACAAAAAGACAGAAACCCACGCTGTGTGTTATTCCAACCAGAAACGTCGCTCGACTGCAAAAAGCACTTTTTCACTCCCAATGAGGAAGTTCAGCCTGCGCACTCAAGGCTACGCGGAAAAGTTGAAGTGCGCACGCGCAAAGCTAAACCTCCCAGGGCATTCTATTCTATTCTATTCTAGTCTAGTCTATTCTAGTCTAGTCTAGTCTATTCATTCGCTGTAGCAGTCCATAGTTTCAATCATTCATTGATCCGAGAATTGTTTTAATTCACAAGCTTTGATAGTTTTGTGTTTATTTTGAATATTTTGAGTGTCTTATGAACAACTCAGAAAATAGGAACACATGGGAGAGTTTGCCTCAACATGAACAGCTTTAAACAATGTAAAGCGTGGTGTCTTTAGTGATCAATAAGTCAAGTCGATCAATTTCAGCAGTTAAAGTTTTTTTATTTCAAGGGGGAGGGCGTGAGTGACGTAGTACCTCAGATAGCAAATCACGAGTATTCAATTGCGGAAGAGTTGAGTGGAGGGAGGGAGAAGAGAGTTGTTACAGCCAGCCACTCACTTCTGCTTGCCCCTGTGCACTGTAGCTAGCCTGTGACCTGCTTATTAATGTGCTATTACCTCACTTTATGTCTTATATCAGGAATCCCTCCACTGACTAGGCGTTACAAGCTGACATGAAGACCCTGGTTGTGGGAATAGGCGGGTAAGTCAGGAGGATTGCACCTTTGTCTTGCTGTGTTTACCTCCATTCAAAGCATGCATGGCATTCAGGCTTGACCACCCTGCTCTCCTTAAGGCTCAGATATCCACTTAACCAGGCATATAGTGAAGGTAAACACAGTGTTTATTTAACCAGGCAAGTCAGTTAAGAACAAATTCTTATTTACACTGATGGCCTGAAAAGCCTCTTGGTGGGGAAACTGGGGGAAAGGGCAAAACAGGGAGACAAGACAAGAAGGCAACAGAAAACACAATAAAAACAGTAATATTAAAATGACAGTAATGTAGCACAGGCATAAGCTGGAAGGACATACGCAAGGACGAATTAGCGTTAGTCATTTTGTGTGCCTGTAAATGTCTGTGTTAGAGTCCTTGAAGGCAGAGAGCTTTTTTTATTTGCAGAATAGAGTTTGCCTACCTTTTTAGGCTGCCATAAAGTTTTCTGGTACAAATCCATAGTATACATCATGGTAAGTGGTGTAAAAGTGATTTAAGTTATATGAGGATAGAGACTTTTAAGGGGGAAAAAAGTATAAATGAATGCTTTTCTGAAAGTATAGTTGATTTTTCTTTATCTTGATGATTATTTTGCCTTATGATGACCACCAACTAGAAGTCAAAGTTTACCCACCTTTCTAGTTACCGCTACATCACTGGATTAAGTTAAAGTGACATGGTCTAGTCATACTTATTTGTATTTTGAACCAGGTGTGTAAAAGAAGTAATATTTTTAAATATTAGTGTTGATCCATATCAGTGAGATTTTGTGTAAACTGTAACTGTGATGTCTGTTTGAAGCTGACTAGTCCCACTTGGGAAAATAGTTGAGCAGTTTTTTAAAAGTTGGCATATAGTGAACACAGGTCTTCTTTGCTGTATGTGCTGTGTTTCTTGTTCTCAGGATGACTAATGGAGGAAAGTCGACTCTTTCTAGCAGTCTACACCAGCAGATACCCAACAGCTGCATCATCGCACAGGATGCATTCTTTAAGGTAGGCTGGTAGGAGGCAGGAGGTAGGAGGAGGCCTGCTTCAAAACACACACACCATACATACACATACACACACACACGCAGATTAAAGATATTGAGGTAAATCGTCAGAAATCAAGTCTCACAGCCATCTCGCTCAAACGTATCAAATCTTTTAGACCTTGAGACCATGAGAATTTGAGGCCATGATCAGTGTGGATTCTCTTTTCTTCAGGATGATTCAGTCGTACCTGTGGACAGCAACGGGTTCAAGCAATATGACAGTAAGGACACTTTATTTACTCACTTGTTATTTAGTCAGGATGTCACAATGATTTAGTCAGGATTCACACAGTGCAGTCGATTGGATCACAAGCAAACCAGCGCAGCTACAATTGAGTTTAATAGCAGAATATTTTTTGAACTATCTAAAACATCAGGTTTGGGTGTCAGGCCCAAAGGGCATCAATGTTCAACAGTCATACAGGGAGAAATCCATTGTAGAAGAGGAAGATATACCAATTTCTCCACTGATAGTAGGCTCAATAGACCAGAATGCAATGCAGCCACAAGACAAGTTGTGTTTTGACTAAGGGGCATGGCCTCGATAATAGACATGCCCCAATGTTCACAAACTAGCTAGCTTTATTTATATGCCCACACTCCCACCTTTGCTTGAAAGCAACAACTTCACGCCCCTTCTCTGAGGGTTGTCAAAAGGCATTCTGGGAAATGTATGAAATCACTAACTGAAGAAGTAGACGATACAGGTTGAGGGAAAGTGGGTACAACAAAAAGGTAAATTACAACAGTGTAAAAGTATCCAAGAGTGGATTTTTCCTTTAACAGTGCAGACCCTATAATCTATGGCAGGATGATTCTGATTGGCTTGTCCCTCTGATTCAGACTTTCCTGTCTCCACCTGGACAACCTACCAGGTCTCCACCTGGTACATGTCAATATATTTGATGAGTGATTCTCATTGTGATTCTGTTCAGTGCTGGATGCTCTCCACATGGACGAGATGATGAGCGAGGTCGACTCGTGGCGCAGAGACCCTGAGTCGTTCCTGGCGGAGCGCGGTCTGACAGCAGAGCGCACAGCAGCTCCAGAAGACAAGGTGTTTGTGCTGATAGTGGAGGGCTTCCTGATTTTCAATCACAGGTAAACAGCAAGGGAGGGTTCAGGCCAGTTATAAATATGGTGTTCAGAACTTGTTTCGTTCCAAAATTAGATATCAACCAGTGACACTTGTTGTTAATAACAATCAGTAACACAAAATTATAACCAATAATCATATTTTTTAAAGGATAATAGCTAATTTAAGTCCTTGCTTGTTAAAATGATGCACTTTCATAGACTGAATCCTCCATATGTCAGTGACACTGAATGATGTCCTCCAGGTAATGATGTCCTCCAAAATGGATATAGTGTTATGAAAAAATAACTATTCAGTTTCGGTTTGTTATCTCTTACTGTAAAGGCTGTCTATCTCCGTACATTTATTTGATGATATAAAAGTTTCTTTCTTCCTAAGAGTTTAGTATAATATTCTAGATCCTAATAGTGCGATTCTCTGGCTTATTTTTGGTCTTTTACAATTTGATTGACAGGCCTTTGAATGAGTTAATGGACAAAAGATACTTCATGGAAATCCCTTATGATGTCTGCAAGGAGAGAAGATGGTGGGGATCCAGTGATGTTTTCAGATGTTAATATAAGACACCGAATGCCAATCAATTTAAGTTTTTACACCCTCACATAAATCCATAATGAATTTATTTTCCATTTTGATTGAATACTTTGTGTAGATTTCAGAGGAAATTCTCATGCATGAACTACAGTTAACTGACAAGGAAAAGAAAGAGTCCACTTCTTCACGTGTTTGCCCTGCCCTGCCCCCTTCTTTGAGTGACAGTTCGAGGGTGTACACGCCCCACGACCCCCCCGGCTACTTTGACGGACACGTGTGGCCGATGTACCTGAAAAACCGCCAGCAGATGGAGAGCATGGTGTCAGGGATCGGTGAGCGACTTCTGGAGCCTCTACTGTAGAGACGGCAGTTGTCATTTATACTCTTCTTGGATGAAGATGATGATGACAATGATGATGATCTGTGTATTTCATATTTATCTCTCTCTTTTAGTGTTACTGGATGGGCTGGAGTCAAAAGAGGAGCTGCTGGCCGCTGTGTATAAGGATGTCAGTCGGGAAATAGAAAAGCTCAGGGGTAAGTTGCTGCTGTTAGGGTTATTTGTTTAGGATTGTGATTAAGACACATTTCCCCTTGTGGTGGATATTTGTTTGGGTATATATGCTAATTTGAAACTTCATCATCCCAATTTATATACCACCAGACGTTTCCCCTGTATCATGTTTCTACTTGCTGCAGGAAAACACACAGAAACTTATCTAAAATGTCTGGCAGGATAAAAGTCTGTTATTGGCGCCAAACGTTGAATCAGATTGTTGTTTGAGAAGATGGTGGAATCCGGAGGCAAGGAAAGGAAAGTAGAAAGGGGCGAGGGAGAGGAAGAATGGAGGAGATTGATGGACAAGGGAAGAAAGTGACATTTTGAGAGGAAGTAAACAGGTTTATGCAATGTTTTTGTTTTAGAGCGAGGAGAACATTTGTGCACGCTACATTCTGAGTTATTTTTTTACCCGTATCTAGATGTTATTTTGAAAGCCCGGTGTGTCAATCACCACATTTGTGAGCTGACCAAGTGCTGGTGGGTGCAGTGAGAATGTAAATAAAGCAATGTGGGATTTGAAAGATGCAGGCTCCGCCAAGAGAACGATAACTGGAGGTCACTGCTTCTTCCTTCTATACTGTTTCTGATCCTTTATCTCGTGAGAACAAGATGAAAAGAATGCAAAATTCAGCTTCCGTTTTGGCCTGCACAGTGTTATAACTGCTAGGCCTGGTTTCTTGGACAGGTTTAAATTAAGCTTGGAGTAGCAGTAGGTCTTAACCTAGAATAGTTAATCATGGTTTTAAAAGGGGCTTATGAAACACATCTTAAGTTAGTTACTTTCACCTAAACAGAATTCACTCAGAACCTTGAAATGGACATAGACCTGCATATAATGTGTTTTTTTCAGCGGAACAGGTGGGAAGCAAATTGAATAATTTTCTACCAAATCTGGATTTTCTTTGTCATTTGCGAGAGTTGTGAATCCAAAAGTAAGAATTTTAAATGTGCTTACTGAATCACATTTTGGGGCTCAAATTAAAATCCTGGATTTACAAATTCAAGAGTGCATTTACATTCTCGGGCCTTTATTAGTGCTATGAGACCTAGGCGATTCTCATACTGAGCCACTGACCAACCACATTAATGTGAAGTTAAATATGATGATAGATTTAGTCTATCTTTAATATACAGTATATCTATTTAGTATCTTTAGCATTTCTTTTTGAAATCTAATTCATTTAATCCAGAACAGGCTAAATCTAGGATTTTTTAAAATAAGATTCTGAAAGCTGATTATGAGTTAAGGGACTATTTTATATGCTATTTTAAATTTAGCAGCCTTAATTTGATTTTGCTGTGTTTTGTGTGCAGAGAAAGACTGAAATGGATGGAATTGGATTTGTTTTCATTTTGAAGATGGACACCACTGCCAAGACAGATGTCATCCTTTGGACTAATGCATGATTGCTGGGAAAGGAGGAGAACACATACAGCTTCTACCTCCTCTGTGGTATATGTTATTGTTTAAAAAGTCGATAATCGATAATAATTAATATTTTGTTCAGTAAACTCAGTAGGAACTCTGAATTTGACCCTGCCAGATACAGACCACCAGGTTTTCCCACATTTATGCCAGAGCTATTTTGACTAATGCATGTTTGACTAATGCAGTTTTGGACAATAATGAGGAATATTGATCCATGACACATGCTACTAAATGCAGAACTAACTTTATTCTGATGGTATATAGGCAAACATGCTTGCTGAGGGCGAGCACACTTCTACTGTTACTCAGGTTTTTATGCTACATAGACATAATATACTGTACATCAAAACATTCACTTTATTGTGGATAAGTGCACTATTTTCTAAGTGACACGTTTTATAGTTTATGAGATATTTGAGTTTTATTGCGATTTATTTTCCAACACACACTAGTGACGGAATGTTCACGGGGGTGATGTCATCAACTGCACATTCTTTAAAGAACACAGTGCCAGCTGCTGAGCTCACATACACACACATACGCTTGCATACACACGCACAAACATACACATACACTCATGCATGCACACACACACACACACACACACACACACACACACACACTCTCCCACTTATTGAGACAGTGAGAGAGGGTGAATAAATAAAATGCATCCATTCCAGCTGTTAAAGTCATGTATGTTCCCTGCCAATACATAAATCCTGTGTGGATTTTCTTATGTTATGGTCTTAGTATGACTATTTTTTTTTTTTTTACAAATTAAGATAAAAAAATTATTTAGTTGTGGCAATACTATGTCTAGACAATAAAGTCTGTACAGTGTCTAATGCTCCCACAGTGTGCCTTTACTGTTTACTTTAATTTGCTTCATTGTTCTTTGTCCAGCACCTGTGACTGAGGATTGGGATGTGTGTGTTTTTGTTTTTTGTGTTTTTCTCTAATACTATGTCTGCAGTCTTATGACAACACTCCCTCAGTGTTATGTGCACACACACAGCCTTAGTGTCAGCAGCGCAAAGGTTTGCCATAGGAATCAATGTATTCAAAAACAATGGACTCTGTGACAAAACTAAATTCTTATTCCACTGTCTCTCAGAAATGCAAAGTCCAAAACACATGAAACTTTGCACAGACTTGAACATATGGAAATAGCCATGAGTCAATGTGACCATGTGACACACTACAGACACTAGCCCATATATCTAGTGTTTTAAAGTTCACATTAAAATGAATGAGGGTCTTTTTGACCCTGCTCATGGAAACTCAGGGTACTAATATATAAAATATTTAAAGATAAATATAAAATGTATATGGGTAAGAAGTAACAAACAACAATTTTGGGGAATGCATAGAATATCAAATGGTAAAATATTTTTCTTGAGAAAATATAGCAAAACGACTACCGCACAGGGTCATTTTGACCCTGGGCTGGTTTCAAGGCTGGTTTCATTCACCATCCTCATTGTTTGCTTTCAGGGTGTAATTCAGAGTGAAATATCTGTTTCTTTGCCTTATAATAGGTAATAGGTAACTTTTGCATAGTATTTAGACAAGACAAGCCTGACCCAGCTGTGGCTGAATGGGAAGTGCAGTGCCCAGAAAATCTTGTAACTGATGTCTTTGTAACCGGGAGGCCGAGGTCAAGAAAAATACATCAATGGGGTGGGTGTGATCCTTAATCATTTGAAGGAGACATTACAGATGTCCACCTCTGGAGCTATATGTCCAAGACACACTATTTTCACACGTTTCCCTATTAATATCTACCATTCTTAATGTTACAGGTTATACTGACTTCATCAGTCTTGGGATAAAGAAGCTTTAAGATTTTTTTTTTTTGCATTTTGCCTTTATTGGACAGTACACAGTAGAGAGAGGAGAGACAGGAAAGATTGGAGGGGGGGGGGGACGACATGCAACAACTGTCATGTATGTCATGCATGTCATCCTCTGTCATGCCTTGTCTTTCCTGTCTCTTTCTACTGTGACTAATGAAGCAAAATGCAAAAAAAAAAAAAAAATCTTCAAAGAAAAGAAAAGAAAATAGACAGAAAACATAGGAGAGAGGGGGTGTAACAAGCAACAAAGTGTCTAGGTTCTTCTTGGGTTACAATCTTGAACCCAAGACTTGACATTTGAGACGCATCTGTAGAAATCAGATTTGAATCGCATTTCAAACCACATACAAATGTGGCTTAAATCTGATTTGCAAAAATCGGTTTCCATTTGTTTTTTTGCTGTTCAGACTTGATCAAATCAATCCGACTCCAATCTGGATATGCCAAAAATCCGATTTGGGCTGGCAGTCTGAACAAGGCCTTACATGGTGGGCACCTCAGCCAACTGAGCCACCAGGACCAACCCCAGGACACTGCCCTTTTAGAGACGTTTGCCCCGGCCTCTTTCTGACGCTGTGCACGCCACTGTAATAAGGTATGTCGCTGTCCCTTTAATTGCTACTGAATGCACTTTCCTGAGTAAATCTTCCACCGTAGTAATAAGTCGGTTACTGCATTACACAGCCTGGCACTCAGCTGATTCATTTCCCACATTTACTGTCATGATTTAACCAAAAAGTACATGCAGTAAGTGGAAACATCAGTTTTACCGCAGCAGTCAGCTAGTCTGACAAGCCTGTACAGTACAGAAGTCATCACATGTAAATCTGGGCATTCCTGACTTCCCCGTACAGATCTATCCTCACTTAACACCATGCAGGCTTCCGCAGCTTCTTCCGTTTATGAACACTTCATAAACGCCTCGCGGTATATAAAGCGCGTGATTCGGTTCACAGGCTTCATTGGGAACTGGGAAAGGCGAGAAAATGTTCAACTCAGGGTTTGCATGCATGTGTGTAGTTTTTGTTAGTTGTTGCTGCAGCAATGCGTTGCCGACGAAACGCAACCAGGAGGCTGTCAACTACAGACCGATCATCGGTAAGTGAAGTGGCCATTTCACCGAAGAGCCACAGAGGAGACACCAAAATGAAACAACATAAAATATAGAGAAATTATTCTAGGTATCAAAGTTGACTTTACCTTGACTTGCTTTACTGCAGGTATTTTGACTCAGCTGGTTGTAGATGATGTCATGAAACCATTTGGGACGACCTACATACCTGCCTCCTATGTGAAATACATGGAGTCCAGTGGGAGCAGAGTGGTGCCAATCCGGTAGGTTGGGTCCTTGACTGGGTATGGTGTTATATCAGTAAAGCTAGACCATAGGCTACCAGAGATTTGACTGGAGCTATAGGAGCCTGTTAGTTTGGGTGTGCAGGTTGCAACACTTTTCACTTATGGATATAATGGGCGTAAACCCCATTAAAGTCATTTTACCCACTTTTTTTTATCTGCAGAATAGAGTTTACCCACCTTTTTTAGTCTGACATAAATCTTTCTGAAGTATATTCATAGCATACATAATAGGAAGTAGGAGCAAACTGATAAGAATGGGGTATGGTATTTTAAGGAAAAACACATAAATTTATGCATTTCTGAAATTAGAATTGTTTGCATTGGTGATTGTTCACCTTATGATGGCCGCATAGTTTACCCTCCTTTTTATTTAACACAACATTACTGCGTACACTTGCTGCTTATGTGGAACAACAAGTATTTCCTGTAGCGAGAGGTGACTTGCTGTTTGTCCCTGTGATCTGCAGTTTAATGAAGAGCTCAGTCTTTTCACTGTATGGTAAGCAAGTTGTTATTCTTTCCCCACAGACTGACTCATACCACTGCTGAATATGAAAAAATCTTCCATTCGATAAATGGGTGAGTTGTGTGACTCTAAATGTATTGGAAGTCTCATACAAAATAGGCCAACTCAACCATTCACATACAAATACAGGAAAATTACAGTCAAGTCTTAAATGAATTCACTAGCTTAAATGTTACAGATTGTCTTCAGCGGGAAACTGGGATGAAGATGCTTGAATGCAACGAATGACATGAATCTGTCACTGTGCTTTTCTAACTGTCTGATCTCCGTCTAGCCTGCTCCTCATCGGGGGAGCAGTAGATTTGGAGAAGTCAGCCTTTGCCAGGGTGGCGGGGATCTTTTACAGGCTGGCTCTGACGGTTAGTACAGCAGAACATTATTCTCTTTGTTTCTCCCTGAAGAGCTGTCAGACAGTCTATCTGTCACAGTCAAACTCTATCTGCTTGCCTGCCCCACTCTCTGTCTGTCTCTCCGCCTGTAAGATCTGTCCTATCTTCTATCTATCTTCGTTTTTATGTTTTCTCCCTGATTAGTTTCTGTCTTTTGGAGCTTTTGAAATGCCCTGAATGAGTGGTTGCCCTAATATTGAGGCACAAAAGTTTAGAGGAGCTACCACACTGCCTAAAAGAAGTGCATTTTATTGCTGTTAATGGAGAGTTTTGATTTCACTTGGCTTAAATATTGTTTCAGAGGACCCTACTGAACTCTATCAGAAACACTGGACTGAAGCCTTGTGCTGCTGTATGTGTGTGTTTCAGGCCAATGATGCAGGGGACTACTTCCCCATCTGGGGCACCTGTATGGGCATGCAGCTCCTGACTGTACTGGTGGCCGGTGAAAACCTGCTGTCCAACACCACAGCTGAGAACATCGCCATGCCCCTAAACCTGACCGCAGGTAACCACAGTCATAATAGCTTACTGCATTATTCTTGACGTGTTTATATGTTTGTTTCAAACACTATTGTTTGCTCTGTTGTGTTTGATACCACTTTGCATATTTGGTAAGAAAAGTGTATTTCAAAATAAGTTGATATAATTGTATGTGTCAATGGGCAGATATAGCAAAACCAGCTGGAATTGAATTTAAAATTTTGAAAAGAGTTAATTTATTCAAAGTGGATAGAGGGTTTTTTTTTAAGGAAATTGTAGAAAACAATGTAGGGAAAGAGTAAATCAAAATACAAAAAAATGTCAACCAGCAGTGGTGGATATGTAGCTATAACACAAATGAACAAGAAAATGATAACAACAAATATGCATAATCAAAACATCCGATACAAGGAGCACAGAGGCACAAGGTAAGAGAAATTGGATTGAGGTATTCTGTCACTCATGGGGAAACATTTCTGGAAAACTGCATGTACCAAACTTCACCACTTGGTGTCAGTAGATACAAGTTCCAAATCAGAGGGGAACACCGGCAACTGAACACTGACAGTATTTTTCACTGGAATACTACTCTACTCCACAATTATAAACCCATATTTCCTGCATTTGTATAATAAATGTATGCCCCTCTGTGGTTTGCATGATAACTTCAGTGTTCTGCTCCCCTCTCCCCTCACAGAGGCTCAGTCCAGCAGGATGTTTGAGGGTTTCCCCATGGAGGTCATGAAGGCCTTGACCCATGAAGCTCTGACTGGCAACTTTCATAATTATGGAGTTACAGTAAAGGTACGTCCTGCTGGCAAACAGTATCAATGTATGTTTCAGTTCCCCTATTGCAGTTTCGTCCTGTCATTATGCTCAAAATTTAAATCAGACACGTGGGTCTAATGTCTAACCATTTGCCAAATAACATAAACATACAGGAATGTGTCTCTGTGTAACTGCTGCAGGGGAACATCTTGACGTGTTACACAGTTTTTCGAATAGTATTACACAGCACTTACTGACACATATGTTTACACGTGAACACATAAACACTCTTTGGGGTTTTCTCCCTGTACCACATGGTTAGGATAAGAGAAATATTGTCTTTGTGTTACAGGCCTTCCATGAAAATGAGAAGCTGGAACATTTCTTCACCATCCTGTCAACAAACGTAGCTGAGAACGGAGCCCATTTTGTCTCAACCATGGAAGGTTACCAAGTTTTTTTGTTTTTTAACTAACTAACTAATTAACTTTTTAACTAACTAAAGAGGATAAATATGCTATATAAAAGGGCCATAATAACAGCAGTATAACATGTTATTTGTATGTTCCTTCGTGCCAGGTAAGAGGTATCCCTTCTATGGAGTACAGTGGCACCCAGAGGTGAATCGTTTCCAATGGGACAGCAGGTATCACTTTCCTCACTCCCCAAACGCTGTCCTGGTGTCATCGCTCCTGGCTGAGTTTTTTGTTAATGAAGGTAAGCTGACTCTAAAACTATCTAAAAACTATGATAGGTGTGGACTTATATAAACACTGCCATATAGTGTTGATTTTTCCACTCTTACAGTTAAATTAATGCTTAAGATTTTGCTGTGATAGGGTCCTGTTGAGCAAAATTAAGTCATAAAATTAAATAATCAAAGGCACTAATAAATAGGCAATAGAAATGTGTGTGGAAGAGTTTCTTTATGCTTGGGTGGGGATTAATAAATGGGACGAAATTGATGTGAATAACATGTTGGGTTAAAACACAACAAACGATTAAAAGATACTATTGGGAAAATATCCAAGTACCTCAAAATAATATGATAATTGAATATAATAGCTCTTTATTCCATTCTATTTTACTCAATTTGTCCATTGGGGATCATTAAAGTTGCATGATTCTATTCTGTTCTGTTCCATTCTATTCTAATCCCATCCATCTCACTTCTGCTCTATTTAGGCAGGAGAAGTTTACATTGTTTTGTCGAGCCGGGGGAAGAGGCCTCGTCACTGATTTACAACTACACGCCCATCTTTGCTGGAAACTTCACAGGATATGAGCAGATCTATTTCTTCTGAGACCTTCAAGCTTCTGATAGTTTCTCCTTGTACATGTGCAGCCACACTCTTGAGCCCAGAGCAGCGAGTCTGCTGGTTTTAATCATAGCCCTCGAAACAAAGGTTGATTTCAACCATGTGTGTTGACTCATTGTGCATTTTTATGACATTATATCAACTGAAAATCTGTTTCTGCACTCTCTAGCACACAAGCATTTGGGGTTTTAAGATTTGAATGTCAATACTTTTCAATCATGTGTACTGTTTTTAAACTGATTATTACCATTATTAAAGGAATACAGATTTTGTCTTTGGAGATGAAGTGTTGCCTAAGCATTTGAAGCACCAAGTGATTATAGAGATCCTCATGAGGAGGGGGAGGAGGGGGGGGTCATTTTGTCACTTGAATAATTAGTGCAGATATAAATAAGAGATGGTCACTGGCAGAAAATGCATGCAGTCCCTCCAGCCAAGCCGTCACAACATTAGTCAACACAGGCGGGCTGAGGATTGGTCTCCCCGCATGTCAGTAGGGTCTGCGGGGGCGGGAAGAGGAAAATCGAGCCAGTGTTCTAGTTTTTCCTTCTCCACAGATGCTGGGTCAGTGTTATGCCGTCTAATAATAATAGAGTCAATACAGTGCGCATGGGGGTGGGGGGTGGGGAGGTGGAGGGGGGGGGGGGGAGAAATTCACATCACCATTTCTCATTTTGAATCCACAGCCTGCGCTGGTCAGGGATGAAGCACCGCGCGACTGATGTAACATAACACATTCCTCCTCCTTCTTCTTCTTCTTCTCTGCTTGTTCTTCTTCGCGTTTTCCTTTAAACTTTCGATAAGGTTTCTTTTTTCGCCTTTTACGGCCTTTTAATAGGCTGTTGCGCTATTGTCTCCTTCAGCCAACGTCATTGGGTCTGCTCTGTAGTTTATTGTGGCCATCCATCTGCACTGGCGGCGGCGGCGGCTTGTTGATAAACACGAATCGGATCCCGTCAAGGACTCCCTCCGGTGCATTGATGCACCCGTTTCAGTGGTGTAACGGTGAGCAGTCATTTTATTGTGAGCTATATAGGCCTCTAATATGTGCAACATTATTTCAGTATTGTGATAGCCTAACTCGAGCAGCGATCGAGCTGCAATGCTGAATGGACTAGAATCAAATTCCTAATTAGTTGATCACTTATGCTGTTTCTAAACTGAGATATTTCCACTGTGAAAAAAAGACAATAAATAGCTTATTTGTCGCAGCTCGCCCTAAATAAAAATCTAGTATTCATATAGCCTAAGGACTTATGGTGCGTCTGTTGTACTCAATAGTGAGTTTAAAGTGGCCGTACTGTAGCCTACTTATCTTTTTTATTTTTTATCTTTTTTCTTAATCTCCTATAGTATCACTGTGTTATTCCAATAATATTCTAAGGTTATTTAGTTTTGCTGTGATTTTTGTTCAGTAGGCTATCCTTATAAAATTCGGGTCTCAGCAATGCAATAAGAAAAACAATGCATTACGATAAAAGCTGTACTGATCGTGTTAGTCTGTTAGTCTGTCAGTCTACTTATTGATTGGTAGACTGATTGATTCTATATATTCACATTCACACCTCATTCAGTCTCAGTTTAGTGTCATGCAAGGCTACCCAGTCTCTGCTCCACAAAGCATTTGCCTTCACTGGCTAATCTAGTTCATGTTGAGTTTCTCACTTGCACTTTAGAGATATTGGTCAAGACTGTCTTGACCAATATCTCCAAAAGAAAAAGTGTGAAGGACTGCTTTGTCTGAACTGCTGCCCTGTTGAACTGTTTGTGCGTGGTTTACAAAATGAATCCCTTCATTTGAGTAAAGTGGTGTGTCAGTCCTTCATTGTCAGGGTGAAACCTGCATGGGGGAGATGATGGATTGGTGCTCTTTCCTCTGACTTTGCCCATTTGAGTGCAGCAGCCACGGTCTTCCTCAGCGGACTGTTGGTGGTGTTCAGACAAGAACAATTACTCCCTTTGTGCTGCTCAACTCCCCTGCTATTCATAGGGGAAATAGTCCTGCACACACACACACACACACACACGCACACTCAAGACGCACACGCAGACACAGTATCAAAGCATGACATTCTGCTCAAACTATGAATGCAATATCAGCCAGCCTCGGCCTCAGTGTGTGCTCTATGTGTCAGTATCTGCGATGAAGACAGTGTGTGTTTGTTCCAGTGTTTATGCATGACACTTCTAGCGCCTTCATGCGTGTGATGCGTGTTTTGAGCCCAGCCTCCTATGATTTTTTTTCTTCTTCTTCTTGAAAACCAGCAGCAGGGTTGAGTGTTTCCCTCATGTGAACTGTTGAATATTTGATGGGAAGTTCTGCCTGTAGTGCGAGCAGCAGCAGCAGCAGTAGCTTTGTGTGAACACTGCTTATATAGGACAAAACCCCCACCAGGCGTCTCATAGGAACTGTCAGACGAGCAGCCATAAGTCAAGGTGTTTTACAGCTCTGTCAAATCACAGAGGGACTTTCCCACTTATTGAGTGACAACAGGAGAGTCTGCCTGATGGCCGAAACTCATTATGAGAGACTCTGGTCCTGTGTCCTAAAATGAGAACTTTGACTAGCGTGCCCTTTCGCTGCATCTGCTACTCTTGGCGCCATGGCAACGGGCCTCCTGAGTGTGCCAATATAGGTCAGTGGTCATGCAGGGCTCCGCCCATAGCAACGCACCACGTATAGCTGTCTGCTGTCTATGCATACAAAGATGGAGGGAGACGTGAGCACCCATCCATATGCACAGACGTACAGGCAGGCACACAGATAAACACACACAAAGGCTTTCGTACAGATGACCCACATTTGAGTCTGAGTCTGCAGCGGCTTCACAGGTGATGTTCGCCATCAGCTGTGAAGTGATATGCAGACATGAGCATGACACAGGCACACACACACACACACACAGACCGTGTGTCTCTCTGTCCTGATGATCTAATGATTTGATTTTTTGAGGTAAATTGGTGAATTAAAAAGTAATGGAGAAAATCGGTTTTGCCAGATGAGGCCATTGGTTTATTAATGTCTGTCATTTTTCTATGTCTGTGTGAGTACATGCACGCTCGCCTGCATATATATGTGTGTGTGTGTGTATGTGTGTGTGTGTGTGTATGTGTGTGTTCATGGGCCGGTTAATCTGTGTTGAATTTATGCCTTCATGTTGACAGTGTTGACTGAAGGATTAGCCAAACGCCACTGTCTCTGGCATTGATTGTCTCTCAGGGAGTGAAGTAATTTAGCGGTGGAACTTGAACCTGATGCGCTTCAGTAGATGGAGCATCGCCTCTCATTCAGAGAGAATGGAGCCAAGAGCCGGGAAATATTGATCCTCTCATATTACAGGTTCCACTCTGAGGTGGGAGAAATGTCAAATAGAAATGTCAACATATTACTTTTGCTGTGCGAGTTATTAGAAATACGGGCATCAATGAGAAATATGCCCCATGGAACAAGTTCCCATTACAATTAAATTGCTTTAAAGGTCTGTACAGAGCAATTTCATAGTAATATGAGGTCCTAGAACAGGGATGGGCACCATGTGGAATAGATGATTTCACTGATCAGTTCCTCCTTTCTGGTTGAAGGTGTGTTAATGAGTGAAATCAGCTGTTTGATCGGAATGAAAACCTGCGTACTCTCAGCCCTCCATGAACACACGGATTGAAAAGTTTCATATCGGCAGACTGAGATGAATTCAGGTCCTTCTTTAGCTCCAGTTCACTATCACTCACTGGATTAACATGACCCAGCTCTAACAAAGCCTCCACTCACATGCAGACACTGACTCCCCCATTACACACAACAAGCACAAAACAAGACAAGACAATGCTCTCTCTCTCTCTCTCTCCCCTCTCTCTCTCTCTATCTGCTTATTCCTAATGCAAACATATACACATACCCCACCACACACATAAGTAATGCACTTAATGCACACACACACACAGTAAACACTGCCTGTCGAATGTCATGCCACATTCGTTCTCCCCCCTCCCCCACCTCTCTACCTCTGACCTTGACTGCTTACTGGCAGATAGCGATGCAACACAGATAATCTACTTCATGATAAAACAAACACACAAAGGAGTTCAGTGTCAAAGCAAGGTGGACGAGACAAAGGACGGCACTTTGGATGGGAATACCATCTGTTTGGATTGGAGCATGTGCCAAGATCTCCAAAATGCACTCGAGCATTCAAGAAATGAAGAAACATAATGTTGCTGCATGTGTAGCGTACAAGAAATGATAATAATATAATAATACGATAATAATATAATAATATGATAATACAGCTAAGAGAATGGGAATGAGTTTACAGGCAGGCAAATATCAATATCAATATTTTATTTTCTGTTTTGTAAATAAAAGGGGGTTCAAGATTCTTACTCATTGGTCCTTAAAATGTGAGTTGCTTTGAGTTTTTTTTTTTTTTGTATTATGTTTCTTAATCATGGCATACATTCATAGACTGTAAAAACCCCCCAAAAAACCCCCATTAGATTGAAGTACTGTTCCCTTCAATTTACACAACAAAAGAATACACTCCCAAGGAAAGAAAATATGTGGTTCAGATTATTAGCACATACAATGTCAGATTTTAAAATATTCATCCTGTTTTATTGTTACTCTGCATCTTGACACAACATAGTCCGCCTCTGCTGAGGTTCTTTCTCGTTGTGATGAAACAGATTTTATCAAAAAATACCACAAAAGAAGAACTTCGACCGGTTCAGCAAACTCATTAACCTTTCATCTGTGACTGTTTCTATCTCCTCCATCCACATTAATGGGTTTACATGAGAAAGACCTATTATCAGACTTAGAAATGAGGCTACAGCTTGTCATGAATTACAACCCAGTTGCTTAGATACAGCAATACTATGCTTTTATATGTTTAACTACATTGTCAGACACTGAGCCTTCGGGTGGGAGTAGGATTAAACAACATATTTGTTGACTTAGTGTTTGTAGATTAGATGTCTTAAGAAGTATGCATGTTTTAAGAAAGGAATGGATAGACTGAGAGTACAGTATTGAAAGGACTCTCTTCATCTCCATTTCTCTCTCTCTCACACAAAAGTGCACACACACTCTTTATCTACCTCTTTCTCTCAATCTGTGCATCTGTGTGTGTGTGTGTGTGTGTGTGTGTGTGTGTGTGTGTGTGTGTGTGTGTGTGTGTGTGTGTGTGTGTGTGTGTGTGTATGAAGCTCCAATGTTTGGCTTCCATTAGAGGCGGACACAGCTGCAGGTCTGACCCTCAGCTGCCTGTGAGTGGAAGAGTGTATTCTGCGAAAAGTGCGAATGTGAATGTGCGTTCAATTGTGTGTGAGAGAGGTTTCTGTGGATGGAGTGTGTGTCAGGCCTTCTCTTTTGTGTCCTTTCTAGCATGCCTCTTATCTCTCGGCCATGTTCTCCTATCCTCTAGAGTGTGCTTACAGTAAGTGTATCTAAATACCCCCTCTGTCCTGCTGCAGGGTGCTTCTGTGGTCTGGGACTGGTCTACTCCAACAAGTCGTGCACCATGCCGCCCATCACCTTCCACGACCTGCCCCTCAACATCTACATGGTCATCTTTGGCACGGGCATCTTCGTCTTCATCCTCAGCCTCATCTTCTGCTGTTACTTCATCAGGTGAGAGGAACAGAAACCTCCATTGTGGGGAGATTGTGTGTGTGTGTGTGTGTGTGTGTGTGTGTGTGTGTGTGTGTGTGTGTATGTGGGTAGGCAAGAAAGAAAATGAGGCAAGAGGGAGGAAAAAAGAGGAAGGGGGTGACCTCTCCTGCTGTTGACAGCGAACTCCCCGATGAGCCGAAAGGACGTTTGTGTCCGAAGGACAGGATATGAGGCAACAGGAAGCAGCCTGCCACAATGCGTGAGGACAGACGCCACTGCAGCGAGGGCAGCGGGCTCAGCTGAGGGAAACTGCAGAGGAACTCTGTCGAAAAGCTCTGAATAGACACGGTCTACTAAATAGCATGCAGTGGGAATACATAAAGCCATCAACACATGAACTTCTATACGACCTACATAAGGCAACTTCAACACCTGCACTCAAGTATGGTGGGTTCCACATTTGATTATTTTAGCATCTCCAAAAGGCCTAAAAAATACAAACATTATGAGCTTTAAGTGGCAGACTGAGTCTCTGCATTTGGCAAATTACCTGCCATTTGATAGCTTGGTGCACTATTTTTTGGATATGGTTTGGAATTGCTGTCTAAATTACTTGTGTTATCTACCTGGAAAACAATTGAGGAAATGTTGCTTGTTTATTGGTGGGAGGGTAGGTCAGCATGCTCTGAGAACAACAAAGCACACATTGAAATGGAGAAGAAAGAAAGAAAGAAAACAAATGCGTGCCACTAACAGTGGTAGCTGGTATGCAGCTGGTATGCAGTATAGTTTTTGCTCAATTTTGTGTCTATGCCTCTTATTTAGCTCATTCCTTCTTTAAGGTTGGCTGAAATTAGATTCCAGCTCTGGTAACAAGCTACATAGATTAGTGCCATCAACTTCTTGCTGATTTTACAGTTGACACATTTAAAAAAAATCTTTTGAAACTGGGATACTTGGGAGAATTTTTGGCCAGTATTATGTGGTCAACATTTCTAGTAATGGGAAATAAAGTGAGACACAAAGCAAAAAAGAAAATTTCACCTGACAGTAGGGAATTCCCCTGTTGTCAGTGTACATTGCTGAGGCAATCCTTCAGTAACTTCAGTATTGCCTGAAAAGCTGTCTTGTGTAGCTCAGCCTTATAAGGCAGGAAGACAGGCAGCCAAGTCGGCTTTCTCTCTCACCGAACAAGATATTTTTACATTTCAGTTATTATTATTTATGAAATAACAAAATCAATATCAATATGATGATGATGATAATGATCAAAATATAAAATACGGTCAAGTAGCATCTAATAGGGACAAAGCAGCATGTCTAGCTTTTAAATAGTCGTGATTGATCAATATCCAGTTTCTGTGGTTAGTGGTGTCAGGCACAAA
The DNA here is from genome assembly GCF_046629955.1 of Centroberyx affinis. Taxonomy (NCBI): domain Eukaryota; kingdom Metazoa; phylum Chordata; class Actinopteri; order Beryciformes; family Berycidae; genus Centroberyx; species Centroberyx affinis. The sequence goes on from NW_027281298.1 coordinate 116,442, forward strand.
TGTGTAATCTTGATTTTTTTGGTTTGACCTGGGCTTATTGCTAAATTGACCATAACCATCAACAGTGTCAGAAAAGCCTGGATCCTTCCTGTTTCTCTAAAAGCACTTGCATATGAATCATAAGCAATGAGTCACTTCCTTTAGCCCCATTAGAGTGGCGAAGGTAGTCTTGGGTAGGAGTGTGATCGTGAATTCATTTATAGACCGGGTGATTCATCAAACGAATGCTGAGTGATGAATGCCATTCTCTGTCGGGGGCAGGTTTCCTATTATCCGCCTCAGACAGGCTCCTAATTCCTGTGTGCTGGGGATTTGGTGATGTTCGATTATAACATTGCAGCAAGATGCTTGGATTGGAAATCTCAGTCTGCCTTTGTATGTTATTTGTCCACATGAAGTTCCCTCCATTAAACATATAAAGGATCGAGTTCTTTAAAAAGGCTTGAAGGTTCGCTGAGGAAGCATGATCCTTTCAGCAATGCCCTGCTTCATATTCAGAAAGTTACTGAGCTAACATTGGCACAAACTGGGGGTATGCAGTGCATGCGATGTGTGGGGCTGCAAAATCATAGGGGGGGTGCCAAAAAAAACATATTTTGAATTTTACCACAATCTACCACAACACCATTCATAGCTGTAAGTAAGCCTATCCTGGGTCTTTATTGAATGTGAGGCATAGCAGAGCAGCAGTAAGAGACTAGAGGAGCAGGGGGAGGCTGAGGATGGTTTCTCCACTAAGGACAGTACAGAGGATAATGAGAGCAGAGACATTCCTGATACCTCTGAGCCATCAGACTGGCCTTCCCCCACCAAATTAAGGAGGATCCTTGAGATTGGGCCTGTGCACTGCACCGAGGGTCCGTGTCCCAGAAGAGGAAAAAGCAACAGGCGATTTCTAAAGTTTATAATGTGGTTTATTATCCACTGAGTTGAACATGACTGGTTTATGTACTCAAATACAACAAAGAAGGTGCCTTGCTTTGCATGCAAATGTTGCATGTAACAATTGCTTAGTTAGACAATATAATAATCAGGTAGATGGATAGATAAACTTTATTGTCCGACATGGGGAAATTCAATGCGGTGCGACAATAGAGAGACATGAAAGCATAGAACAAGACAGAAAAAGACAGGACACAATAAAAAGCATCCCCATCATGTAGAACATCAGCAGTCTCTTTCAACTGCACTGCAACACCATGAAACTGGGAATGGTCGTATAGATGCTGACTTTGCCTGGAGAACTGGAGTCTAGATAGTAATTGAGAAAAACCATCGACAAGCAACTCCAAAATGCTATAGAAGTGAAAAGGGTAAGCTGGCAATCAGCTTTTAACATACAGTATGTGAACATAGCAACAGAGTCAGTGGAAATATCTGGAGAGACATCTATTATGCTGATCGAATCTCTGAAAAAGGTTCTCTCAGTACAGAGAGAGCGGGTTTGAAAAAGTCGACTCTGTAGCTGGAATGATGGCCACAGTTTGAAAAAGATTGTTGAAACTACTGACAGGTAACTTTGCGACAGATTACAGAAATGAAGGACGATCACAGAGATATTTTGCTTTGTGACTGAAAATGATAATATGATGAGAGAAGAAATGAAGAATCTGTTTCTCAATATGTCTTCACATTGAGTGAGATTTCATTCAAGAAATTAATCCTGCAAGCCGTCCTCTGAAAGGATACAGCAAAGCCGTAGAAAGATTAAACTTCATTCTAAAGGAAAATCTTGACTTTGTTTTCCCAAATTTCACACACACACACACACACACACACACACACACACACACACACAGACACACACACACACACACACACACACACACACACACACACATTTAATGCCAGATTCAGAAGACATGACAGTGACATAATATTGAAATATTCTAACTAAGATATATAAATATACTTTATGTAAGATCAAGTTCAAGTTCAATACTTTATTGATTGGGATTTGTTTTGGCTTTGGATTTTGTTTTTATGTAGTAACAAAAAATCAACTGGGCTGTTGTAGGTTTGTAAGATGCAGCTGCTGAAACTTGATTGTAACAAAATAAATACTATTATCCTTGAAGTAAAATAGTCTGTTAAAATGTGTTTTGCAAGGACAAACATTGATTTGGTTGAGGGTGCTGAATTGGATTTCCCAATAGACCTTGATAAATAGCTTTTTGCATGCCTGTGTACAGTCATTCACACCTGTTGAACAGCATTGTCAGCTCATACAATAGGAACTGGATATTAGTAGCTCTGTTAGGATTTTCTGTTGTAGCAATCAAGGTACAATAGCTGAACCGAAATATCTGAAATCTCCGCCATGCCCCCTTTCACACACTTCACATCATTCTCCAGGCATGGGAAACCTCGATGCATGTAAAGCGTGTATCCTCACATTGTTCTACATGGAAGATTGTTAGCGGCAATCAGCGTAAACAATAAACCAATACGCAAAAACAATGAATACTGTCATTTCCCACTTTTAAGCACTGACTCGCGCTGATATTTTTTTCATGGGGATCAGAAATAAGGTGCAGCTTTCATCTCAGATCCTCTCCTTGCATTTTGTTTTGGGCCAAACCGGCAGCCAGTGACAGACATTTGAGCCTATGTTTAGTTGTGTGAAAACAGCCATAACAGGAGGCCAAAAATAACTGCCTGAACAGACACGACTAGCAAGGCGATAAAGATCTCCTATCCATTGTTGGTGTTGGGGGTGGTGCAGGGATTCAAAGAGGCAACATACTCATTAGCTGTGTGTGTGTGCATGTGTGTGTGTGCTCGACTGAGTGTATGTGTGTCTGTGTGTGTGTATTTGCGTGTAGTTACATGACTACTTCCTTGCGTATATGTGTGTGTTAATAATGTGTGTGTGCTTGCAACTGCGTTTGTCCATGCATGTGTGGCCATTGTAGCTGTTTGAAAAGATAGTTCATTATCAAAGCATACCCAGCAATTACACAGCCAGTCACACAGTCAGTCCTATAATTTAACCACACAGTATTAAGTTTCAGTGTGAGTCAAATGACCTGCTGTTAAACAGCAGGTGAGTTTAGAAAATATACACATACAGTATCTCTTTATATCAGTATGTTTTCAGTAAAATAAAACCAGTGCATGCACAGTATGGTCAATTGGAAGCTATTTAGATTGTAAATTAAGTTGCTTATTGATGTTGTTTGTTTGTTTATCCACAGTAAACTACGACACCAAGCACAGAGTGAGCGGTTTGGATACAGAGAGGTAAGCCTGAGCCGAATATTTAACAGATATTTAACAGATACCTCACATTGATCAAGAATCTTACTCAAACATATTTTGTGTTCCTCTTGCAGGTAGTTTTAAAAGGAGATCCAAAAAAGTTGAATCTTCACGGGGTAAGAAGAGGACTTATGCATTTGTACTGATTTATGTACATGTTATTATATCATAGTAAGCAAGCACAAACCTCTTAAAATAAATCGTACTGCTCTGATGTGAAACAAAGCCAAGAATAATGTATCACGATTTCGTCTCTCATGTCATCTCTGTCCCTCGCTCTCTGTCTCTCTCCCTCTGTCCTGTCTGTCACTCACACAGCAGACGTGCGCTGTCTGCCTGGAAGACTTCAAAGTGAAAGACGAGCTGGGAGTGTTGCCATGCCAACATGCCTTCCACAGGAAGTGAGTACAGGAGAACACAGTGGAGTCATTCTTCACTCTTGTTACCACTTTGCACCAGCCTTGGGCTTGTTAAAATGAAAATGGTAATCTCCGATCGCATTATAAGTTCACTGATGACAAGTCACGTCGACTTTTAGCTTGAGTTTCCTGAAGGCAGCTTGGCGGTAGAATCTTTCTCATTCAACAAAAAGCCAATGGAAAAAGACCATAGTGCTGAGATTCATTCATTCATTTGTTCATTCATCAATTCATTGTCTTTACCTGCATATTATTAAGTGTCTAAAATTAAGGGTGCTGATCTGATACCAGGGCTTCGTTTCTCCAAAGCATCTTGAACATGAAGAGCATTTTCCCATCGGGAGGGGGGGTTGGTCGGGTGGATGGGTGGTAATGTGATGGTGTTGGGTGCTGAGTAGGCAGCTGGGAACCAGTTTGGCCTTAATCTCTTTTTGGGACAACTCATTTCTCCCCTTGCTTACCTCTTTCTCTGTGTTTTTCCATGCAGGTGTTTGGTAAAGTGGCTGGAGGTGCGCTGCGTCTGCCCCATGTGCAACAAACCCATCGCTGGCCCTCCTGAACAGCATCACAGCATAGGGACTCTACTGGACGAACTGGTGTAACCTAGCAACCCCCTGCCAGCCCGGGTGGGATGCCGCCATGCCGAGCCGGCTGGTATAACTTAGCAACCGACAGGAAGAGGACACTGTTTTGTTGTGAAAATGCAGCGAAACACTAACAGATGATAGTGAGTTGGGGTAACCTAGTTACCACCCGGAGGAAGACTCTGAGGGATGCTGTTGCCTAGCAACCATCCCTGAGATGGCGACACGACACCTTGTGGTGTCTCAGAGATTATCTTCAGCCACCCACACATCACTCTACCACTCTTCTTTCAACATCCCCTCTCCTCTCCTCTGCGCCCGTCCCCTCACATCTTTATCCCTCTCTCTAATTGCCTCCAGCGAGGTTGATGGCCCTACTGAGGTGAAGGAGAGGAGCGACAGTCTCATGTTTCACGTGGATGTGGACAAGTGAGTGTGGAAGGATGAGACCCTTGGGTTGGAGGCAAGAAACAGTGATCCCCTCTGAGCATGTGTGTGTTATATAGTGGTGGGCATCGATATGATATGATATGATATGATATATAATGATATTGGCTTGAAATGGAAAATGGATACTAAGATAAAGAGGTTATGCCTCTTTCATACTATTTGCAGCAGGAAGTTTTGAGACAATGCAACACGCAAATTGATAGTTTCTGCTCAGTGACCTTGCCAACAGAACTGGCAGCAGCACAAGGAGGCGTTGAGAGAAACTGGGATACCTAGTTACACTGCTAACAATACAACAAACTGTCTCAGTTTAGAGAGGAGGGGAAAGGGTCCAACTAGGATGGACCAAAATGTTTTAAGCTAGCTAAAATTTAGTTAAGGCAAAAGGCTAACTTGGAAACAAATGGTGCTCATCAGCTTAGGTATTATTAGAAGAGAGGGACTTACTGTAGGAAGAGCACAGATAGCTTTGGACAAAATTGGTTTATTCTCTGGTGGCATGAGATTACAGTAAATTAAAGTGATACTGGTTGAAGTTAAAGAGGGATTCACATAATCAGCAGGAATGATTAATATTGTCTGGATAAAGCACTGTTTGCCTCTTGCTATGGTCCAAGTGTAGCAAGTAAACAGCTGTTTTCATGAAACTAGTCTTTCTCACAAACCAGTATTATTGAGTTTGCATTGGAAAAGTGCAGCTGATATTGATATGGAAAATCCATATTGGTGCCCACCTCTAATATTCTGTATGTTCTACATGTTCTGGTTGGATTTGCAGCTGGGATGTGCTATTGTTCAGACATGTTTTGGTTTTATTGTTGTAACATAGATGGCAGGAATTTACAACTCGTGCCCCTGCCCCTCACCACAACAGTTTTTTTCTTGGTTGAAATGTGTTGAAGATTTTGTATGTATTGCACTCTGAATCCACAAGTGTTTTCAAAACCAGTTGCCATGCCTCTGTTCTCATAAAATTTTAGACCAAGGTTTGGATGCACCGCAGAAGGTCTCCTGCTTTCAGGTGTGGTAAATCTTTTATAGAGTCTATGAAGTATCAGAGAGGCTTCTTCATCTGAAGATAAGGGAAGTAGTAGCATAGAATTTCAATGTCGTTGTGTTAATTTATCTGGGGAGCAACTAAATTCCACTTTTATACACAGCATTTTGTGGCATTACTGCTGGTGATTCTGTTTTACATTCCTTGATTGTAGGTTTTTGTGATTTACAACAATTCAGACACCTTAAGCAAACACTGCCTAACTTGAGCACAAATCGCACAAAGCACATGATCCAGATGGGCACCTGTACTGTAATTAAAAGTCAGAATGACAGGTGAGGCTGTTGACTTCACATGAGACAGTGTACCAAGAAAGGAAAGATTTATCTAACCTGTTACAATTGCAATACATAAGCAAGAGAAATGTTTTCTCAGATTCTGGCCACATTCCATATTTTGTAATTCAATGGATGTAAATACCTTTAACTTGAATCAATAATAAATCCAGTTGTCTGTTTTGCTCAGCTTCTCTATTTGTTTCCTGATAGTGATGCATATCTGGCGCCATCATCAGGTAAAATACTGTACTTACATCTGAGATTTCATTCAGTGGTGCAATCTCTGAACTTGCACTGCACTGCTGCTGAGCTTCCTCATTCAAACAACCCTATCTATGAAAATGTTTGGTAATACTGCAGGTAACAGCACTGTTTTCTGGTTCTACAGTATAATTACACAGAAACAAAATGTCTCACAAAATGTTACACAGCCGCTCAGCAGAAATGTTGATTTTTCAATTATTTTGAGTTGAGCCAGTGTTGTTTGGAGAGTTGTTTGTGGTTCTGAGGCGGCTGTTCAAAAGTGTTAAATTAACTCTGATGGATGTGGACTGATATAAACACTGGCATAGAGTTGTTTTTTACACTCTCTGAGTTAAATTAACATTGACAGGTTTGCTGTGTGATTTTGTTGCTATAACAGTACATCAGTCGGTCAGCTGAGACTGACTAAGTATGCCAGGCAGGCTGTTGGATTTGGACACACCTTGAGAAAAATTAAGCACTGCGGTAAGAGAGAAAACAGGTTTCACTCTTCCCTTGCAGCCTTCAACAAATGGTATTTGAACACAATCTTATACCTTGTCACTGTGTGATTACACTGCAAAAACAGCTTTTAAATATACAGTAGATATTCTGAAACGTTACAACAACGAATTATTACAGTAAATAGCCTACCTATTACCTTTTATTCTGACAGACATTCATATAGATGATTGAATTTGTGTCTCCTTTTAGAAAAAACAACTTTTTTTTAATCGATGACAAGGAAGACAAAGTAGAGAGCTTCGAGATCCATTGAGTTCAGGAGTCAGAGCAAATAAAAACAGGGACCATCTGCACTGTGCCCCATTAAATGTGCAAGTCCCCTTCCTATTGGTGGAACCCAACTGGTACCTAACTATTTCTCTACAGCAGATTGCAGGTGGCAGTGCATCGAAGGGCATTCCTTACTCACATTGCCTTCTAATTAGACTTAAGGGCAAGCAGAGCCTCTGAGGACCTGAAAGGGAATTCAAGATTAAGGCAGATGGTCTGAGATCTCATAGGGATGGGAGTGAAGTGAACACTGGCTCTCATAGAAAATGAGAAAGAGGGAGAGAGAGAGAGAGAAAGAGAGAGAGAGAGAGAGAGAGAGGGAGGCACTGTGAAAGGGTGGAGACTGAGAGGAGAGGATGAGATAGAGGAGGTACTCAGACTTCTGTAGGACTCAGTTCAGCTCACTGTTGAAGGCCATTTCAGCCCTCAAGTTTGTAGATGAGAGAGAGAAGGAGAGGGAGAGAGAGCTGTTTCAACATTATATATACTGTATGTCTTCTGGATGTATAAACTTCTCTCTGATAACATACACACATCTTTACGACAAGACGGACAAAAGACTGCAAACACTGTCAAGACGTTCTCTGTTTATCAGCAAAAAAGAAAGTGACGGAGAGAGATAGAAAGAGTGACAGTTAAGGGTGAAATTCAGAGGATTGATGGATGCTGGTTCATCTTGGCTGCAAAATCAACAGCAGTTGGTGAGTAGAATTTAATCTTTTTTTCTTTCCTTACTTTGAGTGTCATTGAGTGTAAAATGTGTGTTGGTGTGATGTTTGTCAGTTGCTTCATGAGAGGCATTTTTGTGTCTTTGCACACTGCAAGCAGTTTCACCATGTAGAGTAGATAGTTGTGATAGTCTACTGAGATTTACAGCTTGTAAGGTAGTCAACTGAGCTAATGCCATGATCAAAGCTTTGCAGACATTTCAAACAGATGAAAGGCTTTTATGTCAGCCACAAGTGCTGTGAAATATTGCAAACATAAGCATAATGCTCAGGCTTTCAAAATTATGGATGCTGTGTAAGCATTTCACTGCAAGGTCCAAAAGAGCCTGACGTTTTTATTAATATTACTAGCCTTAATGGTAGACTGCTTTCAAAGGGTCTGGATGGTATGAACACACACACACACACACACACACACACACACACACACACACACACTGACACTGCTAGGGTGGACCTGGAAACATAAGCAAGTCTTTCATGAGATCAGCCTCTACCTGAGCAATAAAGAGCCAACTGTGCTGTGAATAAACTTTGACGATGGCAACACACACACACGCGTGCATGTGCACAAACACACACACACACACACACACACACACACACACACACACACACACACACACACACACACACACACCGGGTGAGAGACACACAGAGAAATGCTTGTTTCTGTCACTTCCCTCTGCAGCGTCGTGGCACTCAGAGTGAATGTAAGGTCAGGACTTTTTCTGTGTTTCATACTAGCCCAATCTAACCCTGACCAACCGTCCACCAATGGACTCAAGAATCCTCTTCTCTAAACTTTACAGCTGTTGTGAGACATTTGCTCTTGCGTTTTTAGTTCTGCAACAGGTATGAGGAGCCTGTGTCATGGAATTGTAGCGCATTTGGTTTGAATGATCTGAGTCTATATAACAGACAGTGGCACAGAGTTTACTGTACAAAATGCCTTTACATCACATAACCCCCGCCATGCAATGTTTTGCATTGCATTTTGCCTTGGTGCAAATGAGATTATATTTGACTACTTATCCATCTTTTAAAATTTATATTTATGTCATTCTAGGTAATTTCACCTCGCTGGGGAAGATCTCTGCACTGATGTGAGACAAACACATGGGTTCCATATGAAGGAGAAATGGACATTCGGACACCTTCTGAAGATGCTGCTAGTGACAGATGATATAACAAAAGATGACATGAAAAGACAGGAGGAAGTCTCCTTTAACAGCCATATATTTTAAACAATGGGTTGGGGCCCAAAATGGGTCACTTCTCTCTTTCTTGGTGCATCCCCACATGACAGAAGTATTATGTTTTAATAAAGGTTCCAGGCTACAAGTGTTTAAGTAACCTTGCACAAAAGACAATCCAGTAGACACTATGTTTAAACGGTGGCTGTTGGCCCTGGTGACCCGTGTCGGCATCATTGTGCTGGTCATCTGCTGCTGTCTGTCGCTGTTCTACCTCCTGGCCTGTAAGCCAGCGGCGCACCACAGCCAAGAGTCTCTGCTGTGGTCTGGAGGGGTCACCAGTAAGGAGGGATACATGGCCTTATTACAGGAGAGAGAAGACTCTCACAGACATTACATCAACAGCTTGACCAAGCAGATAGCCCAGCTGAAGGAGGCTCTGCAGGAGAGGACTCAGCAGCTTCAGGAGTCGCTGGAAAAGGCCAAGGCCAAAGGGATTCTGCCTCTGGGTCTGGACAGCCTGCACAATGCCCCAGCACAGTCTGACCTTAAGGTAGGAGATGGATAGACTGGTTATAGACATCGATACAGATACAGATATAAATATAGATACAGACATAGATATAGGCACTCTTCTCTAGCTGACCCTACACTCTGAACTTACTTTGGCGAGGGGAAGCAAGCAAAAAGTGAAATTCCCCAGCAGAGATCAATAGAGTATCCTATTATGCATGTAGTAGTAAATGTTACATCATGTCCTCTAGGAATTCTTCCGTTCCCAGCTGAACCAGGCTGAGGTGAACTCAGGTATGAAGTTGCCCAGTGAATACGCAGTGGTTCCTTTTGACACCTTCACTCTGCGTAGGTGAGTAGGACAAACGCTCCCTGGCTAGGATAAACTTAACCTAAACCTATCTAATATTGGTTTAATAATTACCAGTGTGAGTACCATGTAACTTACTTGTGTGTTTAACATCTATGCGATTGCATGGGTTCAGATCTCGCCCCATTCACTGTAAACTGTCACAAAATCTGTCATACTCATCTTAGTTTTAGTATATAGCAACTAGAACCATGTCAAGGTCAGCCAGCAGTGAAATCATACAGAGAGCGGATGCTTGTTTTGTCACTCAGGGTGTACCAGCTGGAGACGGGGCTGACCAGGCACCCTGAGGAGAGACCTGTGAGGAAGGACCGCAGGGACGAGTTGATCGGCACCCTGGAGACGGCTCTGCACGTCCTCAATGGACCTCAGCAGCACAGTGACACTAGCAGGAGGAAGCGCACATACTCCCCGTCAGACTTCATAGAAGGTGAGAGAGAGAGACGCAGCTGATAATGGACATTCATTCATTCATTCATTTTCTTCTGCCAGGGTCACAGGGGCCTGAAGCCTATCCCAGCATACAGTGGGTAGAAGGGAGGGAAGCATCCTGAACAGGTTGCCTATCCATTGCTGCACCAACAAAAGTAAAAAGATACGCACACAAAAATACACATTCACACCTATGGCCAATGTAGAGGCTCCAATCCACCTGATTTGCATGTTTTTGGAATATGGGAGGAAACCGGCGCACTCCGAGGAAACCCCTGCAAACATGGGGAGAACATGGAACTCGGCTCCTCTGTTTGAGAGCTGTTTGTTGAGTCAAACAGCATTTTTTTGCTCATTTCTTAGCAAGTGTTGAATGAGATTATCACAAAACACATTACAACTTCACATTAACACTGTGGCCCTTTGTCCGAAGAAACCACTTCCGTGGTATTGTGAACCTTGCAAAAGTAACGAAGGCTCCTTCTCTAATATCTATAAAATTAAAATGGACTCTTCTCTCCTCTCTCTCTCTCTCTCTCTCTGTGTCTCTCTCTGTCTCTCTCTGTCACAGGACTGACTCGCACAGAGAGGGACAGGGGAACAGTGTATGAGCTGATGTTTAAAGGCGACGGCCCGCAGGACTTCACACAGCTGGTGTTCTTCAGGCCGTTCGGCCCTATGATGAAGGTGAAGAGCGAGAGAGTCGACACACGCAACGTGCTCATCAACATCATTGTGCCTCTGTCCAGGAGGGCAGACGCATTCAGACAGTTCATCAGCAACTTCAGGTATCACATGGACGCGCAATAACTCACAGGCACACACACACACACACACACACACACACACACTAGTTGTGATCATATAGTGACATCAATGATCTTCAATTTAAGTAATAAATTTGAAAGTTCTGTGTGAATCTTTATCTTAATGTAACACCTTGGGCAAAAGCCAATAACACACCTGTGCACCTCTTAGAGAATGCATAGAGAGAATTGCATAGATTTTTTAAAGGCTCGTTTCACAGATATGGATTGAATCCTAGTCCTGGCCTGAGAAAATGTAATTCAGTGGCTATCGATTTACATCTCCCAACTCTTCAGCCTAATCCATATCTGCTTAACCGGTCTGTAACGCCTCCCTCTGTGTTTCTGGTTCAGAGAAGTGTGCATCCAGCGTGACGGCAGGGTCCATCTCACTGTGGTCTACTTTGGCCGTGATGAGATAGACCAGGTGAAAGCCGTGCTGGACCAGACCACCAGGTAAGAGACTCACTTCACAGGACTTGTCAGGTGATGTTACATTGACTTGACGTGTTGAATTTTTCAAAATGTAAAGTAGTAAAAGTAAAAAAGTTAAAATCCACGCTTAAACAACATTCATCTACAATGTCTTCCTGTGATCTTGGACAGCCCAGTCTTGGGTTGTCACATGAACAACTTAAGTTTCTTGTAATGATGTCATCAAGTGACAAATCCTACAGCTGCTCCATTGACAGCCAATGAGAGACTGACTTTGCGGACACAGTGAGGGCATCCAAACTGATTTTACATGGATGTATGCATGTTTTCTCTTTCTTAACTGTAAGCAGTACAATAAAATGAAAGGTCATATGGATGTAAAAGCTCAAACCAAGATTCGCTGAGTCTGCAAATGCATTATACTGTATGCATTTTCCCATTCATTTTCAGTAAAGCAGCTCAGGTTTTGTCTCTTGATGACACCACAGATTACAGCCTTTAATTGTGGGGATAACGCGCAAATTCGTTTTTTTACTTTGAGTGATATGGTTTGATGAATGAGTTAGTTTTTCTCAGTCGCTTTGGTACATTTCTCAGATCAGAATTGAAATTTTCAAAACTACTTGTTCAACCTCCACATCATCTTGTCACTTGTGCACATATCATAAAAGCAGTTTCTCATTATTTTGAACAAATTGCAAACGCTTTGGCACATTCATGCAAATGATTATGTACAATTGTCTGCTGTTGCCTACATTATCAATTGCTTATGTTATGTTGATCAAAATGTAGTCCAACATAGTTTACATCAGAAAATACTTAGAGTACACTGTTATATTGACAACATGGCTAAGCATTTTGACTATCTTGTTTGTAAACAATGACATAAGGACTTGTCATTCTGATGGCACTGACATGTTCATTGACATAAACATTTACTTTTGAGAGATAAACTAAGGATTTTGAGCTAGTTACAGGCTTTTGCAAGTAATCCATTGTGTGGTGCTGTTTTTACGAATTGTTTCGAGAAATGCACTTACTGTTTTGCAAATGTTAAGGATGATTCGAGAAATGTACCAAAGCGACTGAGAAAAACTGTAATACTGAGAAGGAGAAAGATTAAGGAAAACAGATTACTGCATGGCTGCGATGAAATCAGAGTTCGCCTCATCACAACTGGAGATGTGTCTGTACTGCACTGCGGATATTTTGAGAATAAGATAATAACTGTAAGTGAGAGTGTGTCAGTGTTTTATAACTGTAATAATCAGCTAATCCTCTGAAGCCTCTGGACCCCTGGGAGCATCACACACCGCTCTGTTGTGCATAGGGTGTGATGAGAAAATCATAATACTGCATCTGTCTTTTACAGTTACTGCAGATCTTATCCACTCAGGTAACACATTATCTACAGGCTTATGGGTGCATGAATGTTGGTACAAAATAGATCCTCTATAGTTTATTGTTAAGTACCTGAAAACTGACTATAAAACTGCACACTAAGTTGATGAGACTGTGTTTCAAACGTTAATTCACTGTAAACTTTGGTAATCAAGACTTTCAAAAGCAACAGGGTATCTGGGTAATCCTCTCTTCTTCCCCCTCAGGGAGACTCGGTTCAGGAGCTTCACGTTGATCCAGCTGAATGAGGAGTTCTCTCGTGGGAGGGGCCTAGATGTGGGCGCCCGGGCTTGGAGGCGGAGCCAGAATGTGCTGCTCTTCTTCTGCGATGTTGACATCCGCTTCACCTCCGACTTCCTAACATCCTGTCGACTCAATGCAGAGCCTGGTGAGAGAGGGATACAAAATATTTACATAGGAGCTATTTCAACGTGTCCTCAAACAACATTTGAAGAAGTTATGCGCCCTTGGTCCATACTGTACCTACGCATTTGATCGCTTTTGAACGTAGGTTAAGGTTACAGTTAAGGTTTGGGTTAAGGTTGTAGTAAAAAACACATCACTTCATGTGCACCAAAGAATTTTTCCCTGGAAAGACCCGGTGTTTGGAACAATGAATGCAGCAAATATAAAATCTCTCATGAACTAGATATAGGTTGAATCACTATTGTGTTAAAATCATCAATATTTGAATAATTGTATTTTATTTTATGATTTTAATTTTAATCAATTCAATCATTTTTGTCTCTAGGTAAGAAAGTGTACTACCCAGTGCTCTTCAGCCAGTACAACCCTTCTCTTATCTACAGTAATCAGACACATCTTCCCCCCGTTCAACAACAACTGGTAGGTGATAAGACACTCAAAAGATATAGAGATGAATGACGAAAGATACTCAAATTAATGAGAGAGAGAGAGAATGCGTGAGTGAGTGAGTGAGTGAGTGAATTAATGAGTGAGTGAGTGAGTAAGTTAATAAGTGAGTGAGTTGGGAGGATGCAAAAGACGGAGCTCTGAACAAAGTGTCCTGGCATATTTTTAACAGGTGATAAAGAAGGAAACCGGTTTCTGGAGAGACTTTGGGTTCGGCATGACATGCCAATATAGGTCTGATTTCATCAACATAGGTAATGCCACACCTAGCACCCAATTATCATTAATTTGTTTTTTCACACAGACATCAATCCAACTTAGAAACTTAAGGCATGCATCTCCTTATCCACACTAATTTCATCTATGCATTATACTTGTGCATTTCCTATCAGGTGGTTTTGACCGGAATATCAAAGGCTGGGGGCTGGAGGACGTGCACCTGTACAGAAAGTACCTTCACAGTAAGCTGATGGTGATTCGCTCTCCATCCCGAGGCCTTTTCCACTTGTGGCACGAGAAGCACTGCGCAGACGAGCTACCTCTGGACAAGTACAAGATGTGTATGCAGACCAAAGCCATGAGTGAAGCCTCGCATGGCCACCTGGGGGAGCTGTTCTTCAGACAGGAGATTGAGGCCCATCTGAACTCCCAGAAGCAGAGAAACTGAAGGAGCTTATGAGGACATTGGGGATAAGGGAGGGAATGGGGCCTTGATGACACTATCAGTCACTCTGATGTACAAGATATGCTCTCTTATTCTGGTTTTCATTGTAATTTATATCTACTTAACTTAAATTATGCCCCAAAACAGAGGCACGGAAATATAACAAAAAGCCAAAAGGTGACTTATTTTAAAGTAATCAAGCCATTGTCTCCCATGGACACATAAACTTAAGTGGAACTGACATTATATCAAATAATGTCTGATGATATTTTTGTGTTAATAAATGTATTAAATGTATGTTCTGTATTTGATCACTGTAGGTTTTCTTTCCACAGAAAAATGAGAAAATGAATGCTGTGAAACTCACTGTTGAATCAGTTCACTTAACGTCCCTTAGCAATATTTTGTATTTTGGGTAAATATGAACTCACACTCCCTGAACTATCTCACACTCCCTCTCTCTCTCTCTCTCTCTCTCTCTCTCTCTCTCTCTCTCTCTCTCTCTCTCTCTCTCTCTCTCTCTCTCTGTGTCTGTCTGTCTCTCTCTCTCTGTCTCCTAATTCAAAGGTAGTTTATTGACATGAATACAAAAGTACTTACTCCCAAAGCAAAAACATCAAATAACAGCCTAACCAGTCAGACAGGTAACATGAAGATGTGCCAAACAACAACAACGAGAACAACAACAAATGCTTCAATAATATCATACTAATGGATCACTAAATCAATGGACAAAGTTTTTTTTTCCCCTTTAGCCTATGAAAGTCCATCGAGTTGTGACATGTTACAGTATTTAGCTGCAAGTGTGGCACTTCTTTCATTTCTTCATAGTAACCACAATGAAGCAGGAAGCACTGCATTACTCTCTCTCTCTCTCTCCCTCTCTCTCTCTCTCATTCTCTGCACACATAATGGCATAGCCTATAATTTAATAACATTTAAAGGAATGTTAAGAATTAAGGAAATGGCCAACACCCATAGGCCTAAGGCAATGAAGCGGCCTGTCGGCTATTACACTTTAATCATCTAACACATTAGGCTATCTCTCTTACGAAAAAGAAATATAGAAATGCTGTAATACATTTTAGAAGGATAAAATACCAATATAACTGTAAAACATAGCCTACATGAATCTCATGCAGCTACAACAGGGCAAAAAAAAAAAAAAAAAAAAAACCCACCACAAAGTAGGGATCACATTTGTTTATTTGTTAGGATCCCCATTAGCTTTGCCCTAAAGCGCAGCCAGTCTTCCTGGGGTCCACATATGGTAGAAATGTTTGCGTTTGGGCTCTCTAGCCTATCCTTATATGTTTGATACATTGATAAGCACTGAGTGCACTGATGAACACTTTTTTCCATAGGCGAACACTTTGGAGTTTCTACCCACTGAGCAACTTTAGGTTGATTAGACGTTTAATACACGTCTCAATGGATCATAGCCATCTAGGCTAGGTTAAATGGGGTTGAAAAGTTCAGTAGACGTCTCTGTCTTAGCTTGGACGTTGTTTCCATGTCATTTCAACGGCTATATCTCACTCCTCTCTCTAACACACAAACATATTGCTGTTATCATGTGAAAACCTTGTAACTCCAACTTGCTGATTTTCATGTTGTAACTTCAGTTGAAGATTATATGCTGCTCTATGGGTTGAATAAACTCTAGCCTATGACCCTTGGTGCTTATGAAACCTTTTCAAAACCCACCGCAAATTTGAAAAATACATGATGGTCAAGTTAAAAATAAGGCTGTTTTGAGGGTCCCAAAATGCTAACAGTACAGAAATTAGCATTTTGTGACCCTCGATCACAGTTACTTGCAGTCAGCAAAAACAGGAAGATATGCCAGTGACAACACCTGTATTGTGTTGTGTTGAAACACAAAATAAGTGATCATAGACAGTTATGGGTGACAGAAAGTTGGCTTTTTAACAATGTTGCCCATGGTGAGAGCTATACCCTGCGGAAGTACGGCAGCCCTGTTTGTGAAAAGGGCCTATTCACACTTTTGATGTTTATCTCTTAAACCAAAGTGAAGAGAACTAGACAGTTTTGACATTGGTGATGCACTAAAGTGTATTTCCCACTGTGTTCCCCATCAACATCATCTACAGACCCACAGATCATTATTATGGCAGGGAAAGCCGACCAATTATAGATTATCAAGACACAAAGAAATAGGTTGAAAGAAAACAGTGTGTGTGTAAAAAGGTAGGTGTGTGCAACAGCTGCCCACATGTCTGAATACAAACATGCACTGATGTAGATATGTACCCTGTGGTGCATAAATACATGTAGAAGAAACAAAACCAGAAAGAAATCAGATCAGATGAACTCAATACATCAAAGGCAAACATTATCTTCAGAATGGAGCCTGATTTCTCAACCATCAGTGAGATTTAGATTAGACATCTTTATTGTCCACATCTATAATTCGTCTTTGGCTTCATAGACTTTTGGCTTCACAGACATACATACACTTAAAAACTTCCTCTGCCATGGGTTAGAATACATGAGATAAAGACAATGAATAAGTGGGCCTGTAGTAGTAAACGGTTGGGATGAAAAGTGCTAAAATATTAACAATTAATACATATCTTAAACAGACATCGTAAAGACAGCAGCAGTCACTAATATCCAATAAAAGGTCATTTGTTTAGTAAGATGACAGAGGATGGGATAAAAGATCTCTTAAAAATGTTTCTTGTTGCTATGGGTACCCTATATCGTCTTCCTGAAGGGATTTTTTTTAAATTCATTAAACAGAGGATGTGAAGGGTCCTGAACTATTAATGTTTCTTTCCTCCTGGTTTGTGTGCTGTGCAGCTCCACCAGCTGTCTCTGGGTTCTGTGTAATCTTGCTGGCTGTATTAACTATTTTTGTGCGCTTGCTTTTGCTCCTTGCCCCTAAATTTCCGTACCAGCATGTGATGTTGTAGGAAATTATACTTTCCACTAGACTAGTCCAATCAACAGCCAAGATATGATGTAGACGTGTACTACACTTTCACATTTCAACCATCCATGTATTTTCAACACTTAAGTTTAAATGTGTAAACATGGAATAGTGGTCAAGGTTCAGTTCTTTTATTTTTCATTTCCTTAGGACATGAAAAAATAGTGTGGACATAGGGTTCATATTCTATGAAAGTAGCTGAAGGGAAAATGATAAAAAAAAAAGAAGAAATAACAAAATCAGATAAACACTGAAAGAAAAAATACAAGTGTAAAATGAAAAAACTTCCAAGGAAAAACACTTATTTTTTACTTAGAACATGAAAGTGAGGACATACCTCTGACACAGGGTTCATAGTTTATGATACTGAGTTTCAACTGATAAAAATCTAGTGTTTGTATTTGCAAACACTTAATTCAAAAATTGAGCACCATATAGGCTATGTGACTAACAAGATAGTGAGCATACTCTGCTAACAAGTGCATGGCATGGACAACTCAAATTGTGTCGATAAAGTTAGAAAACTTATGGATAAAAAGAAGAATACTGAAAGTGCAGATTTTCTCTCTTCCTATTTTCTTTGGAATCTGTTAACGCTGGAGCTGGAAAAACAACAACACCGACTGACTGTAGGCTACTGCAACCTGCAAAAGAGCTGAAGAGCTGAATGTAGGCTACTTCTTCAAACTTCATCCCTGTTCTTCTTTAGTGTTTTACATTGGTTCTTCAAATGTCAGTTTGAGCAATAGCAATTTAAACTATTTTAGCACAATATCCTACTTCTGATGTGCATCTTTTATACATTTCAAGCCATTTATGCTATGTTTAAGCATTTTTAGATATACAATAATTTCTTAACTCCATTGGGCTAAAACTGGGCTACACATAGCCAAATATAAAGCATTATCTTGTACATATGGACTTCTCTTGTGCATATTTTGGATATTTAAGGATGTTTATCCATTGTTTTAAATATGTAATAATGCATTTACTGCTTGGTCTAAAACAGGTCTACAATGATCCTGGGCTATATGAGAGCTAAAGCATAGTCTACGCGACGTTGAAATCACTTCTTGTGCTCAGATAATTATTTTGTAGCCTACATATGGACTTCTATGGTGCATATTTTTTTTTTATATTTACAGATGTTTATGCATTGTAATAATATAGCCTATTAATTGCTAATTGCTAATGATCCTGGGCTATATGAAAGCTAAAGCATACACGCGACATTGAAACCACTGTGCTCAGTGGGTAGCTTATTTATAGGCGTACTGATGTAACCTCATCATCTCCGCGACGCGCAGAGGAAAAGGTGGAGCCGGGTGGAGCAGCTCAGCATCGGGCGACGGCTGTCGTAGCGCCAAAGCAGGCACGCGATAGGCCCGACACGCCTGCTACCGGTTTCCCTGTCTGATGCTGCCTTCAGGCACACCTCGTAAACTACCTACTGTGGATTTCCGGAGCGTTAGTTAATTTATTAGAAAAAATACGGGTGACACCTAAAAGGAAAAACAAATAGCAGAAATAGAAGGACAGGTCTAATGTGATTTGTAAAGAATGCCAAACAAGAACATACTATGATAAAATACATCACTTTTACTGCTACTACTACTACTACTACTATTACTACTACTACTACTACTACTACTACTACTACTACTACTACTACTACTATTACTACTACTACCACTAATATTATTTGTATAGCACTTTTCAAAACAAAGTTACAAAGTGCTTTACAGAGTCAATAAAGTGCTGTAAAGAGACATTAAAAGAGAGGATAAAGGATAGCAGAAATAGCATAAAATGAACACACAAAAAGAGGTCACACTTCAGAAAAAAAATAAGATAGACAGGAGAAGGGGAGAGGGAGAACCATATAGGATCAAGATAGGACACATATAGCATACATAAAATAACAGATAAAACATAAGAACAATATAGAAGGGATAATATAAGAAAGTATGCAAAAGCCTGTTCATTATAGTTTATAGTTTGTTTGGTCTCCGCCCTCTCAACGTCACAACTCGCAACTCGGGTTCCCAGTCTTGTTTTTCCACTCCTTTCACTTTGTTGGCTCGTTCATGCGCGCTGCCTCGTAATTACGATATTTCTGACGGTACTTGAAGGCAGCAGTAATCACAACTGGAGACGAGCGCTTCTTCTTGTCATACCGGTAGTCTATCATTGTACAGGACAGGACAGTAGGCTGTTATTATGAGCTGAAGACGCCCCGCTGTATTATGAAGTCGGTTTGTGAGAAGTTGAGAGGGTGAGAGGCAATTCACATGTCTGGTGTTAGATTAGACTTAGCCTAGTTGAGTGTTTCATGACTTAGAGAATAGTATTTTACCTTTTTTTTTCTTCCGCTACTTTTAGTGTCGGGTTACAACGCAATGACAACAGTGTGTTTTAATTCTTTGTACAAATAGCGAGACATGTGCGACAGATAGGCTGTCTCTCACCTCGCCGAAACCCAGCCGGCGGCCGCTCAGTCGGGACTCGACATTTTTTGCAAAGACAGAGAACCGAAGAGGACGCAACATGTTTGAAACCGGAGGGATCCCGTTCATCGTCCTAGACATTACCTGTTCCCTCCTTGGTACGTAAAGCTGATTCATACCTGCTTGTTTAACCTTCCTATTTACCAGGCATTGTTGGTTGAAGTATCAAACTGAAACTGTATTCAGAAATTGTAGTATAGGCTCTAAAATCGTCGATAAAATGGTCTAACCAGGCCTTTTCAAGTGGTGTACATAAACATCAGATAAATACCTAAGGAGGCTTGAGGTTTTGGAAACCAGGAAGATGGAAAATAGGGCCACGCAAATTAAAGGCCCACCCTGTGTGACTTTTTCCAAGGAGCGCTGTATTTTTAGCTCACTGTTTGTAATGTAATCATATCACAAAAATGTTGTACTCATCTGTAATTTGCATGCTGCAGTAAAATACAGAAAATAGAGAGTGAGATAGTGGAACTTCTTGTATAATCATAGTTTGGGCAAATACACTGAGGCAGTTGTTGTTATTCAGCATCATTTCTTTGACTAATGTATCAGGGTGAAGGAATACAGCCTTTAATAGCCACCACATTCAATAAACTTTCCTTAGACGTTTGATTTTTTCAGTAGAGATTGTGTTGTGCAAATAATTTTCTATGATGACTAATCTGCAAGTCCTCCAGGGTGTGTAGTTAGTGTCTTGTGGTGAGCTTTGCTGCAGACAGAACAGACTGATTGCTGCCTGTGTAGACTCATCTTCTCTATGTCTTTCTGCCACTTCCTTGTTCTGGACCTGGCAGCAACACCCACAATATATTCTGGGTCCAGTGCCAAAGTATTGTTCCCTGCCTATCCCTCTATTCTAACATCACTGTTGCTTGTTATCTAATGTTTCATGGAACCTGTGTTTTTTATTTCATATACTGTACATATTGTAACTGTAATACATACCTACCGATAGCTACTTACCTGATATACCAATCATAAGACAGAATGATGAACCATATACTTGCCTATATACTCACCTCTATGATGAGCCCTCCCCTCTCTCCTTCTTTTCCTCTTCTTCTTTTCCTTTCTTTATTCATATAGACTTAAGGGTTAATGTTGGACTCCTCTTCAGGTCGAGGGCGTCTCTTCCTTGTTAACGTAGACAATCTATAGAAAGATAAAAACCTAAGCCACCCCATAATGCAACACTAGTCCAGTCAGTCGTGCACTGATGTCTGCATTAGAACCAATTCAAAATATAGCACATGTAGGCTGCTCTGCATTAGTTCTAAAAGGGCTAATAGGCCTAATCAAAGGGCAGTGACTGTGCGATAACTCATTTAGTAGCATGTGTATATCACAGAGCTCATCTTATTCACTTAGACTGTAATGGCATGAAGAGTGTCTGGCGTTACTGGAATGCCTCCCTAGATAATGATAGTGTTATACCTACATTATTCTTCCTGCAGACACATCCTGCAGTATATGAAAACCTGCTCTGCTGTGTGGCTCACTCATTAGTTCATTGGGATAAGTGCAAGTGTTTTGTAGTTCAGCCAATACGCTCTTATGCCATCTCTGTTCAGTTTTGCGACATTCTGGAAAGCTCTACAGGAAGTGAGTGTAAGAAGGGAGGGGAAGAAAGAATGTGTAATCGAATCAAGTCATGGCTTGTCTAATGCTGATACCCGTACAGATTGGCATTCATAATGTGTTTCTGAGGCTTATCACAACTTTATTATGTTACGCAAAAAAATACGATTTGAATGTCAGAAATAAAATATGTCCATGTCCCATTCGAGCTCTCTTGCTTGTTTTTGCATTATTGATCCGCAGTAACTGAAGCCCTCAAGCCTTCTAATTCAGTTATTGTGTAACAACTGCATGAGTGCCTGCAGTACATTTCTGAAACCCACAAGAGCCACTTGTGAAAAACATTGTCAGTTACTACTTAGGGAGGGGAATAACCAATAGCATTTTAAGTCCTCCTATTTCTTTTGTTGTTACTAAATCCTGGGGGAAGTATAACTGTGGGAAATGTGTAATAGATTGCTATGGAATCTCAATAACATTAGTATTTTACAACTGCTATTTGTCATGTATATTTTCATGTACTTTTGATGTGAAATCGAGCTGCTTGGGATTTAAGACACATTTCAGAGACATTAAGATGCTATCTCAAGTCATCGTCTGTCTCTCCCTTCTCTTTACCAGTTGGACTTCCATTTTTTGTCCTCACATCTCAACACAACTCATTCAAACGGGGTTTCTTCTGTAACGATGAGTCTATCAGATACCCCTTCAAAGAGGACACCATATCCCACCAGCTGCTGGGGGGAGTCATGATCCCATTCTCACTGATCGTGGCAAGTGTACACTTCTCTCTCCTATTCTTCTATAAGTTCTCCGACCTTACAATGTCACTGCAAAAGTAATCTGTCAGACTGTTTTGTTTGTCTTATTATTCTAATTTGCTATTTTTGCTCACCTCATCTCAGGTCATTGTGTTTATTCAAGGCGTGTGGATATTTGCTCAAGAAACAGTTGCTCAATATTGAATATCTGTTGCAGGTCATCTGTGGTGAGTGCCTTTCTGTCTACATGTCTCACATAAAGAACCCGTCTCTGGGGACCAACTATGTGGCGCGTGTCTACAAAGCTGTGGGTAGCTATCTGTTCGGGGCTGCTGCCAGCCAGTCTCTGACAGACATAGCCAAGTACTCCATCGGCCGCCTACGCCCTCACTTCCTGGCTGTGTGCAAACCGGCCTGGGACCGCATCAACTGCAAGACAGGGGGGTACATAGAGAACTTCACTTGCACCGGGGACAAGTTCCTGGTGGATGAAGCAAGGTAAAAGCCCTGCACTTGCATGAGCCTCCTCACCAGCATAAGAGAGCCTCGTTATTTTAGATATAGCTTTACAATAGATGTTAACTGTTAAAAGCTTTCATCCCGTAAAGCCAAATTAATCCTTTCATATTGAGCGTAACAGCTTGCAATCATGGACTCAGTCCTGAACTTATAATAATTATATGATAATGATAGAGTTTGATTATGATATATGATGAATATGATGAATCTAACTCACACACTTGTGTGCGCCTAATGACACCGTTGCTGACTTATTTTTCATTCAATATCTCTCTGTTTCTCGTTTGTAGAGTTTCCTTCTACTCTGGTCATTCGTCCTTCTCCATGTACTGCATGCTGTTCCTTGTAGTAAGTACATATTTTCCATTACAGCTCAATTTTGGTACAAGTCTTAGTGCTAGAAACATATTAGTACTAAATAACTCAGTCACCATATACTGTATCTCTGCTTTGGCTATCTGACTGTCATTGCCTGGCTCATTAAGCTTCATATTCACTGTGAAAATTCACTCTGAAAACATTGTTTAAACATTTGGAGAATTTGGAGTTTATATTACCATATCTGAATGCAAGAAGTAGCACAATAAACTCTTTTAAACAAAGGCACATTACTTGACAAAAATTTGAAATATCTTCCTAATCCTACTGTTGAGGTTGAAAACATAACTGAAACAATAGAGAGTGCTAAAGGCCCATTCACATCTAGAATGATAACTATAAAGATAACTATAAACTATAACGTTGCTCAAGCAATCACACTACAGCGATATCTGTGATAATTCTTACGCCCCCTTCTTTCCTAGAACTTTCATTTGATTGGTTGAAAATGTTTTATCGTTGTCACTGCATCCAAAAAAATCGCTCTGAGATCGAACCAAAACTATAGTTAAAGTTTTGGATGTTTTTATAGTTATTGTTGTCGTGGTAACACAGACATTCTGTTTACTTTCTATAGTTATAGTTATCTTTATATTTATCGTTCTAGATGTGAAAGGGCCTTCAGGTGTGACTCCCAAGCTAATTTGTTTCTCTCCACTACTTAGCCTGTCTGTTCTTTCTCTCCCTCTGCCCTCTGTAGCTGTACATCCAGGCCAGACTGAAGTCAGAATGGGCGAGGCTTCTGCGCCCCACCATCCAGTTCTTCCTGATTTCAACGGCTCTGTATGTGGGACTGTCACGGGTGTCTGACTACAAACATCACTGGAGCGATGTGCTCGCCGGCCTCCTGCAGGGCGCTGTGGTGGCTGCTCTCACCGTGAGTTTCACCGTCAGACCTGAACCCATTTGGATAATGACAGGAGAGGACGTTACACATTATGTCATCATGGCACAGAATAGAAAAAAAAAGAAGCCTGGTCTATAGTGCTGAAGCGATTAGTCGATTAACCGATTAGTTGATTGACAGAAAATCAATATCATTTTCATAATCGATTAATTGTTTTAGTCATTTATCAAGTAAAAATGGCAAACATTTGCTGGTTAAGATTTCTCTCCATTGCATCTCATTATAAAATGAATACTAGCTGCTGGTCAGAAAAGCAATTTTATGACATCACTTAAGCCGCTGGTAACTTGTGATGGGCCTTTGTCATTATTTTTGACATTTTATAGACTAAATGATTAATCAATTAATCGAAAAAATAATCGCTTGCCCTACTGCAGCCCCACTAGTCTACTTTGTTGATATCTACATTGTTTTTTGGATAGTACAATTACAATAACTGGGATAGCACACTGGAATGTGTTCTCTCTTTGTTTGGTCTCTTTCTTTCTGAGGCCGTTATTTACAGTCGTGCTTCTTTCCTTGCAGGTTTTCTTTGTGTCTGACTTCTTCAAACAACCAGTTGACCCAGTGGTGACCCAGGAGGAGGAAGCCTCACACACCAGTTTACAGGACAACCCTTCCAATGGGAACCACTATGGCAGCACTGACTAAAACAGACACCGTTACAGGGCCACGATCCCTTAAAATGGTTCTGGATGACCTAACACACAGAGCATCAATGCACTGCAGGTCTTTGGCATTAACTGCTGGCTGTTTCGATGCATTTCTTCAACATAATTTGCCCCCAGAGCCAATGACGCAGCCCGCAGGCTTTAGCTGTTGCCTTTGGTGTGGCGTGTAAACTTCAACTACAGGAAGAAAAGTGCACTAAGAAAAACTATGCTTTTTACTTTACTCCAGTAAAGAGAAGCAGACGTTTCTATCAGGTTTTTAGGTAAATCCAACATGTTATAGTGTGTATGTAACATAATTTATGTAATGATGAGACAAAATACAGTATGTTGGATTTGCTTTAAAAAAATAACGATTGCATTCCTTTTTTACAGTGTGACTTTGTTGGAAATGTGGTTACTAGTATATATTGGTCTGAGACTGTCGTCATGGATGAATGAAATTCCATTTGCCCAGAATATAATGAGCCTCTGTATGCACACTGCAAGCAGGCTTGTAGAAGGCCTGGTACCTGTGAATAAGAGAAGCTGGGCTGTCCTTAAACATAAAATGGAGACTGAACTCAGTCAGTTATATATTTATATTCTGGATTATTGCCTTAGTCAAATTGTTGCTGCTACCTGCTCTAAAGTCCCCTCCCTGATATCATTCCATGTAAACATTTGTAAATAATATGATTTCTGATGGAAAATGCAATGCAATGATTTTTTTTTTTTACAGTTTGTATAAAGCTCTTTCTGTTTGTTTATGGAACGGTGAAAGCAGTATTGGGAAAAAAGTGACAAATAAAGAGAATTCCATTTTGCTACTTTGTTAGAAAGGAATCAGATGGTTTCTGTGTGTTTTGTCAGTCTCGTAAATGAAGGCAGATGTATTCAAAGATCAGCGAAAGGTGCCTTGGACATGGTGAAACCTGCGGGAGGTTTTGGATCTGGATTCGATTGCTGTGGCAGACTATTTTATTTGTTTTTACAACCTTTTTTCAGCTAGATTGTAGATAACGTATGGCATCAAGGAAGAGAAACTAAGGGTGGGGTTCAGAAACCAAATTCCCTCAGAATTGAGGGAAACACAGGT
The DNA here is from genome assembly GCF_046629955.1 of Centroberyx affinis. Classification (NCBI taxonomy): domain Eukaryota; kingdom Metazoa; phylum Chordata; class Actinopteri; order Beryciformes; family Berycidae; genus Centroberyx; species Centroberyx affinis. The sequence goes on from NW_027281298.1 coordinate 142,305, forward strand.
CTAAGTGCTCTCAAACATGACACTGATGTCATCCATTGTCTGCACAGCCAGCCCATAGAAACCACTAGCATGCAAATGTAAAGAAGCCTCACAGCCCAATGTCGACTGGAAAAGCATGTTTGTTTGTTATCCCAGTGTAGTTTGCATGTAAGCGAGAGCAGGTTGGCTGGACATTGTCGGCCTGAGTCCAAGAGGAGTTCTGCCAGGTTGAAAGGTCGACTTGTCTTCACCCAGAGAGGGTTTGGTCAGTAGACAGGTCCTGATCCTGGGCTGCAAATGGCCGAGGATCTGCTTTAGAGTTGAAATCCTATTACAGTGGCTGAGAGAACTAGGCTAAAGAGATGCTTCACACTTAGTCACAGCAGTAAACCAAAGTTAACTTCAGTTTGTCATCTAGCTGTAGTTGTTGACACTGGAATATATTTCATGGCCCGTGACCCTGAATAGGAATAAGCAGGAATGAATGAAAAGATAATAATTTTAGAAAATGTTTTGGTAACACTTCATTGGGATAGTCCAATGTTTATACTTAATTATGTGACAAAAAGTTGATGTGTGTTAATGATAAAATGCCATGTGTTGCCAACCCTAAGATTAACTCTAAACCAGACAGGCTATTTTTCACACTATTGTGAGTATCGCCTGAAACTCAGTAGATGTTTTAGTGACATGATAGTCACTTGATAGGAAGTCAGGTATCAGCATTGGACAATCCAAATAAAGTACGACCATAGTTTGTACTGAAAGGAATTGCATTTTTGTTTTTTAACTAAAATACTGCAATAATGTACATAACTACTTCTGCTCTGTGAATATAAGACACTCTTTGGAGAATAGCATAATAGGAACCGCAATCCATTTTTTTTCCATTTTCAGTTCCTCTTAAGATTCAAACATTCCCCTTATCAAGCTGGATATTCTGAAGTAATGTTACACATAACCCTGCGTGTAATTTTTTGAGGAAATGTGTTCATGTGACTTAATTTTGAATGTATTCCTGAGACACAGTAAACTATTATTATTACGATTATGGAGCAAAACATTACTTTAGTTGTTCACAATTGAGATACGAGGGGTTCCACACACAATGCTATCTAGGTGGAATTTGCAGTGATACAGTTTTATAGCTTTCTCTCCAAGTACTTGACTTTGAAACTATGCATGCAACATAAAGAGAAATAAGCAGTGATGTAGACATACTGTTGGTAGGTTGAAATGACTGTTGAAATTTCCTGGGGAGATTGCAAGGAACTATAAAAAAAGACCAATGCAAGTGGAAGTTGAGACCAATGGCAGATGAGACGTGTATTATGAATTTGTCTACCATGTATCACTAACAGAGGGAATTGGAAACGAACTATGAATGCAAAAATGTCACAAATATATAATACACAAAGCATCATGGTTCCAAGTCCATTTTACCATTGAAAAACTGTTTTTGAATGGTTTTTGAATTTGCCTCAGCGTCACTTCTGCCACCCCCGTGTCTCAAATCTGACCGGTCGTTTTGCCCGTTGCTCCACCGAGCTCGTGTTGTCACGCTGACCTCGACAATAGTCCTTATTGACAGCAGCTCCATTCACTCTCTGTCACATGTTTCGCTGCATCTCGCCTGGCAGTGATGCTGTTGGTTGCAAGCAACTCATAATGCAATTGTGTGCAGTGGAATTGTCACTTAAATAATTAGATTCTATTACAAAGGATCCACCTATCTTATCCTCCCTTCTTTAATTTAACCTCCCACTGAACCTATTTTGTCCTGTATTGACACATAGCAGCAGCCCCCTTTCCCATTACTTGGACATGTGTACTTGGTGGTGTGTCTATGAAGCATCTCGTTGCTTCTTTTTGGCATTTGTAATTTTCCTCCTCGGAGATGTTGGATGTGTTGATGTGATCAGATAACCTCAATCTGCCATCGTTCAGGCTCCTGTGAGACAAATACGAAAGCTGTGGGCAGAACTTACTGACAAGGGGATCTTTGCATCCATCTTATTAACAGCGTGAAATACAAAATTTATTGTAAGCCAACACTCTGATTCTGAGACACTTGGTGTACCAGTCCTAACCAAGGCTCACAGATAATAGACTCTAGTAAGAGGCCGCACCACAATAGATACAGAGAATGACTCTTACTAGTGAAAGGAGTGACTTACAGGACGAAAATAATGAATGGATAATGGATGGATGAATATATGAGGCTGTCAGTGGTCTTGAACTCCGCCTGTTAGAGGGACGTCTATGTGGTACAACAGCTCTAGCTCTCATCTAGTTCCCTGGCAGATCCTGTATGAGAGGAGATGAACAGAGAGATAGAGAGACAGTGAGAAAGAGAGAGAGAGAGAGAGAGAGAGATGGGTGGAGGATGAGGAGGGGCTGGTGGTGCCTGGTTGCACTTAAAGAGATTGCAAGGGAGTTAGGCAGGAGTAAATGTGTCAGCAGTGGCAAGTGAGATGCGATTAATATGCAGGTGGAAGGGTGAATGGCATGACCTCTGCTCTTTAACCTCATTTCATAACTTTAATTCAGTTTTAGTTCAAATATACTATTTCCTAGGAATATTTTGTTTGGTTACGATCATGTCCTGATACAGAAAAGTACACCTCCAACCATACCCTCATAGTCAGTAATACCTTCCCTCTGATACTCAAAATACCTAATATCAGGTCACCTGCATAACAAAAAAACCAAAACAATATTAACAAAGTCCTTCCGTGTTTACTGTAATTTTGCTAACCCAAGCAATCCCATATGTGAAAAAACAGTAAATAATGGCCTCAGTCTGGTCTGAGTACCTCTATTTTCCTTAAAATGTCTGTGACCATCACCACCTAGTGGACTGAGTACTACACTGACCAAGATAAAATGTCACCTTTGTAATGTTGTAATGATATAACGTTATTTGATTGCCACATTTGCTTGAAATCTTTCCATTACCTTTTATATCCCATCGACACTCATCGCAAGAGTAGGGGTGTAACCCTGGTGCCCTGGCAAAATTCCCAAAACAGGCCTTCCTTCCATCATGGCCACCTAATCATCCCTTGTTACCTAATTGGCTCTTTCAGTCCTCTACTCTCCACTGTGATAGCTGATGTGTGGTGAGCGTTCTGGCGCAAACTGGCTGCCGTGCATCACCCAGGTGGGTGCTACACATCGGTGGTGGATGAGTTGAGTCCCCCCCCCCCCCCCTATATGTGAAGCGCTTTGAGTACCTAGAAAAGCGCTATATAAATGTAATCAATTATTAAAAATGTAATCAATTATTATAGAAGAGATGCCAAGTGTCTAATACCTTTTCAATCTATGCAGGAAAGTGAATAAATGTTCTACATTTCATGCAACGTAATAAAGAATTGGGACAGCACAGCCTTTTACTCCAGGGCTGCAATTATTATTTTGGAGCCACTACAATGTCACAAGACAAAAACAAGACAGAATACAAGATGGAGGATTTGGTTTGTGACAAAAGTCACCATATTTATTATCATTGTATCAAACAATTCACCCCATCATTCAAACCAAGTTTGAGAAACTAGGCTTACACTTTCGGCCTTAAGATACAGCGAGACCTTGATGAGCAAAATGGATGTGCAAGTCAAATCTAATGCCATTTGATTGCCCTCCTAGAATACTCTATGAACAGCTCATTATTACAGTAAACATTTGTATTCATGACTGTCTATGTGCATTGTTATGTATTCGGTCATTTAATGTCACCTGTATATTTTGGTGCACTGACATGTTAAGTGCAACATGAACATTCTTTAACCTCTAAATGTTTTTAAAACAAGGTGTGTTCTTTCTTCTCACCTGGATATTACTCATCTGCTAAATCTGCTCAGTGGGCACCGACTTACCAACTACAATTAGTTAAGCGCACAATCAGAAGAATTTTACAGCACAGTAGGGTTGTAAAATTTTATTCTTCGGAGAAATCTGTACATGGAGGTTTTGGCCTTCAGTGTGTTCACATACATAAGCATAATGGGGACACAGACAGGTGGCGCACTGAAGAACATGAGTAAGTGCTATCCATTACTCAAAACTGGACAGGAAGGTGAGTACAATCTGCTTCAGTTTAGCGTCTGATGCCTCGGAGATCTTGCCATCGGCCCTGAAACATGAAAACAACAGTCAGGTCAAGTCTAACAGATCTGCATTTACAGTTAAAAATGGTTCCAACACTATTGTCCAAAACATATCAATGTGGCTGAAACAAAATCTGTCTCACTTGATTGAGGTGAGCAGGTCCTGGTGCTGGCTGAGGATGTGCTGCAGGAAAGCCTTCTCAAACTTTGTGATCTTGCTGGGCTCCATTTTGTCCAAGTGACCTCTGACACCGGCGTAGATGACTGTCACCTGCTCCTCAATGGCCATGGGGCCTGTGGGAGGGGGAGGCAGGGTCAATTGCGTGGTCTAAATTTGCAATTACAATATTAACAGCCTAGGATTTTTATTATTTTCATTTCCTTAAAGTTACTGATTGCTACCATGATGCTGTGAAACAAACAACATGGCTAAACCAGAACCCCCTTGAAATAAAATAAAAAGACGACACTCACAGTACTGTCCCTGCTTGAGCAGCTCAGTGAGCCTGACGCCCCTGTTGAGGAGCTGCTGGGTGGCAGCGTCCAGGTCAGAGCCGAACTGGGCGAAGGCAGCCACCTCACGGTACTGAGCCAGCTCCAGCTTCATGGTACCGGCCACCTACCAGGGGAGAGAGGGAAAGTCGATTTAGGATACTTGCGATTTAAACCTCCTGCGTGATAAAATGCAGGATTCTTTTGTAGACAAAGACTCTTTGTAAAGTCAAACCCGCACATGAATTAACAGAGAATCAGAAATTTAAAAATGAATCTCAAAGCCAGATATTACCTGCTTCATGGCCCTGGTCTGGGCAGCAGAGCCTACTCTAGACACAGACAGACCCACGTTGATAGCTGGGCGGATACCCTTGTAGAACAGCTCAGTCTCCAAGAAGATCTACAGCAGAGAGATCAAGGTAGGTAAATATATGGTATATAGCAATATAATATCTAATGTTTTCAGGCACTGTCCAGATCACTCGAAAGGACGAGTAACAGTTCTTGACATACCTGTCCGTCTGTGATGGAGATGACATTGGTGGGGATGTAGGCAGACACGTCGCCGGCCTGGGTCTCGATGACGGGGAGGGCAGTGAGGGAGCCGCCCCCGAAGTTGTCGTTCATCTTGGCGGCTCTCTCCAGCAGACGGGAGTGCAGGTAGAACACATCACCGGGGTAGGCCTCACGACCGGGAGGACGACGCAGCAGCAGGGACATCTGACGGTAGGCAACGGCCTGGCGGGGCGGGGTGGGAGAAGAAAAATTACTAAAAACAAAAAGTCACCACTTTGAATTCTGCCTCCATATTTTGATTCTCGCACAGAGCCCTTTGGAGGTCAAAGCATCTGAAACAGCTGCATTTTTTCCATCTTTTACTTTGGCTTTTCATTTTATTGTGGCAGATTTTAAGTTAAATGTAACCAGAAGCAACCAAAAAGTCACATGTTGTGCTTTTGAGATATAAAGCCAGTATTCCTTGTAAAGAATTAAAATATCAGGCATGCTTTGAATCAGTTTTTGGCTTCTCGTGATGATCCGACCCCTCACCTGCTTGGACAGATCGTCGTAGATGATCAGAGCGTGCTTGCCGTTGTCTCTGAAGTACTCTCCCATGGAGCAGCCAGAGTAAGGGGCCAGGTACTGCAGGGGAGCAGCATCGGAGGCGGTGGCAGAGACCACGATGGTGTACTTCATGGCATCAGCATCAGTCAGCCTCTTCACCAGCTGAGCCACGGTGGACCTCTTCTGGCCGATGGCAACGTAGATGCAGTACAGCTTCTTCTTCTCATCAGTTCCCTCATTGAAACGCTTCTGGTTGATGATTGTGTCGATGGCAATGGCGGTTTTGCTGTAGAAAAAAGATTAGCAATCATTTTTGTAAGGAAAAACAAGTTCTCACTAACTTGACTCCTGTTAATGCAGTGGTAGCATGTCCAAATCTCTAATAAGAAGATTTCACCATTTAAAGTATTTACCCAGTCTGCCTGTCACCAATGATCAGCTCACGCTGGCCTCTGCCAATGGGCACCAGGCTGTCCACAGCCTTGATTCCAGTCTGCATGGGCTCCCTCACAGAGATACGAGGGATGATGCCGGGGGCCTTCAGACCCACACGCCTACGGGTGCTGGAGCCCAGGGGACCCTGAGGACAGAAAAGACATTTGAAAGCGGAAACATTAAGCAGAACTGCTTTATCAAGATGCTGACAGGTTTTATGGTGTCAATAAAGAAGCTACTATTACATGTAAACGTACAGCACTTTGAAAATGTATTTATGATTTCATTTAAATATAGCTGATATGCTAATGACAAAGGAAAACTAGTATTGTTTTAACAGTTGCAAATTTAAGCTAAACTGTCTGAGACCAGAATTTAAGTTCTGTAATAATAAAGGTTCTAGTGGCACCTTTCCATCGATGGCGTTTCCCAGAGCGTCCACCACGCGGCCCAGCAGCTCCTCACCAACAGGAACATCCACAATAGCGCCAGTCCTCTTCACGATGTCACCCTCCTTGATCAGCTTGTCATTACCGAACACCACAACACCAACGTTGTCAGGCTCCAAGTTCAGAGACATACCCTGGAGGACGAAGTTATGGAAAGTTAGTGGAGTGATTTTAGCACCAGTATTTGCTTTATTGTTGACATGTGCTGATAATGTTGAATGTAAGACATTGACAATTTAAGGCTGTGTAGTATTTCAACTTTTATTTCAATTTCAGTTCAGTCTAGGGAAAAAAGTACATTATGTTCTTTGTCAGTTTTGTCGATTCAAGAAGACAAATTGCTGAAGGCTTGTATGCACTGTCCAAGTATAACCATTTCTTCTGTGTCACAGGTTTTAAAGACATACAGAGGTCTTGTACAGCCATACCTTAAGTCCAGAGGAGAACTCCACCATCTCCTCTGCCTGGACATTCCTCAGCCCGTACACTCTGGCAATACCGTCACCGATGGAGAGCACACGTCCCGTCTCCTCCAGGTCGGCAGAGGTGTCGGCTCCCAAGATCTTCTCCTCCAGGATGGAAGACACCTCAGCTGTGCCTGCGAAAGAACATGAAAATTATTGAATCATGCTTAGCCAGAACAAGAGACTTCACTGAATGTGACTTTTTTTTTATTCTTGATTCTGCAAATATGATGCAAAACTTCAGACTATCCAAGATTTACTGATATATTTGACATAAAGGTCAAAGCAAGACAGGTGACAGTTATTTAAAGTTCACTCCCTCCAGTGTTTTTTTTCCTTCTCTAGGAGCCCACATATTTTACATAACTTCCTGCAACCCAAGAGTAATTATGCATACTATTGTGTTGGCTTATCCCAAATGTATTTAAGATATAACCCTGTCGTAAGCAATTCAGCCCATATTCAATAGCAGGTACATGGAAAAGCTGCGGGAACGTAGCACGATCAATGACCTTTATCAATTACTCAGGCGAAATCCGAGGATCCATTCAATCACCTTCAGGTGCTGACCCGGAGACTAAGGAGGAAAAAACGAGGCCTCTGGTCATGTTGCCTTTTTGGCTTTCTCACCTGTCTTCTGCAGCCATGGTCTGTGTGTGTGGAGGTGGTTGACCCCGACGCAAGCGGCCGGTACAGTCTTGGACACCTAGATTCAACAACAGACGGCGTCTAATGAGAACAGCATTTCGGTTGCAAATCAAACTATGCATTTACTGCTGCAAGAAAACACGAAGCGACATTTTGAGATCTCCCTTCAAAAAGCAGGATCTGGCGTGTGCAGTAAAGAGACATGCGCTGTCAAGCTTTCTGACCTTCAGAGCGTGGCTGAATGAAGTTACCGCTAGCATTAGCTTCGCCTGCTTGCATGCTAACGTTAGCGCTGTCCGTTGCAAGACGCAGACGGCAGTTTCACAAGGGCAACATAAAAAAATACTGATTTTGATGTTTTCAAGGTCACGGACATGACATATTTATCAAGACAGTCTTTAGCAAAGTTTAGACCGTATAAATAAGTCGATGGCAAGCGCGTGAAGGCAACGTTAGCGGCCTGTGTCGTTACCCTTCACGCCCACAAGGTTCATAATGACATTTGACAAACTTGCAACTTCACAATCGGATGTAAATTATTTAAATAAAGCACTTACAAATCCAGCCCTTCTTGGCAGGGTCCTGGCCAAAGCCGCTGCAACTCGCACGGATAGCATTTTCTCGGGTTGCTTGTGACCTGTCCTCCACTTGTAGCAACGACCTGCCTGTGAGTGAGAATGTAATGGCTGAATGGATTCTTCTTCTATTTATTTGACCGTGGCAGAAGTTGCCTACTGCCCAATGGCGCCACCTGCTGTCACGGAGGCGTTACGACAACGGCGCTGCAACATCGCCCTCTTTTGCATCGGACATAAAATGACATGTCTGCTTTGTCAACGACAACCAAGTCAGACAGTCGTTTGCCCGTGGTGCTAGCCAGCAACAACCGCCTGAATGTAGATCCGCATGGGCTATTTTCTCTCTCCAAATAACCCAGCGGAAAAATAAGATAAGGATCCCAGGATGGTTTTAGTGCATGTCGGATATCTGGTTCTTCCCGTATTCGGCTCAGTAAGAAATAGAGGTACAGTATTAATATTCATATCAATCCAAAACATGTGCCCTGTTTATCTTAATATTCACTGCAGCTACTGGCTAGCTAGCTCGAGTTAGCGGTTGCGTTAGCTCGCGTTAGCTAGCTTCTTCAAATTAAACGCTCAAATATGTGCGAAACTGCCTGCAACGTGAGACTACTTGATATTTTGTTCAATAATGGCAAACATAAACCACCGAATGACATAGATTGCTTGGTGTAATTATGCCTGATCAAAAGACAAATTTCGCCACTAAAGACCAGCTAACTGGCTAGTGGGCTCGGAGTATTTCCTGGAACGGAAACATTCCCACAAAAGATTTCACATGCTCAGGTCGTGTGGTCCAAAATACATGATTTAGAAAACACACTCGTGCACATAGAGTTGTGACACACACCATTACTTAAGGAAATTGCTTTTTTTTCATATTGACTGTAAAATTGTAACGTTTCGATGCATTTTGGCATGACGCTATCGTTTATTTGCACTGTTAAAATACCGCAAAATAGACCGAGCCTCCTAGCCAGTCAGCTTATCTGTGTCTGGATGATGTCATTTGAAGATCATCTGCTGCTGCTAGCGCTCACCTTTTTTCACCATTTCTGTAATTATTATCTATGTTAACTGCTGAATTTATTAATGGTTACATGGCTAATTGATTAGTCAACTTTTACTCCCGTGCCATCTATTCATCAGTCGTCGTTTCTATTATTTACTAATTGGCAAATTAGTAGCTGTTTGAAGCTGTCTGGCGAAAGACCCAAACATACCGCCACAGTAAAAACAATTACAAAGCTACAGTGTAACATTAATTTCATAACAGTGGCATCAATGATTTCATTGTGCTTTTATTTCTGTTCTTATTCCCTGTTTCATAGTATCGAGGCTGGCTCTACATTCTGCATTTATCAGATCTTTGTCGTCCCCCCCATTGTGTAGCTAATGATCATCTGCTGCTGTGTGGTGTGGCGTGGCCTCTGCCTGTTCTCTGCATTTAGCTGTATTGTGAATCCCTTCTTCATTTCCTCTTTCCATCAGAAGACGACATTGGTATTAAAAAGCACCCCCTCCCAAGATGTATTCAGCCGTAGATTTTCCATGTAAAACAGACTAAAAAATAGCTAACACCTAGAGCAGAGCACCTTTTGTCTTTTTTCTGTCAAATTGCTGTAGCACTGAGTAAACATTTTAGCTCCTTTTTAGATATCAGTTGAATGTCATTGTGTACCTCCCATCCAGTCTTGATAGACAACATGCTGTAAATTCCTGTAAAGTGGATACATTTTGCATGATCTCAAATACTGCACTGCATTGTTGAACACCAGAATTTGGCTCATCTTCCTTCTCTTCACACAAGGTGCAATGTACATTATTAAAATGGCATTTAATAAAAAAAAAACAAAGCATGCAATTTGGAACCATATGCATGCCATTTTCTTATTGTTAAGCTCAAACTCGGCATTCTAGCAAATGCTGCCATGTGATCACTTGAAATGATTGAAGGTACACTGCACCTGCACCCAACAACCTGCCATAACTGTCTCCATTTTTTGTGTAATCCTTTGTTCCCCTTGCAAATTTCAAGCTTTGAATCACACTGAATTGTCAGGGCGGTTTGCCCTCTAAGGGCAAAACAAAACTGTAAAGATACGTAGGCAAAACATGCTCACTGGTGGTTCATCACTTCCCAATTTCCCCCACTAACATAAGGCCAAAATGCTATCCATTTCACAGGGATGCCTATTTCCTGCACTGCTAAAGAGATCCTCTATTAGTAATAACGTCTTTATTGTTTGGTTGTGGTCTCTCTTTACCTTTTGTTCTGGTAATAGTACTTTCAATGCATGGTCACATTTATGATTCATAATTTTTGGTTTTTGTTTTTCTACATTGACTAGTAAAAATCCAATGTAATCTTTCTGTAGTAAAGATGTACCCTGCTGTACTGGAATCATGTGCTGTAGCCAACACGTCTGCTCATTGGATGCCGCTTTTGTTCTTTTTAACCCTATATGGAGCATGGTGGGCCTTGCCTTCAGTCTATGTTGTTTATTTTTGTTGCATGGAATTATACTATTATTACAAACAAACAAAAAAGAAAACACAAATTCCACATATACTAATATTTTTCAATAAAGAATATAGTGTTTTTCCTAACCTTCAGTGTGCTTCTTGCTGATTTCCATTTATTGTCCTCCCTCTCCCTTGTCCCTACCTGCCCCCCCCTCCACCCCACCCACCTCCTCTCCCGCTGTGACAAAGATAGACGATTTCCACGCTTCCTTCATCACAGGGCCTGAATGAGTCTATCTGCTGTCATTCATGGTGATCGTTTCACTGAGACGCTTGAAAATGCAGTGTGCTACTTTGCAGTCTAGACCTGAGCCTTTGACCCAGAGCAGCAAGGTCATCCCTTGTCTGCTCAACTGTAGTGACGGGCTGTCAAGCCGAAAATCTTGCTGAAATGTCTGTTAACCTGAACACATTGTTTATCTTCCCGGATGTGTTACGACAATGCTGCATTTTTCAAGTGTGCTCCTAGTAAATGCAATGTAGACTTTGCCTATTTCCTCATGATTTTTAAAGATTTCCACTGTTTCCATCAGAATTCGTCATGCGTCTTTTACACTGTCAAAGCAGATTAAAATCAAACTGCACTGGAATTCTGCATCTTCTACATGGATTGCGCTCTTTTATTGTCTTTAAATTTGTAGGCTCCTGTAAAATTCACTACTTTAGGTTATGTCAGATGGACATAACAGATCACAGTACATTCCTTTGCAGGCCTAATATGGCTCTCTTGCCTGGGTTTTCTCCAGAGACTCTAATCAAGACTAAATTTGTTGCAATTTCTCAGCCCTCCCTTAATCAAAAAGGTCTTTGTAAGTCGAAGCACAGTATTAAAAACATATTGCACCACGGCACAAGTAGGCCTGTCTTTTTCTCCCTGTTGAGCCTCGACAGCAGTCAGTTTGCTGCAGCTGCCAAATAGCTGTGGTTAGGGAGAGTGAAAAAAGCATGGAAATGGCATGAAATGCATTCGAGCTATTTCCTCTTGACTCCTGAATGTTCATATGGGAGAGAATAGAGTAGAACTACACTGTATGTGGATAATAGACCTCTGTGAGGCACAGATAAAATATGTAATGAACAACGTGAAATTCATTACATTGTATCATTTTCTAAGATGTAGTCAGGGATTAGTAGTAGTATTCTACTGTAGTAGATGTAGTCTTATTGTTCCATAACATCAGCTACGTGGAGACTTGGCATCTAAAGTTAAAATCTATATCTTATTGACAGTCAACTGATAATGGTTTTCACCCATTGCACTGGCCCACTGTCAGCTGCAGAATTCCCTACAACTGAGCTGCATTGAAGATCATATACTGGTAGTTACAGAAATCGTCTGTTCTGGTCCAGTCCATTGTCTGTGAATCAGAAGACCAGGAGTCGAACCAGAGGTCGGAAAAGATATCAAAGAACATTTAATCACATTTGGAAAGCTCACTTTTTGTAAAGAACTAAAAATGTTATTCATTTTCATGGTACTTGTGGTAATCATCATTTTCCCCACCCCACAGAAGTATTTTTCACCATAGGTAAGAGATAGGGCTTCATTAAGATGCTATATCGCACACACACACACACACACACACTCTGACACCACATTTCACCCACAATTAATTCCAGCTAATCTCTCCCCTCAGCTGTCTGACAAGTTCTCCTTATCCTCCGCAGGATCCCATTTCAACCGGCAACAGCAACAGCAGCAGCAGCAGCACAGCCATGCTACCTCTTGCCGGCACTTCCAGTTAGGTCCTCAGGCCCCGCTGCCCATGGACTTCCCCATGCCCCACCCAGGGCAGCCCCAGTCAGGCATTAACCCCCACCTGGCCCCTCCCGGCCACCAGCATGGCCCTCCGCTCCACCCGCCCCTCAACCCCCTGCCCGCTCCCCAGTTCCAGGACATCCCCGCCCCTCCCTTCCTACCTCAGGCATTACACCAGCAATACCTCCTCCAGCAGCAGATCCTCGAGGCCCAGCACCGACACATCCTGCCACCCTCCAGGTACTGACGCTGGCTGCCTCACTTCACGTGGACAAAAAAGAGGAAATTTTAAGCTGTTTTGTTTTCAGTTGATCTCACGATTCAAGCAACCCGCCGGGGTCTACAAGGTTTTCGCTCTAAAAAGTCCTAAAGACGGGTTACGCCCATTTCTGTTGTAATTTCTTTGCAAAGCTCATATTTCCAGACTGTTATTAACCACTTGGCTGTTCCTCCTCAAGCAGACGCACCCCAGAGAGAGTTCCTCACCAGCCCCACAGACTGCGGCCTGGGTATGAGTTTGCCCCCCCTCTTCATGTCCCTCCTCAGCCTGTGGTCCAGCAGCCCCGCTACCTGGCTGAGGGCACAGACTGGTAAGCAATCTGCCTTTTATTATACAGTGTACTATCCTACAAAGGCAACAACTTGTTTAAAAGCTTAATTGTCATGACTTGGGTTTAGATTTCATATCAATAGAAATCATACTGTTAAATGCTACAGAATGATATACTCCTCATTTCTGCACCAGCGATACTTTTGTTGGGACAGGAGGTTGTTATTTTTCAAGTAATTTTTCTGAGTTTCACTGCTCACACTAGAGCTATAGTCAAGACCGCTTTAGTCAAGGTCAATTTCAAGATCAGATCCAGTCGAGTTTGAGTCAAAATCAAGATCAAAGGGATTCAAGACTGAGACCAGAGCAAATCGAGTCCTTTTCAAGACCAAAATAGGCCATAAACAGTGTATTTCTAAATGTAAAAAATAATGCTTAAGGAGTTTCTTCAGGATCAACGGAGAGGTAGAACTATCCAGGATTTTGTCTAATTAATACATAGAAGTTTGAAGACCATTACAAGCTAATCCCTTAAATTGTTTGTAGTGCTGGAGAGAAAATAAACACAGGTGGAACAGGTGGAGAAAAACAAATATTTGAAAAGTTTTAGCTAGTTGGGAAAAAGTCAAGTAAATATTCAAAAATGGCCGAGACCAAGACAAGTCCAAGATGTCAGAAACATAGTGTTGAGACCGAACTGGTTCACACACAGTTACTATTGTTTGGGTTTGTAGGAGAATAGAATAGAATAGAATGGAGTACTTCATTATTAAGTTATATCATGTTGGCTTATTCAATATAATCATAAAGTCTTTGCTGTGTAGAAATCTACTGATCCCAAAGGACGATTTACCACAAACCCTGTTAAATACTGAGGTTGTTTAACTGAGTCTGCCGTTGAGTGACTCGTTCCTAACTTGGGTTTCTGTCCAGGGATCTGAGTGTGGATGCCGGACTGCCCCCCCACCAGTACCACATCCATCCGCTGCCGCAGCACTATCAGCACTACTTGACCTCTCCCAGGATGCACCACTTCCCCAGAAACAATGCCTCAACGCAAGTGGTGAGCCCACCTCAGCACAGTCAATCATGGCGGACGTCCGTCTTGACGAACGTCCGTCTTGACAAACTCTCCTCCGGGTCTCTGAGATTAATCCCGATGCCGTCATCCTCGGCCAAGCAACAGGGGATGACTTGTGCCCCTGCTTTTCTTATTTCCACTGCAGCGCTGATGTTAGCTTCTTTTATCTGTCATCTCCCAGGTTGTCCATGAGATCAGAAACTACCCGTATCCCCAGCTGCACTTGCTGGCTCTGCAGAGTCTCAACCCCTCCCGCCACGCGTCTGCTGTGAGAGAGAGCTACGAGGTTTGTCCTGCTACTTCCTCTCTCTCTTCACCAGAGCCACCAGTCTACACTAATTTGTCATTGTTGCTCTGTGTCCAATGCTCTAGGCAGGCTTGAGTGTGTAACCGATTTTCTAATTTTCAATTACTCTGGGTTCCAGATGCCTCACATGGTCCAGATCCCTTTAATCCCATGACAGTTGTTTTCATTTGAGCAAGATGTACAGTATTTGTTTTCTAAGAATCTGCCATTCTTGATGCTTGAAATACCAGCTTTATGAGTGCATAGCAAAATTTTCCACCATCACATTTCTTTTGTATTTATTTTTTATTCATAAACAAAGTTTTTCCTCAGCAGGCAGTTACCGACATGATTCTTTCAGACTATGAATAGTTACCTCAAAGAATTAAAAAACAAGCTTTCTCTCCCAGGTTTTACTCTCTTACCTCTGTGTTGGTGGTGTTCCCTTTGTAGGAGCTTCTGCAGTTGGAGGACAGACTGGGCAGTGTGAATCGTGGAGCGGTCCAGACCACCATAGAGAGATTCACTTTCCCACATAAATACAAGAAGGTAAGATCGCCATCAGCTTTTTTTTTTTTTACCCGCTAGGTGTCAGCTCTTCTTGAGGTGGTGTGGTACAAATGAAGCTGAGCGCAATCATATGAGGAATAAGATGAGCTGGATATCAAAGAATGGAATGAAAAGAGGGAAACACCGGGTCAAGAGGAACGCAGAGGGTAAAACTGAATAGAGTAGAAGGGAGTCATCAGCAGTCATTAGTCTCACATTAGTTAAAAGTTCAACCTAATTTCTGTTTGATTAGGCAGACAGGTCTGCAGTGTGCAAAATTCAAAGCTAGGGATGACTCATCCAGCTATCTGCAGATATGCGCGTGGAATGAATTTTAAAAAACGGTGTCTATAGTGAATATGACCCAAATACTTTGGAATGAGTTAGAGAAGCGAGATCACCGGTGCTATGTGAATGGGAAGACGCTATTGAGTCTTTTCCAGTTGATGTCTGCCTGGGCAGTATTTTCTGAGAACTGTGATTAGGTGACTATTTTCATCCCGTATGGGCTGACTCACTGATACCCGTGGCATAAACACTGCAACTCTGACACGCAGCTGCACGACACTCTATGTTAATTAATGTGTGTTTGCCTTCGTATGATTCCCTCGACAGAGAATACCCCAGGACCTGAAAATGTGTCTGGATGACGAAGAGCTGGACACAGATGAGAAGTGTACCATCTGTCTGTCAATGCTGGAGGATGGAGAGGATGTCAGGTACAACTATACGTTCATATTCTTGCAGTTTTTCTAACAAGGGGGGGGGAATGTTTGCTGTGCAGATGTCAGCGCAGTTTTGTAGCTTTACTTACAGTTCGTTGTCTCCTGGAAGATGTTGGGCCTGCCAGCGCAGAGCTTGTCATCGCTGGAGGTTTTATTTGGCTTGAAAACTCCTGAGACAGACATTATGGGATGCCTCATTTTGTTAATGTCTGTTTTTTACAACCAGCCAGACTCCGAACCTGTGCAACACAGTGGACTTGGGCATAAGATTGTTTTTTAGTTTTTGAGGGTAAAGTTCGTTGAAAAATTACATCTTTCCAGACCACACTGTGCCTGCTGAGGAGACGTCTGGGATACATTAAGTCATCCAAGTCTTCACCTTTCCCCATTTATCGTATCTGGTGGTGTGGAGATTCACAGCACTTGCATTCAGAGTGGATGCATAGAGCTTTAGCAGCTTTAACCCTAAATAGGCTATGCCACATTAAGTCAAAGCATCAGGGTGAAAATCCTATCATTGGCTTTCTTCCAGCATCTCATCTTGAAAATATTGCCGAGAGGCAACATAAGCATTTCACAAAATGTTCTAGTGCATGTCTAGTGTTGTGACCTGTCTGACTGGCAACGTGATAGAGCTAGTTTTTTTTTTCTTGGAAACAGAATATGAGGGAAGGATAACACGGTAGATGGCAAACACTGAATACCTCTGGTTGTATCTCATGTAGATGATTTCCTGATCCATTTCTTCATTAACAATAAGAAGATTAGGCAATGATGGGTTTGACTATGCTTAAAGCAGACTAGAAACTCTCAGAGGTATGGTGGTGTACATAATTATGCTGTATTTAAAGTGCTTGTAGACTATTTTGGTAATGTAACCTTTTTTGGTGGGAATCCATAAGCTCTCTATTCTCCAGAGCGTCTGTTTGTCTGTGCGCACTGTCTTAGGCCTATGAGTCACAGAGTTAAAGGAGAAGACAACTGAAGAGGATAGGTCTCTGAGTCACAGGCAAGCCAAAGACTTAAAGGCCTTTGACACTGGTATAACCGAGTTGAGTAACCACAGCTGTTAGGTTGCTGCATACCGCATACTAGAGACTGCATTGTAAGTAATAACCTTGTGTAAATGTTAATGTAATGGTTGACACATTTTCTTCAAGTTAATTCAAAATAAGAGAAAGCCTCTGTGCTCAGACCGGTCGCTGCGTGGTCCTGGTATTAAAATATCTTATTGAAATGTGTCGCACACAGCAAATGTGATCTTAAGATGAGGATTATTCTATTCTCATATCAGCAGATATAATTACAAGTTCATTCCTAAATTAATTGTAAAACACTCCTGACCCTCTGTGTCTTCCTCCTCCTTAGGAGATTACCCTGCATGCACCTCTTCCACCAGGCGTGTGTGGACCAGTGGCTGGCCACCAGCAGGAAATGCCCCATATGCAGAGTGGACATTGAGACCCAACTGACACCTGACAGTTGATGCCTCCTGTCGACTCTTGCAGCTTTGGATCTGGTCTCGTAATTCTCCATTGCCTCCCCAGGGGAAGCTCTGCCAAACATCCCACTTCCCCTCTGCATCACTTAACGAGCCTGCCTTCTGAGCCAGCCGAAGAAGACAACCAATGTGACAGAGGGATCAACAAAGCACACTCACACACAACACAACACAACAAGGAATGGGTTGATGCATATATAGGTGGCTGGATTGATGATTGGTTGAATGGGTTGGATGTAAACGGTAGGAGGGGAAACGTATGGACAGATGTGCTGAGGCTTCCCATGATTCTCTGTCAGATTGTGTACCGTGTGTACATTTCTCTATACAGCTGCCCAGAGAGGAGACTCCGACCACCAACCTCCCCGGCTTGTGCAGTGTATTAAGGCCATTTCTCTGCCACTATATTTAAATCCCTTCCCAGGCCTGTGAAAAAGCCCTTAAGCTGCACTCTACCCAAGCCCTCAGCACATCTGTACAGAACATTATCAAATGATTAGCATGAGGTTGTTTGGTGTGAACTCTTGTAGCTGAATGCTTGTGGTGTAATGGAGTATAGTACTGAATAAGTATTTACAGAGTAACAGTGTTGTGTAGCAAGCAAAAGCCTTCGCTTTGAGAACTATGTTTGTGAAAAATAAAAACAACAGAGAGGGCAAATACAACTCTGTAGTGAGAATATTTGGTATGCTAAGCCTTCATAGGCATTGAGGAAGGAGCTAGTTGTGTAAAAAGGCCAAAAATCCCTCTCTCTTGTCTAACATGGTTTTGGATTTACAGTTAGTAGATGCCATCAGAGTTGATGCTAAAACCGCTAACTGCAGGCATGGCTTCCAGTGATCTGTGTAGTGTCGTAGTTGGGCCTCTATACCCTAGAGCAGAGGCCTCAGATGTGCATGCTGTATGGCAGGCTTGGGCTGTGTTGTTATTGTGGAGCAGTAGAAACAGGGATTGTGTCTGTGCATGTGAACCGTATACTATGACTCTGACGATCCCACTCATCCATAGAGGAGGACGAGAATGCACCTAAGACTCCCCCCTCCCCACTCATCCTGAGAAGACCAAAGTTGCCCTTAGACACCGATCTAAGACCGATGTAGCATTTCTCTCCTAATGGCTGAGGTTAGGATTCAAAGAGCTGCTAGTAGGTCTGTGTCTAACAGCAACTCCTCTCTGTTGCCTTGCTCATGGCATGATCATGAGAGGCCGGCATGGGCTTGAGGATGCAGTGCCTGAGTCTTGCCATTAGAGTGAATAAAGTATGACATTTGTATTACCTATTACCAGAACCTTATTGCCTATCGAACAAGCACATGTGATTTCTATATAAAGTAAATCGCCTCGGTTGTGTATTGGCTCTGTTCATTTCAATCTAAGTTGCTCCCATTGTTTGATAAAAGACTGTCTGGTGTTACAGGGAAAAGACAAACTAGTTTGCCGATGATATGTGCTAGAATGTGTATGATTGTCTCCCCCCCCCATGGTAGTAGTGTATGGTATTGCTAGAACGACTGTAATATGTTCAGTGATAGAAGCCGTTTTCTCTATATCATGCATGAACCATGTCGGCGCAGTTCACTTGGAGGAGGGTGAAAGGGAGAAAAAGCCATCCATTTAAAAAAATACCAAACAATTATTCTTAACATTAAGTTTGAATTTTATTTTGATTGTCTCTTTCTTCCATTTGTTTTTCTTTTTTTTCTTTTTTTTTCTTACTTGTAATTTGATTTTTGCTCACATGCCAATTTGGACATGGTACTAATATGCCGAGTCCTTGTCCATTTTTACCATATTGAAGAAAAAGCTGCAATGCTGCAAAAACATATTTATTGTTGTTATAATGTAGCTTGTGTTTTGTAAATGCACTATAATATGGAGTTGCCTGATTTTGGTTTGGTGGTGTGGGGTCTCCTTGTCCTAGATTATGTGTTTGTATTCAGTTACAAGTATCTTCATGCTTCCTTGTGTACTATTGGAGGGTAACTTGACTGTTTGTGTTGCGTTTTTTTTTTTTTTGTATGAAACCTCCATCCAAAAAAAACTACAGACGGATGAAAATGGAGGGTTGCTAGTTCACATAGAATGCTGTGATTAAAGATGCCTTAAGTATTTAACAATCATTATTTATTACTAACTGTAGCTAGCTAGCTATTGTGGTGGAATATTTAATGTCTCTATCTCATAACTTTGCAATTTAATCAATATATTTATTTAGAAATAACACAAAATATTAAAAAAAGAATACCTCATTATGCATTGGTCGGTGGGGATGCTTTTGCATGCCGTCTGTGTTTTCTTTTTCAAAGGAGAAAAAAAGAAACTTGTTGAAAATTGACTAGGGGTGTTCCAAACACCATTTCTAGCCAGCATGGTGCTGTTGATCTGGATTACATTCCATCCATGTCATTTCTTTCTTTTCTTCCAATTTTCTTTTTCTTTTTTTTTTTCTCCAATTATATTCCCTGCTTTGGTCCCGCGGGTAAACCCCATCAAGCAGATGATGGGGTGCGACCCCTTTGTCTAGCATGGCTCTACAATTAGCTTGCTTTTGAATTATGATACAGCTTTGTTTCCCATAATCAATCATATTTGATTCAGAAGTTATTTGAATTTGTTGTTTTTGCTTTGATTTGACCATGTTCATGATACTCCATCATATCTGGATCTCAATTTAGTGCTTACTTTAGGACCCACATAATGAACTGTATTATTTGGTAGTATGTATTGCTGGCAATTGCTATGTTTGTGTGGGGTTTGGGCGGTAGCTAACACGCTAACTTGAGCTATTGATCTTATTGAGCAAATTTCTGGTGTATTACTGTGGTTATACAATATAGATAGCGTGTTTTACACCTGGGTATAATAAGCTAACCACATGTTTTCGGTGTGCATTTCTTATTAATAATCTACTAATCCTGCAAATTATTATAACATTTATTGGATTGGAATGAAGCTGGCTGGTCTTACTATTATTTCATTTCGTGCTCTCACTGGCCTTACCCCGTGCCCTCCACAGTGTACCCCATTACTCCAGAGCGAACTGGACAGTAGCCATAGTATTAACTCAAGCTGGTGAACCGGAATGAACAGTAGAACTTAAAGCACAAGCTTTTTAATGCATGTCCTTCTCAGGTTTTCCTATGTGTACGTGGGAGTAGCTCTGTAGATGTGTTTAATATGATGCTGTACCTTCTTGAATATTTCAGATGTTTCTTTGCTGCTGAAAAAATGTTGATTATTAACCTGCCAGTGAAAAAGGGAAGTGGCCATCTTTGTACAACACACTGCTGTTTTGCTGTAACCGCGCAATGTTTTATGATCTTGAGTATTTTATAGAAAAGTAGAAGTATGTATCAATAATATGAAAGCAATAGCTAAATCATAATGAAGAATAACATGATCAGTGAATATTGTGGAAAATCTTTAGATTCACTCTGGGTGGATTTTGTACTGTATTTATTACTAATGATGATGCAAAAAGTTGCATAGCTTAACCCAAACTGTTCTGTCTCCTTTTTTATTTATTGTCTTGTATATGATCTTTTTGTATGTGTTTTTCAAATAAACTGCCTAAAATGCTGAGAACACATCTCACTCATGTTGTTTTTCAGTGTCATAGAATTACTCACTTGTGAATAGCCTGTTTGAATAATGTCTGTGAAAAAGACTATTTTGCCAACCCAGCCCTGTCTAGTCTACTGGACACATGATTTAGCATCAACATCTCAATTTTATTAGAAAAACAATCCCTGGTACCGAAATGTTTTCAGAAACATGTAAATCTGTGAAGCAAAAAATATAAAATAGTAGAGTATTTTACTCATAACTAATTTGTGTCTTAAAGGACCGGTGTAATACCAGTGTAATGAGTAATGAGTTATAGCCCATTCACTACTGTCTATCTAGTTTACACGTCTCCCAATCATTTTGTAATGCATGCTGTATGTGATTCAATTTAACATTTATTCATTTTGCCATTTTTAAAATACAAACTTTACAGTGTCAAACTGTAGCTTAACATTAATTGCTGTCCCAACTAACAAAGATGCCCCCAAATAAAAAGACATGGATGTGACAATTTATGTGACAATATGTGACAATAAAGTAAGTTTTTTTTAGGGATTATTCTTCCATTTCTGCCTGTGGGTGTCAGATATGAAAACACTCAACTCGGACACAATAAAGTAACGATAAAACAGACAAACTTTGACAAAACCAAATTAAGACTTCATGTTTACTATGATGGATCATCAAGCTCAGGCAAGTTTTTTTTTCATACTATATGAATGGCAGCAAACGGCTGTTTTCTGAAGGTAGGAAAACAAGCTCTGATATCTCCAACTACACTGACTGTGCAGACACCAGCAGGAATGATGTAAAGGAGAGGGGCGACCTAGACCATTGGCACAAACTGCAAAAAACACTGGTATTATCCTTTAAACTTGAGATTAAGCTCCATCCAGTTCCGTTAATTTCGATCTATCTTGTCACAAAGCTCACACACGTCGTACAAAACAGAACCAACCAAAAAGTCTCTCTGAAGAAATGCTCATCCACCACCTGCTTTATGCGTCTCCTAATACCTGGGGTAGAGGACTCGCTGAATCTGCCCGTCGGCCTTGCTAGCGTCCAGCCACTTCCCGCACTGGAAGATGGTGGTCACCGAGTTGGCTGTGTTGGTCACTTCAACACACTCGCAGTACCACCCAGAGTTGGAGCGGCCGTTGTCGTGCTCCACTTTGACCCTCAGCAGCTCCCCGAGGTCCAGCATCTCCAGGACAAAGCGATCCGTCCGCCCACGCTCAAAAAGGTTTCGGAACTTCTGCCGGAGCTGGCGCTTGCCCGAGTCGCCGTTGACGCCGTAAATGGTGATGAAGACGTTGGCGTCCGTGCCCGCCCCTTTGACGTCCCCGGTGATGACGATGATCTCATACTTGACGGGGACCAGGTTGCGGACTTTGCTTGCGAAGCTCTCGATGGACTTGTAGCACTCGAATGTCTGAAATTGGTCCTTTTTGGCTGCCAGGGGAATCTGTGCATCGCAGTTGAAGAAATACCTGGACAAGAGGGAAGGGTGGAGGAATGAATGGTAGGTGAAAACAGTAACCCTTTAAATTACAGGCCATTAAGTAATGACTGGAAATAACTATGTAATGTCTAAGTAAAATAGATGTAACAATTCTTTATAGCATTAGAATAACTGAGTAATATACAATTAAATAAAGCTGCTTTTACCAGGCTAGGCCCATTCTAGCTTTCTATTGTTTTCTGTTGTTATTTGTGTAGTTACTATGGAGTATGTTTGTATACCTATGTGAATATTGTACATAGTATTGGTATGTCTTCTCTAAAATATATAAAATATTACAATATGTATTCTGCATTATGAGCAAATGAGAACCTAATGAAAAAACACTAATTGTTTCTGCACTAGTGTCGTCACCTTCTGTAATGAATGGAAGATAAATCAAGACAGATAGTGTGTTTCTTTCTTTTTGAACCAGTTTAGTTTTCAAAAGTGTGTGGTAGTGCCACTTGCCTAATATAATTGCTGGTAAAAGCAACTTTTTTTAACTTGTATATTAATCAGTAATTACCAGTCATTCTAATGCTATAACTATTTATTACATCTATTTTACTTGGATATTACTTCGTTATTTCCAGTCATTACTACATAATTAATGGCCTGTAATTTGAATGGTTACCATGAAAACATTATGCACAGTCCTGGGTCGGGGACAATAAAGTTGAAGTTGAAGTTGAAGTTGAAGTTGATTTTCCAAATTACACGGATGGAGGACCACATCAACAGTATCAACATGCCCATCAGTGTCATTTTATGTAAGATAAATTGGTCAAATGAGACTCCAATCTTCACTCACTTGTTTCCCATCTCCTTCTCGGTCACCACCACCTCCATGACGTGCCAGAAAGCTTCACCCTTCACCTTCTTGCCGTCTTTAGTGATGTGGCCGATGCAGATGCCAGCGATCGCGCCCACGTGCTTGGACGAAAACTCAAACGTGTCGGTGGCACCACTGCGAAGAGACAAAACCACAAGCAGAGTTTCTACTGCCTTTGATTTTTTACTGAACCCTAAGTAGGTAAATTCACTGGTCTACTGCCAGAGTGTTTTTCTTTTTCTGTGTCTCATGGGCTTAACTCCCCTGAGAGCAGAGACTTGCAGAACAGAAAGTGAAGCTACGAGATAAAAGAGGGTAGAAAAACAAAACATATGAAAGAGAGAAGATTATATAAGGACACATAATAGGGTTTTACAGCGAGCCAAGGCACCTAGACTCTCTTTGAGGACCTACCATAAGAACTTCTTTTTCTTATTCTCTAGAACAAACTCCTTGGAACGGGATTTCTTCCCTTCCAGCACAATCCAAACATTCTCTGTGGTGTCAGCATCATCTGTGTTAGCAGTTGTTGTGGCAATTTCATATTCTGTGACAGTGCAGAGAGAGAGAGGGAGAGAGAGAGAGTGAGAGAGAGAGAGATTGTTGCACTATAATCATTTCACATCTGGCAAATGGTTGTAAATGGGTGCAAGTGACTATCGCAGTTAATCACTGACAATTAGATGGCTTGCAATTATGCCCACAGACTTCCATTTTTACTAACTGGTTTTGTCATTGAGGTCTACAGAGTCATTGTTGGCACAGGCCAGCTCTCTCATGATCTGCCCGTCGTCCTCGTTCTTAGCCAACCAGCGGTCGCAGGGGAACCTGAAGACCTCGTCCATGGTCTCGTCCTTCAGGTCGATGTACTCTAGGTGCCAACCTGGAGCGGGGCCTGAATGCGCACAGTAGGGGCAACACATTCCAGTATGGTTTTATTTCTTCTATACAGCAATTTGCTGTTTTTAATTTCATGATCTGTATTTTACTGCTCTACTCTTTTACATACACGACTAGTCAAAAGTTTGGACACACCACATTTTTCTTTATTTTTACTATTTTCCTAATTTTAGAATAATAGTAAAGACATCAAAACTATAACGTAACACAAATAGAATTATGCAGCGACCAAGAAAGGGTTAAACAAATCAAAACTATCTTATATTTTAGATTCTTTAAAGTATCCGCCCTTTGCCTTGATGGAAAGGCAAAGGCTTTGGAAAGAAATTCATAGACATCAACAAAATTTAAAGCCTGAGTCTTTAGATCAAAATGGCTTGAAGATAATGAAAAACAGTACATTCAATCAGGTGTGTCCAAACTTTTGACTGGTAGTGTATCTGATGTTGACAACAGTAGGTGATCCCTTCTATACAAGTGCTGTACAAAATGCTACTTAAGTCTTATTCATGCATCGCCTCTCTGACACCCAGTGTGCAGGTATCCTCTCTGTATCAGATTGCTCTGAATGTGACTTGAATTTCAACAGATATCTAGCACTGAGATCATCTCTATCTGCTGTAATTCAGTAAACAAAGATCATCTTAGTTGCTGATATCCTCCTCACCTTTGTTGTCATGCCACACTCGGATCTTGGACAGCTCCCCCACACTGAGCATGTCGGGGAACGTGAACACGTCTTTCATTTTACGCTCAAACTTGTTCCTGTTGCTGCTCTCCCTTAGAGGAAGTGTCCCAGTGTCTCCAAACTCCCCAAATGCCATAAAGAACACATTGGCATCGGTGCCGGCACCTGGGATGGCAGAGACAGTCAGTTACTAATAAAAACAGATCTTTAGATTGGCTAATACTGCTGCATGGACACTACTGTGACAAACTAGCATAGACTAATCAATATTAATAGGCTTGTTTAACTTGGATCAGGAACAACTCAGGGCCCTAAATGAAAAGTATAAACTGGGCCTCATTTATCAATATTTTTGTACGTGTAAACTGCTGAAAGATGCTCAAAACCTATTTTCTCCTTCGTGGTCATGATCACAGATGGTCAATCTTATTTTGTAAATCAAACTTACAAGCAACATGAGTCTGTTTTATTCAGACTCATACCTGAGATAATAAAAACAATGAAAACAACTCATCAAGTAAAGTCAAGACTCATTACTATGTACTTTGCAGCTGAAATGTTTCCCATTACTCTAACAACCCTCATACGACTGTTACTATACTATATAAAACTGGCGAGGCCCACCTCCGATATCGCTGGTCTGGACTTGGATGGTGTAGGTAGTTTTCTCCACCATCTCCTCCTCATCCACCACAGCTGCCAGCTCACACAGCGTCACCCTCTTTGGCCCTTTGGTCTTTGACAGCCAGTTCTCATAGGTGAACGAATACACTTCCTCGGTGGTTAGGTTCCGCATCACGACCTGAAGTATTTATTGAGGCATTTACCACATTTCAGCTTTTAGACGATGAAACAGACCAACATTAGTATCTGTCTGTATACTAACCTTGTCAAGAAACCAGTCTGGGCGACTTCCAGTGCCATCAATCCGAAATCTGATCTTCTTCAGTGGAGCAATGTCATCTATCTCCAGGTTGAATGTGTCTTCTTGGCCCCTTTCAAACCTAGATTGAAATAATATATTTTTAACATTGCATTTAACACATTTTTTGATTTATCGAATTATCCACAAAATCAGGACAGGTCAGTAACAGGCTGACCTGTCCGCGTTCTTGGGCAGCAGCATCTCCTCTGTGCTCCCATTGGCTCCATATACAGTCAGGAAGATGTTGGTGTCAGTCCCTGCATACTGGGTGTCACCTGTGACAACTGTGGTCTCATAGATGACCTATAGGGAAGAGACACATTCCATCTTTATATGACAAATCAACTGAATGTTTTCCAACATTTTAAAGTTATCATATAAGATATCATATTTTGGCGAAAGCTGGTGTTTCTCACCTTGCGGATAATATTGATCGTGCTGGAGTCCAGCACATTGAACAGTCTGACAGTGAGACCATCTCCTCTGTCTTTAGCCAGCCAGCACTTACACTGGAACATGTACTTGATACCTTTGGTTGGCACGGCAACCGACAGCTCTTCCACCAACCAGCAGCTCTCTGGTGTGACACCGTTATGGCCAAGCTGAGGGAGAGAGGGAGAGGAGAGAGGAGAGAAATGTGGGAAGGAAGATGGACAGAGAATGGCTAACTGCAAACTGAGAATTGATATTTAATTTACTTTTATTTTGACCTAGGATTGATTATTGCTGTTCGAGAATGGCTTTAATCCAATTTTCAACATCAGTGCAAATGAAAAGGTTTCGAGGCAAGGAGACAGTTCCACACATTTAGTAACAGACTCTCACTTCCACCCTCTTGATCTCTCCCACGTCCGTTCCATAGCACACAAAGTTCTCCATGGTGCCGGCTGCGAAGCTCTTCTTCCCCTCCGGCAGGTCCAGCCACAGCCGCTCTGTCTCGACGTCGTTGGGTCCCAGGATGATGACATAGACCCTGGCTGTAGTGCTGGCATCACGGTCGATCCCCGTGGACAAAGTGAAGTGATAGGGGATGACTGGGTGGAACATAAGGGTCTGGTAAAGGACTTTTCATTTCAGTTCAGTTCAGTTTAACTCAATTGAGTGGAACCTCATCTATCCCTGGGGCAGTAGTTGCTTGTTTTTTCCTTTTTTCAAAGCCATACACTAAGCTGCAAACTAGTAAACCTGACATGAAATTTTGAATTCACAAGTTTCCAACATGTTTAATGGCTCTTTGCCACAAGAGAGCATACTATTGACTAATCAAATCATTAAATAACTAGCCTACCCTGCCCTCAGAAACAACTTTGTTGCCTTACTTGGACCTTCCTCTACAACTGCCACCTTTTTCTTCTTTTTCTTCTTGTTGGCATTTCTGTCCAGCCCCAGTTTGGCCTGGGCAATCTTCTTGGAGTTTGGATCACTGTATCTCTCACCCTCATATCCCTGAACGGTACACACATAACACAAAGAAAGTGTTCAATTCTTTCTTATGCCCAGCTAATTGAAATCTGAATAAAAAAATAATGAAGAACAAACAACTAATACTGTGCAAAGCGGCAGTATTTTAATCCAAGCTTTACAAACCTTGACAAAGAAGGTCCTCTCTATGCGTTTGTCCTCTTTCTTCTTTGACAGCCAGCGCTCACACAGGAACATGTACACCTCTTCTGTTTCCTCATCCAGCACCTCTACCTGGTCCAGGTTCCAGTCAGCCCCTATCACAGAGTTGTCGTGGCGAATACGTATCTTATACACTTGGCCCAGGTCCACAGCCTCAATAGTGAACTTGTCCACCTGAGAGGCAGAGAAAATATTTATGACTATAAGAGCATGACACATTTGGATAAAGCGGTTGTCAGTTATCAGATATCTTAGGATAAATGTCACATCTTTCTCGCCTCTCACCTCTCCTCTCTCAAACTTGTTGCCGTTGGTCTCAGACTTGCTGAGTTTGCGCTCGCCCGTGTCTCCCAGGTCTCCGTAGATGGTGAGAAAGACGTTGGCGTCAGTTCCCGCTCTGTACATATCACCCGTCCGCACAGACACCTTGTATGTGTGAGCTGTGATGGAACAAATCGTTAATAATGATGAATCCAGTGGCTTACAATCCAACTGGGCATGTGTGTGTTCATGCAGTATATTAACCATCTCATGACTCTCTCAGCATAATAAGATATGAACCCAGGCTCGTCTAACTTTACAGGAGATTTTACATCAGAAAAAGTGATCAAAATGTACTTTTTTCATTCCATAATTGATAATTCAAACAAAATAGCTTAATTACCCCTATAACATAATTAAAATAAAACAATTTTACAACTCTGAATACAAATATCAAACAGAAACACTATCTCCCACAATGGGCCTGTTTTTCCATGTTGGTTCACATATAGATTAAACCGTCTCTGCTGTCACACACACACACACACACACACACACACACACACACACACATGCACACACACACACACGGGAGAAACCTACTTTCCAGGGCTTCTTCCACCTCTGTCTCATTCCGTTTAAGCGTCCCGTCCCTGAGGAGTTTCTCAGTGATGATTTCAGAGGAGACCAGCTCTCTCACCGTCTCCCCGTCATCCTCAGACCGGGCCAGCCAGCGCTCGCACGGGAAGATGGTCGTCTCCGAACCCTGCCATAAAACAGTTGGGTTCAGTTGTGTCTTTCTTTCTATTGTTTGCGGGAAAATATATCTAACTGATAAATTATTCATCTGTTAATGATTTAATGAGGGCATGGACAAGAAAAAAAAACTCTTAATGATGTACTTATGTAACTGTAAACTCAAGTGGGTTTTTAGTACCTTTCCTTTTCTGAGCTGTCGTCTGATCTCCACTCTGTCAAGGTGCCATCCCGGGTTGGAGCCCCTGTTGTCGTGTCCTATCCTGATCTTCTCTACAACATCTCCAACGTCCTCCAACTTGGGGAGGACAACACATAGTTCACTGCATGCAATCCCTGCTTTCTATCCCAAGTTACAAAAGTCAAAATCCACACGCTCACCTCCACAATAAACATATCCTCAGCTCCCCTCTCAAAGAACAGCCGCCTCTCTCTCTTGTTGACACACAGGTGTTTCTGCTGTGTGCACACGCCCTTCCGCCCGTACAACACGATGAACACGTCGGCGTCCGTCCCCGCACCAAACACATCGCTGGTGTATATCTTTATCTCATAAGGCACGACTGAAAACAGAAGAAAAGGTGACATGTTTTGTTTTTTGTTACAAGTATGATGTAAGATGTAAATGAAATATACATTTCCACAATATTTTTTACACAGTCACTTACATGGCATGTAGAGTTCAGTCTGTAACTCTGCAGGATAGAGGTCCCTCACTGTTGCCCCGTCATCTTCTCCTCTATCCAACCAGCGGCCGCATGGGAAGCGTAGCCTCTGACCCTGTGAGACGGCGTCGATCTCTACCCAGTCCAAGAACCAGCCAGGTGAACCCCCTGAGAGCAGGACACCAGTCATGTGTTACTCTGATTCATACAATTCACGCTGCTCATGACTGCAGCTGTTTGTTTTCAGTAGATCTTTGGGTCAGTAGAGCCCCGTCTTCCCCTCTCACCCGAGCTGTCGTGGCCAATTCGTAGCTTTTCCAGGTCTCCCAGGTCCACCGCCTCCACAATGAACTCATTGATCATTCCCTGCTCAAACTTATTCTTATAGTTCTTACACGCCTTTAGGTTGATGATCCCTGTGAAGGACATGACGAATTAGATTCAAATTAGAGAGATCTCATGCAGGATACCAAGAGGCCATCACAACAACGTAATGACGCTTTTGAGTTATCTCACCTGTGTCGTCATTTTCACCGAACAGGATGGCAAAGACGTTGGCGTCAGTTCCGGCATACTTCTTTTCCCCAGTTTTTACTCTGATAGTATATGTAGTGGACATGGCTGTAAAATAGATCAAACAAGCCATCAAAAATTGCTTTAAAATTGCTTTCCTCTTCATTTTTGCACTAATACGAGTCCCTCTTGCACACTTTCCACTGTGCTCTACATCTGTATGTGCTTAGATCAATACTTGATCTAAGCACATAGATTTATCCCATGCCTCTACTAAAATATGAGCCAGCTTTGAAAACTGTGTTACATTTCTGCTCGAGCCCCAGAGTGGCTCCTGTCCCCTCATCGTCATCCTTCTTCATGAAGGCCTCGTCCACCGGCACCAGCTCCCTCGCTACCTGCCCATCATCCTCATCCACTGCCAGCCAGCGGTTACATGGGAAATAGTACCTACAACCCCAAGGAACACATCTGATCAAGACTCTAATTCAAAGACAATGTGGTACAGTATCATTGTTAGTTATGTAATTATATAAAAGAATTGTGTGCTCTCATTTTAAGCGCATACACTCAGAATACAGTTAATGCAGCCCATGCATGTTAGCTCGACTTACGTGGTATCTTCCTTTTTGTCCACTATCTCCACACGATCCAGGTACCAGGATGAATGTGATTGGCTGTTGTCGTGACGGATACGTAGCTTCTTTAGAGGGCCCAGATCAACAGCTGTTAAGGTGAAATCATCTTCCTGCAAAATACAGCAATTTTAGATAGGATTGCCACAGCCAATTCTTCTGATTGTCTTTTTGTCACTAAAACTGTCTGAATATATCACTTTTCAGGATTGTAATAACAGTATTGTATATCCAGTGAGTTATTCCTTTAGTTTTACTTTTTCCTTTGCTGTGGCTGACTGCACTCTTTGATTTCTATAGGGAAAATACATCTATGGTTTCTCTGTATGCAAACACTTCAAAACCTCCCCTCCTTTAATCACAACAGGCTACTGTTACGTTTGATCTGAGGGAAGAAATAAAACTAATTGTCTGTGGACGCGAGTTCGGTGTTCCTACAGAGCCAGGTGTAATGTTGAGATGAATAATTCACCGGCTTGAATTAATTAAGTGATGAGTAAAAGTAGGACAGGTTCAATGACTCAGGGGACTCCTTCCAGCTCATCTCCATCACAGCTGGCTCGCCTGCAGGAGAGCTTGTAATCCTACCAGAATACACTCCCACCTACAGCCTGGTGGAGGGCTCATATTGCAGGGAAGTGCTTGAGTCTTTGACTAACCGCTTGTTAATTTCCAATGGGATACCCTTCTAAGCCGGTGGTTCCTGAAATTGTACAATGAAAAATTTTGTTTCCCTGCCTCAGGCTCAAAAAAGTAAATTTCTATCCTTGTCAATGACCCAATGACTTGCGGGTATTTTGGCTCCTGTTTTATAGTTCAAGAATTCAGTTGATAATGGAAGAATAATTGTAAAATTGTCAACCAGTGTAAAATAGTTATAATATATTTTGGCTCTAAAAAAGAGAAATTCTTACTTTGTTTTTCCCAGTGTTCATCTTATTATTTTTTATTTTAACCTCATTCACTGGATACCTTTGTATTTTACAGCTGATTTACAAAGTAGTGTTTGTCTGTCTGTTTAGCCTATCGTACCTGCCCCCTCTCAAATTTGTTGAGTTTGCCAGAGTTCTTGAGATAGCGTTCTCCGGTGTCCCCGTTTTCTCCATAAATATTAATGTAGACGTTGGCGTCGGTCCCGGCACCCAGCATGTCACCAGTGAAGACGTTCACTTCATAGGTGTTCACTGTCAGACAATACAAGGGATGAATTACTAACACCTCTTTAACCTGTCCTATGTAGGCCAGGACATCAGGGAATTGTGTCAAATCAAACCGTGCTTGCCTGCCGAATCAACATGAGCTAAAAGATCTTGTGTGCCAGATATAAAAGGACAGAATAAAAAAGGAGTAAATGACAAATTATATTTATATGTGTGTGTATATACATATAAACATACTAGTTGGTATTTATTACCAATACACAGGATTTGATATTGCAAAGAGCTGTGGTTGGTATCTTATCTGTACTGTATATGCAGCCAATAATGTCCCAATAATGTCAGCATGACAAGTCTGGCAAATTAAGAGACCTTGGCAAATTAACAGTTTAATATGTTTCAAATGTTTAAAAAAAAAAATGGAATTGGTGGTTAAATATTTTGTGATTTTACCTCAATTTCTGAGATTGTTTTCGTGGTATTTGTATTTTTATCGGACAACATACAGTGCAGAGTAGGGATGGGATGGTGTATCGAAATTCAATATATCACAATACAAAAATGTGACAATACGTATTGTGGGGCAGAAAAATGTATCACAATATTAGCTCCATTTTACTCTGCTGTAGTAATCACAAATGAGACGGCTTTCCCATCACAATTTCACAAGCTCTCCATCCAAATTATATTACTTGTACTTTGTAATAACATTTGTAAATTGTCGTTTACATTCTACCAAGCCAATGCCATGGCTAGAAAGATTTGTGGCGTGGTTGCTTATCGAATCGTATTGTGAGATAAGCATATCGTCCCATCCCTACTGGAGAGTGAAAGGATAAGATAGACTTAGAATCAGTCATGGGTCATGGGTGCTTGGTACATGCTTTAGTATGAGTTAGGCTGCTACTTCTGAGGCTGTTCAAGTGCCAGGGAAGTTAAATCAAGCGCTCCCAAATGAAGCATTTTACAGATACACTGTTTTTCCCAGGACCTCTGCTTAGAGAGTACCAAACTCTTTCTCTGAACAGGTGCAGTATTATACCCACCTCCTCAGTTAGTGCTATATCACTGGTTCTTTGCTCTGTACCTTCCAGGTCCTCTGCATCCTCAGGCAGCAGCTCCACCACCAGCTCCCCGTCCTCCTCCCCCCCGGCCAGCCAGCGCGAGCAGGGGAAATGGTAAGTCAGCACCACTTCCTGCATCTCCTCTCCGCCCTCTTCGTCCTCGTCGTCCTCGTCCTTCTTCTTTTTCTTCTTCTTTTTCTTGTCCTCCTTTTTCTTCTCCTTGGGCACCAAAGACATGATTAGATGCTTGACATCCACCGTCTCCAGGAACCAGCCAGATCCGATCCCCGACCCGTCGTGACCGATGCGGATCTTGAAGATCTTCCCCACGTCTCTGGCCGCTAACTGAGCAACAGTGAGGAGAGGGAAGACAGCTGCCTTACTGTGACACACTATCTCTTTATGGTATTGCAATGTTTCTGCTCAAACTGTAACGTCTAGAAATTCACTTCTTCTTTGGTATTCAGTTGTATTTTGGAGCCAATGGAAATATGAAATCCAAGCTTTGATACCTTGAATATTTCGGTGGTGTTCCGCTCAAAGTTGTTGGATCTGCTTTGGAGGGTGAGAACCTCGCTCTTCCCCTTGTCCCCGTAGATCTGGATGAACACTCTGGCATTGGTGCCAGCATATGTCACATCTCCAGTTACTACTGTTACCTCATAGTTAATCACTGCAAAACAAGTGGTTTTATTAGTGGTCATGCATGCGTGTGTGTGTGTGTGTGTGTGTGTGTGTGAAAGAGGGAGAGAGAGAGTAAGTGAAAGAGAGAGCATGTGTGTTCGTGTATAGGCTCATGCCTGTGTGTGTGTGTCTGTGTGTGT
This sequence comes from Centroberyx affinis, assembly GCF_046629955.1. Classification (NCBI taxonomy): domain Eukaryota; kingdom Metazoa; phylum Chordata; class Actinopteri; order Beryciformes; family Berycidae; genus Centroberyx; species Centroberyx affinis. The sequence goes on from NW_027281298.1 coordinate 175,424, forward strand.
GTGTGTGTGTGTGTGTGCATGTACATAATAGTAAACTTAATTTATATAGCACTTTGCAAACAGAAGCTGCAAAGTGCTTAACAAAGAATCCCTAAAAGAAAACATGGCAAGAAACAGCAATAGTGAGGGAAAATAAATGAAATTTTAATAACAGTAATAAAACTATTTTTTGGCAACATTCCTTAGTTAGAGGAAACATGACTGAACTGTTTGGAAAGTTGCTCAAGGTTTAAACTTCGATTGAAAATGCTGCCAAATTTTTAAGATACAGCCTTGACGTTATTTGTTCCAAGACACTGCTGAATTTGTGTTGAGATACATTCAGGGCCAATAGCATTTAACTGCAGATGCATGTGTATGGGTGTGCAGATTCTTATGATGGTGTGTGTGTGTGTATGTGTGTGTGTGTGTGTGTGTGTGTAGCCTACGTTGTTCCATGTCCAGGATCTCACTGGGGTAAAGCTCCACCTCTGTCTTGCCATCAGCCTCATCCTTGCAAAGCCAGCGGTGACTGGGGAACATGTAGTTTTTACCATGGACTGGGACCATAATCTGAACGCTGTCCAAGAACCAGCCGGCACGCATGCCCTCGTTGGTATGGCCAATCATCAGACGGTTGATCTGCAGTGAAATTAATGGAGCATAATATTCTAATTTGATAAACACAAGGCGTTCCTCACACCTCTTTCTAATCATGTCCACATCCTGGACCTTTTCCGTCCAGGCTCTATATTTGATTAATTTAGCCTCGCCCTGGGACCCAGTCTGATGAAAACATCCTGAGTACTGTAATTATTTAGGGTCTGTCTAAAAATACGTGTACGACCCATTTTTGTGTTGGGACCCATAGCTTAAAGCAATATTCCACTTTGTTTTAACATAGGGATTATTTGGCGCTTGACCACCATGAAAACCATAATATAAAGTAATCACCAAGATTAGATGCAGCTGGACGAGTTTGTAGCGTTCTGATTTTTACTTCCCAGTCATTTGAATGAAGCCAAGAAAACAGCCTGTAAACTTACATTTAACAAGTCAATAACATATCCTGCTTTTAACACAATAAAACAGTATTGGGTCTTGTCATTTTGCATTTCTATTCTTGCTTTACACTAAAATTAGTATTTAAAAATAAAAGTAGATCTCTCCTAAATGGTATCCCTCCGCTATGTTCTCTTCTATCAATAAAAATGCTATTTGGCGAAATTATGTTCTAAAATGTTGACCAACAGTCAATTGAAAATCACAGTAGGGGGATCTGTTGTTGAATCTGTTCACGAACGTGTTGAATGTCAGTTTTCAGTCTGGTTTCGTGGCCTCATTCAAATGATTGGGAAGTAAAAATCTGAACGCTACAAACTCGTCCAGCTGCATCCAATCTTGGTGATTAGTTTATATTCTGGTTTTCATGGCGGTCGAGTGCCGAATAACTCCCATATTAAAAGAATATTGCTTTAAGAAACACTGTTAAAATGAATGAAGTGCTTATCTAACCTCCTGACTGTTGTGCTACCGCTCTACAATATAATTACTTGAATGCATTAACATAATATTTATCATTTGGTTTATCCAAAGCCCAGCACCACTATGAACTGAACCCCCTAACCCTTGCAGTGTTAGTGCTATGCAGGCCACATTAAAGATAGACACCAGAAGCCACCAGTTAATTTTAGGCTGTGAGAAGCCACTTGAATTACTTGTTGAAAATTGATCCGAACAGTCACTCCTACTAGCTGTCACTATAGCTTCCTCACTGGCTGAAGCTGCAGTGTTGAACCCACAACTCCTACAGCAGCTCTTTGCTCAAAGCAGCATTTCCACCAGAGGAGATCATTTAACAGACTTCTTTGACCTCCACTGAGCCAGCACACCTGTCCAATATCAAAGGTGTCCACAACAAAGACGTCAACGCGGCCCGTCTCAAAGTAGTTCCCCAGGTTGTTGTACGAGACCACCAGCATCATCTTACTGGTGTCGCCTTTCTCCCCGTAGAGCTTGATGAACACCTTGGAGTCAGAGCTACCCCCAGGGATGTTACCTGTCTTCACCGCCACGTAATAGCTGGTGTCTAACACACACACACACACACACACACACACACACACACACACACACACACACACACACAAAAACATCACCATCTACAGAAGGCAACAAGTTTAAATGTATGACTTGCTGATGGACAGTGATGACTTTCACATATTAAAACCACCTCTCACACATAATAGACTCTTCTCACTTACTGTAAAGACGCTGCCCATTTGAGAACGGCACTAACTCTCTAACAATCTGTCCATCATCCTCATTGCGGTCAAGCCACCTAGTGCATCGAATGAAAACATTGTCATCTCATCTGTTACATAAAACACTCCTCCGGTCGGTCTGTTCAGCACATCCTGGTTGTCAGGTGAAAACCTCATAACTTAAATTTTGGTGACATTCATGTTTTAAAATTTGAAATGAAGGATTACATCAGTGCTCTCCAACCATGTGCCATCAAGAGCCATGTATATTACAATCATTAGCAACCTTTAACAAAACAGGAAATCACCTGGTGTAGTGTTTGGCTGGAACAAAAACCTACATACACATGGCTCTCACACTGGATCACATTTCCTCTATGTGCTAAGAAACTTCTACAACCCTTGGCTTCAAAAGAGGGAATGAAGCTCATTGTTTGTAGTTAATAAGGCTGATCTCCCCAAAAGACCAGTCCAAGACACTATACAGCTATACAGTCATTGGCCCATATGTTAAAGGCTTTAACCTTTTCAACAGAGAAGCGTGCCTTGGACTGTTCTTTTGGGGAGATCAGCCTTTTTAACTAACAATGAGCTTTGTTCTGTCTTTTGCTTGTTGATATGTAAACCTTGACTCCAAAGAGCACCTTCTTTGATACCTGGTAAGCAAAGCAGTGCTCCTCAGCCTCATTCTATGAACCTTTCAAAACATGCATTGTCATCAAGCTTAAAACAAAGCTGCTTTTCTTAGTTGCTGAAGAGTTTTCACCGCGACATGCTTCACTTTCTGTATAAACCTCCTCTATAACTCACCTGTTGCAGGGGAACTCTACAGCCTGGGCCTCAGCCTGACCCTCCTCCCTAACAACCACTTTATCCAGGAACCAGCCGCAGCCTCCGCCCCGGCCGTCATGTCCGATCCTCACCCTGCGAACCTGCCCGATGTTCACCGCCTCGATTATAAACTCATCCATCTGAGAAAGACATGAGAATAGCAAGTAACGCGTCATTATAATGCCTTCTTTTATGTAAAGAGGAGCTGGTGATGAAGCTGACACCTGACTTTGTTTTTGCCTTAGGAGATATAATAATGTGATTTATTCATGCTTCCAGTATTTGTGCTGCTGATACAGTATGACACAATGATACGTTACAGTAGTTCTAACACTGGTCCTCCGGATGTACCCACATTTGCTTTCTCAAACTTGTTGACGTTGTTTTTACAGTTGACCAGCTGGCGGTCCCCAGTGTCACCCAGGTCTCCAATCAGATTGAGAAAGACGGACGCATCTGTGCCACTGCCACTGATGCTCCCCGTGCATACAGTCACTCTGTACTTGATCACTGCAGAACAGAACAACATCATCCGTTCAGTTTTTTCATTTATCTCTATATACAATATGGTAATGCAGATTTTGGTTGCGTACAGTTAGCCTGGAGGTGCATGTACATACAGGGCAGCGGCTCGGCGATTAGATCTCCCATGGCAGGTAGCTCCCTCACAACCTCGTTATCGTCTTCGTTAGTGTCCAGCCAGCGCTCACAGGGAAACTTATACTTCTCCTTTGTTAATGTCTTCATTATACTTGCCTGATCAAAGAGGGAACACGAGAGAGAGCTTGTTTGATTTAGGGGATCAGGGTTTAAGGGTTGAGTGATCTTTTAAGATAAGGCTTAATTCATTTAACTGTTTAAACTCTGACTGAACTCACTTCATATCCTCTTGACTTTATTCTTTTGTGGTTTCAAAGGCAACTACAACAACTTTATGTTCATCCTAGGTTAATTGTATGCACATGGTCTACATCTGCTTCTACCAGTTGAATGATATTGTCACAATTTGCTCCTCAGTTTCCCTTGTCAAACACTCTTTCATCTAAAAAGGTCAAAACTCCAGCAACACGTGTAGTATATAGAACAACTTTATTGTTAGACCAGCACGTTTCGGCTTGTGGCCTTCATCAGGGTCATCCAATGACGAGATGACCCTGATGAAGGCCACAAGCCGAAACGCGTTGGTCTAACAATAAAGTTGTTCTATACAGTATAGTACAAGTGTTGCTGGAGTTTTTACCTTTTTAGACCTTTTTCCCTTCTCCATGCACCTTGGAAGTAGGTGAAGTTGTGCCAGAAACCCCTACTCTGCTTCTCAACCACTCTTTCATCCCCAGCCCTCCACATTGCTCTCGGTCCCTGTCTCCAGCCCCTGCTCACTTCTCCCAGGCCATGTTCTTTCCATGTTCTTCAACTCCCCAGTCCTGCCATCCTCTAGCCGTCCACCAGATGTCCTCGGACTTTCCCTCCTTTCCTCATCACCTGACTGCCCCACCCATCCACACACCTGTTCCCACTTCTCATCAGCCCTGCAGTCACCTGAGCTTTCCCTCCCATCTCCCCACCTGCACCTCAATCCCTAATCAGCCTTCACTACATATACCAGTTCACTTCCTTTGTTCCCTGCCAGATCGTTAAGTCAAGTTGCTGTGTGCTTCATGTCTTGTTCTCTAGCTTTTGTATCCTGTTCTTCTGTTGTCCCTGAGACCTGTTACCTGCCTGTTTTGGACCTTGCCTGTGTATTGGACTTTTTGATTCTTGCCTGCTCCTTGTCAGATTTGTTTGCCAGTTTGGACTACGTTCTCTGGCTTTGACCCTTGCCTGCCTCACCATCCCGTAAGCCTTTGTACCTCATTGTGTTAATAAAATCACTGAACTGCATCAGCTCTGCCTCAGACGTCTGCATTTGGGTCCTATCCCCTGTGTTCCTGTTACCCTGCTAGCACCAGCCATGACAGATATATTTGAACCTGAGATGTTCTGCGATTGCCATTACATCACCATTATGAATTGGGAATACTAAATTCTCTTGTTATCCACATTTCTATGTTAGCTAGCATGGCATCTGATATTATGATAAACCCTACAATCTCTACTTTTGTTTCATACTCTGAGCAAAGCTTGGCTGTAATAATCATGTTATAAGGCCTATGACTGCATATATAGACAGAGTTTACAGGATTAATATAAAATCACAACATATATATTTTCAATAAAACATTGGCAGAGAAGCATGTGAGTTAATTACTCAAGCTAGAATTGACTGACATGATGGAAGGCATTGATATTCGACTGTAGTGTTTACTCACCTTACTGAGATGCCAACCAGCGAAGGGATTTCTCTTCTCGTGCCAGATGCGACATTTGGTCAATTTTCCCAGATCAGGCAGCTCAACCTGTGGGACCATGTCAGAATTAAAATAAACACAGTTTATGACATACATGTAGAATAACAACATTATCTGTCAAGATTAAAACATGGGATTCTTACCATAAACCTGTCCACCTGGCCTTGTTCAAAATTGTCTGTTTTGTTGTCCAGTCTGATCTCGTCTGACTTGCCCCTCTCTCCATAGATCTGGAAGGAGATGTCGGCGTCGCTGCCTGCGTTGGGCAGGTCCGACGTCCAGATCCACAGGGACCAGGGGTGCTCTGAGGAGAACCAGATCATTGATATGGGAGTGCTGTCTCAGCTTATTATGTCCTGAATCAAATTATTTGTGTCTTTATCATTCTTTTTTTTTTACTGTAATCGACAGGTAACAGTAGCCCCTTCCCCTAAGTGCCCAGATGGCTAAATACATCTGGGGGGTGGCTGTAGCCTTGAGGTTACAGAAGCGGGTTGTGACCAGAAGGTCGCCAGTTTCAATCCCAGGACTGGCTTGGAAAATATGGGAGGGGAAAGAGAATGAGTAATGAATATGCACCCCTATTATTGCTAGTATTGCTTCTCTATGTTTGAGAACCAGAGGAAAACACATACAGTGTAGTGACTGGACTGAGGCATTGGGCCTTATTTTACAAGCAATATAAACAAAAATATGTAAGGAAAGCACCGACATAACACTACAAAGCAGACTGAAGGTAAGTAACCTGTGCTCATTATACAGATATTTGATATGTTTTTGGGGGTTTTGGCCCTCATCTCCATAGGTCTAGCTTAAATTTTTTGGAAAAATGAGAGTGCTAAGAAGTACAAACTGCAAATCAGATGAGTTTACCACTGCTGTTCACTCTGCTGTTCTAAACTTCACGAATAGGCAAAGTTATTGACATTTAGCTTACTCTTCTGTCTCTTCTGCCTGAGTGAGACCATCTCATAGAGCTCTCTCTCTATCAGCCCATCTCCCTCTTTCTCATCCAGCCATTTGCTGCATGGGAAGGTCTGCTCTATCCCAGTGAAGGGACAATACACCACTGCCTGCAGCAAGGACAAAACAACAACCGAGCAACATGGACTTGAATCAATTCACAATCAATGACAGCATCATTATGTGTGTGTGTGTGTGTGTGCGCGCGCATTGTACCTTCTCACAGTACCACCCAGCGCTGACCCCTCCGTTGTCATGTCCAATGGTGACCCTGCTGAGGGGGCTGAGGAGGGCGGCGATCTCAACGTTGAAGATGTCTGTCAGCGCCCGCTCAAACTTCCCCCCTTCTAAAAACACCTAGATCAATAACATGAAGGAAAAGTTGATGAAAATGGTGGTCGATCAATGTTCTAACTGCACCAAGAAGAGTTTTAATGAAAAGAATGGAGGATCAATGATATTTGTACTCAATCGACTGAATTCACAGACACAGACCAAGCTGAGTCCAATACATTTATTTCAAAAGAAAGTTTCCATTGATGGCTTTTATGGGTTTAATTGATGTCCACAAAACCTTGCCTGTTGTGTTACATGAAAGCCAAACTCTGACTACTCTTATAAAGCCTACGTGCATCATCTGTGGCATTTTTATATTAATAAATGTCCATTTTGCTACTCTCTATGGCCAGAATACAGATTCAACCTTCATTCAATCATCATGAAAGCCTTTACAAAACAGCTCTGGCACACAAGAAGTGATGCAATTCACGTTTTCAGTTTGTTTGAAATAAACAGAAGAAGAACTGGGTAGTTTGCTGAGCAGCGATAGCCACCATGACTGAACCAACAAAGAAAAGAGGACCAACCACAGAAACTCAAACTTCATGAACAGAAAATCCAAGGAAAGAGACGTCACAGTACTGCACACACTGTTTGATTGACAGGTGATCTGTGGGAAGTGCAATAAAAAACACCACACCAATGACTACTTGGCACCAAAGATGACGCCAAAATGAAATAAAAAAAGAATCTTGCGGATTACCGCTTTAACAAACCTCATGTCGTCATGTCACTTATCCAGTAAAAACTATCATTACAACAATCCCTTTTTAATGAAGTGTAAAGGTTTCATCTCCTCTGTGTTTCATCCAGACGGTCTCCCTCTCCTCGTTACCTTGCCACTGTTCTTCAGGCCTTTGGAGCCGTGCATCACGATGTGGATTTTGGAGTTGGTCCCAGCACCTCGGATGTTCCCTGTCACAATCTGGACATTGTACACAATACCTGCCGGGTACAGTTACATGTCTGACAATCAGAGACTGTGCCAGCGGGCCACTGTGGTTCACAACACACACATACTCCCAAAGGAGCTGAGCAGGAAAATCAGCCAGATCAAAACATTGATAGTCTGACCTAAGAATTAATGATCATATGGCAAGCTGGGAAGAAAGCACGTTTTTCTCTTTAGCTATTATAGAGAGGTATGAAAGAGTAAAATTCTCCATTCCTCGGAAATATAAATGTTATTTGCCGACAAGCCTGTATCTTGTATTTTTCAGATCAGGCTAGAGCAAAATTATCTCTATAACCAGAGTGCGAATGGGGGCAAATGCAGATAATTTGAGGATACAGCCAAAAAGCAAGTTTACTTCTACCCTTGCCATCGCTGTTTGAAGGAGTGTTTGTTGAGATAAACCGAGACACAGTTTTCTCTTTGTTTTAAATTGGTGTAGACATGACTTTTCTTTTTTTGAGAAATTGTAGGATTAAATGTGTGTGAGGCAATACTTATAAAATGAAGTAGTATTTTGTTTTTTCAGGGTCATACACAATTTTTCCTTCATCACCTGTGGGCTGGCTCCCTCCCACCAGAACGTCCCTCTGGATCTTCCCATCATCCTCATCAAAGGCAAACCAGCGTTCGACTGGAAACTCGTACACTATTTTGTTCCCCAGATCATCTACAATCACCTGCGTAAAAAGGAAAAACAAGACTAAGAAATCAAAAGGATAAGAAGGTATTTTTAGCTAATTTGCCTGGCTCAGTAAGGTTTAAAAACTCTACCTAATCTGGACTGTTAGAGCAAGACAATGTTCTTTGAGATTGAGGAGGTTAACCTGGTGATTAGTGTGATGGCTCTCAATGAAGGTTGTAAATCCTTATTATAGCTATGAAAATGATCCACCAAAATTAGTTTTGTGGTCTTTTTTATTAACTTTTTTGACTGAGGTTAACCTTAAACGTGTTTACACTCCTACATTTAGGTGACAAGTGTGGTATTACAGTTTATAAAGCTTATACAGAAAGTGTACAATGGTAAAGCTAGATAGAGGGCACAAAACCTTTGGTGATATTATGGATCATAGAGTTTTAGTCCTCATCTCAGTTTACAGTATTCAAATAATAACCAGGATTAAAATTATTTTGTTACAGAACAATATCTTCTGAATCAACCGATTAATCAAATACACACGATTTCATTTGTGTGAACGAGGGCACAAAGCATGTGGATTCTGTTATATGCAGATGATCCAATATTTTTGTCATTGCCGTCCAGCTACGGCCAATCAGGATGATCTCTGGTGTCAGTCTGTGTTGCAGTCATCAGCAAATCTACAGACTCATCTGTCTATTTGCTGGTAAGGCAATCCGTTAATGGGGCATGGTTTCCCTTTACAGACAGGGTAGGATGACAGCATGCATGTCCTGTGTGTGCATGTGTGTGTGCATGTGTGTGTGTGTGTGTGTGTGTGTGTGTGTGTACGTGCATTGGCCTGTGCATGCATGCGCCTGTTTGAACGGACTCATCTCTTGGTTCTACACACTGTATGTGAGGAGTCGGGACACGAGTCTCAGATGAGAAGACAGAGAGGAAAGAAGAGTATCACATGTCTTAAGTACCTCTCCAGAGGCAGCATGGGCAGGAAGAAGTACAGTAAGACAGGCAGTTTGGTTCCAAGACAAAGAAGCATCACATGGTCTAACAAAATGTTAAAATAATATTTCTTAAACGATTAGCTGTCTTGAGACTATGCTGGTGAAGTGGCAATAGTTTTTAGAGGCATTGATGTAATAACTTTCTTTGCATTTCTGCAACCTCCAACTGAAATATTGTTAAGTTTATGTATTAACTTTTACCTTGTCCACAAACCATCCTGCTGAGGAGCCTTTGTTATTGTGGCCAATGGTGATCTTCCTCACTTTGCCCAAGTTTGGAGCTTCGACGGTGAACTTGTCCTCGGTGCCCTTTTCAAAGTTATCTTTGTCATTATCAAGACGCCTCTCCCCTAAAATAAAGAAATAATATGTAAATTCTATTAGTCAAATCCTGGTTTAAATCGATTGCATCAAATGTGTATTCACCCTGGGAGCAAGTTCACTCCAGGATCACATGTGTGATAACAACATGTAGCGTCCCTTCTCTCTTTACCTGTGTCTCCAAACTCCCCAAAGATATTGATGAAGACATCTGCATCTGTCCCACTGCCTTTTATATCCGCGGTGAAGACAGTCACCACATACTTGTTATCTAGAGAATTGAGACCAAAAGGTTTTAATATAGTAGTATTTTAAAACAGGAACTTGATAAACATTGAAAAGATGCAGTCAGCTCTGCACTCTGTCTAATCACAGTGGTTCTCAGCCTTTGTGGATCACAGCCCTTCAAAATAAAGTGATGCCTACTTGCGACCCTGTGATGTAAACAATCAGAAAGATGAACTTTGATACCTGATGATGATTTTTTGATTTTCCCTTTTCAGGCTAATTTACTTGATTAATTATGGGAAGACACCTGGAGTCTGAAAATATTCATAATTTCTCAGGAAAAGGGCGTTTGTCACAAAAATAGGGATTTGTCACAAAGATGAAGAATAATAAAATACTGTAATATATTTCACATTCCATAACTGGTTTTGTGACCCTGCAAAATGACCTTGCAACCCCTTGAGAGTCTGCTTATCTTATAAACTGTGTCCAATCTGTATCACAATATTGAGACTAAACTATAATAAGGTGTTCATAAAGTTATACTACATATCATACATTTGGGAATGTCCATGGGGTCCATGCTGCCCAGCAGGTCTCTGATAAACAGGTTATCTCCCTCCACTTTACTGAGCCAGTTGTTGCAAGCAAAGTAGAACCTCAGGTGCGGCCGGATCACATCTGTCACCACCACTCTGTCCAGGAACCAGCTGGCATTCAGGCCTGTGTTGTCATGCTCAATCCTGGAGGAGGAGAAGGACAGTATCAAGATGAATTAGTCCCCAGTGTCCCAGTCAAACTGACACAGGGGAAGTAAGACGACCCAGGAATAGAAATTTGCCTTCAAATTGACGCAGGGCCAGCAGTGTTTGACCTAGGCTGAGTTGAAAAGTTGTTAATGATTGTAGTGTATTAGTCTATATACCACTTAAAATTACATTACGAGTCAAAGTATAGTGGTGACAGGTGAAATGCCGTGGGACTCACATACCTTATCTTCTTTATAGGTCCAACATTGTGTGTTCTGATTCTGAATACGTCAGTTTTGGACCTTTCAAATGCCGTTCGACTCCTGAAATAACAAAACGGTGAGAAATCAATATCATCTGAGTGTGAGACAGAATGGACAGGTGGCATGCTGTGGAAAGGTTTCAGACACTGGTACGTGACATTTGGGAGAGTAACGCTAGAACCATCCCAAATTTCATTATTATTTATTTATCTAAGTGCAAAATAAATGCACTGAATCTCAGGAACAAGAAAGTAAAGTAAAGTAAGTTTAAGAAGTGATGCAATAACTCCAATGAATTCCAAAATGTTGCATTTTCCCGGTGCACTTTGAATCATAAAAGCTTGGTAAACATTTGGCAAATCATGCAGAATTCATGTCATGCATAATTATTTACAAAAAAATATTAAATAAATCAACTCCAAAACCACAGCACACACTGAGCAGCCCCTCTTCTCACCACCACCACCATCACTACACCAAGACATACTTCTTCTCTGTGCTGTTGAATTGGAGAAAAAAGACAAAGTTTCAGTACAAAGGAGTAACTTATATGTCTATAGGTTTAAATTGAGGCCTATAGCTTGTGCAGCGTGTTAATGTTAAGTCTACAATATTTCGATAAACCTGCTTCCCATTTTCTATGTTCCTAACGAAGGGGACTCACTTGCTGGCCAAGTGCACCTTGGGAGTGATGCCATATTCTCCAAACAGAGTGACAAACACATTGGCATCGGTGCCCGCTCCTCTCTCATCTCCGGTGATGGTCACCACCTCGTACACTGGAGGATTGCATGACGTGACAAAAAGAGAGGTGTGTGTTAGAAAGGGAGTACAGTGTGATTACAGAGCAAGAGAGCGAGAGAGCGAGAAGGAGAGAGAGAGAGAGAGACAGAGAGATAGAGGGAAGGAGGAGGCAGAGTGGGAAAGACATTTATAAAGTGTGAGTGTGTTCTTGTACTTCTATCCTTGTGAGAACCGGTTTGAGTTTTACACCTTTGGAGTGAGGACATTTTTGCGAGGCGAGGTCACTTGGGCCGGTTTTCACATCTTCAAGTGGCTAGTTTAGGGCTAAGACTTGGGTTTAGAGTTAAGGTGGTAATGAGGATTAGGTTTAAGGTTTGGGTTTGTTGCTCAATCACATTCTGATGAAGGCGCTGAGCCAAAACAAGCAAATGTGGCTAATTTGCTTTTGGATTTCCTTGTTGGTATGCTGCCCTAATAAAGGCTTTTTTTTTTTTTTTTGAAAGAGGAAACAAACCTTGGTTTTTCTTTCTTGTGGATTAGGTTTAGGTTAGGGTAAAGCTTAAGGTTAAGGTTAGTTTAGGAAAAGGGTTAGGAGTTAGGCAATTAATGTAGTCAGTGGAAAGTCCTCATAAGGAAAACTACAAGGATGTGTGTGTTTTTATGCATGTGTGAGTGTGTGTGCATGTATATGTATATATGTGTGTGTGTGTGTCTGCCTGCTAATCACGTAAGGAACAGTGTAGATCAGATAAATATTCAGCATGGCTTTACATTGGGATATTTGACATTGGACTGTACAGCGAGAGCCAAAAAGGAACTTTAGCCCTTATCAGGATGTGAAACCCCCCTTGTAAAGATTAGTGACAGGTGTCATATAGCTGTAGGTTGGAGATAACATCCTAGCGATAGGTGGATACTACTTCACTTGGTGTAATGTTACAAAGAAAACTAAACAATATGCCATTCACTTGAGGAGCCACTCTATATCCAGTAATTGCAGTCAATCAGAATTCACTTCTTTTCTTGGTGTTAGATGTCATTCTGAAAACGATACCGCCTTCCAATTGTCTTTGAATTTCTGATATAATGACATGTCCTTTCTGTGAAGTGTGTTTGCATTTTGCTGCTTTGCCTTTTACACATTTTAGAGGTTAATTAAAGAGATTAATAAGAAGTTTTCCATTACCTTTCTTCTTGTGGTACTCATCCTCGTAGTTCTCAACTTTTTCTGGCTCGTAGTTCCGAAGCTCGCTCTCATAGATTTCCACGTAGTTTTCAACCTTCTTCTTCTTGCCTTTTCCCTTCTTGGCGTCCTCATCACTATCCTTGCCCTTCTTCTTTTTCTTTTTCCCCTCTTCTTCATCCCCGGCCGGTGGTTCCTCCTCTTTATCTGAGTCCTTCTTGGATTTTTTGTCCTTTCCCATTTTGTCCCCCTGACTGTCTTTGACTGTGGACTTCTTCTTCTTTGTCCCTTTCTTTGTGGTCTCAATCACATCAGGAAGCTTTTCTGCTCTCTTTTTACCTCTGGAGACATTGTTGTTATCTTCATCATCTGTACTCTGTGACTCGGTGCTCAACTCATCCCCACTCTTCTCTTTGGTTTTCTTCTTATTCTTGACCTTTCCTTTATTTCCCCCTTTTTTCTTGGTGCTCTTCACATCAGGCCCTGATGTGTTAGAATTGTATCCCTCTTCATCGCTGTCTTTAAATTCCTTCTTCTTCTTTTTCTTCAATCTTGCAGCATCCTCTGGCTCACTTACCTGCTTGCCTTTCTTCTTGGGCTTTGGCTTCTGATCCTCAGAGTCCTCGTCATCCACATCTTTGGTTTCCTCCTCTGCTCTCTGTCTTGTTTTTTTCTTTTTTGTGGGCATCTTTAATTTATTTACTACCTTGTAACTGTAACCGATTCCCGCGTGTTCCGGTGAAACTTGATTAAACTGACCTGTGGCTCCACACCGGTGACCCGCTGGCACGATGGGTCGCTGGCAGAGCGGACTCCTGGGAAGAAGAAGAGCTGACAGACTGGTGCTTCACAGGCGGCCGGGGGGAAGCCCCTCTCTGCTGCTCATCCCCCACCTACAGCAGCAGCAGATGCTCTGACCTCATTAAAAATGACTGTCACCTTGTTCTCAGCCGACCAGAGGACAGAGCCTCCCTGGGAACGGAGAGCTGCCAGAAAATTCTGATCCACAAATGTACTGATCTCCATTTTAAAGTATGAATCTAGGAAATAAAAAGGATGATATTACTACACGGGCCACCATACATTGAGTTATTTTTAAAGTGGGACATAGAAAAGGCTATCTAACACTGACCAGCCTTTCTACAAGTGGCTGAATGATACTGTGCAGAAAAATGAAGACACATATGCCTATTATTTTTTTTATTTGATTTGATAGACTTTCTTAATCCATCAAGGGGGGAAATTCTCTTTTTGCCCTCTGAATGGACGGACTCCTTGCTACACTGCTCAAGCTCAAACTTGTCTGTCCTCTGTATCAGGATTCATATTTGTTATGTTTGCTTCTCCATCATGATAGAGATGGTTCAGATTCAATCAAGAGGAGGGACAGAAAAAAATGTAACTGATTGCCTTTACATCCTGTAAATTCAAATAACAAAGGGAAATTATCATATGCTGTGATTTCTGTCAGAAACTTCTAGAAAAATCTAGTATGAGGCTGCATCAAAGTAGTGTCTGTTTCAGTCAAAATTAACACATAGAAAGTGACAATATCACAATCAAATTCAAGTCACCTCAATTGCTTGTCAGCCATGATCTTTTATTTCAAAATCAAGATTAGGATGACTGATAAGTAACAAATAAGAGGAACAAAAACCTCTGCAGGTTCTGTTTGGCTCTTCTTGCTTGTAGTTTTCATTGCAGCCAGCAGAGGGAGGCATCGTCCTTGAATTTTCAGAATACTGGATTCTATTCAAAATGTATTCCTATTTGCACCATCACATTTAATAATAAAACAGATGAAGACTCATTTAGATTAAAAAGACTCACATTTGGTTGTTCCCTTTTTCATGACTTTTCCCCAAAGCTTAATTTTTTTTTGCAGTTGTTTACATGTTTTCAAAACAAAAAACACAGACACAAAAGGCAAAACTCCAAAAATCTCTAGCAAAAGGATATTATATTTAAGAGGATATTATATTTAAAACCATGTTATGTCTTCTCAAAAGTAAATTTTGCATCCAAATGATACACTCACACCATCAGACATGATTTAAGAACCAACTGCTCAGTGACAAACTCTATGACAACCTTTACATATCCATTGGCTGACACATTCTTGCTTACATATGTATAGTAGCCTGTTGTAAAAGATTATCATGTTATCATTAGCTTACTCAAATATAAAACAAACACACAAATACAGTAACAAAATACTCATATAAATACATTTACGTTAAGTTACATACAGATCACACAGTGGAAGAAAATATAGAAAATAGGACTAAAAAATAGGACTAGGCTAACTGTCTATACCAAAAACAAATGAAGCTTCATTCTGACTTTGGTTTCTGTCTGGCCACAGGATCTCATCCACATTGTAAGCAATGTTTTCCCTCGCTGCACAGTGTTGTTGTAAGTGTCGCCTGGCATGAGAGCTCCAGCCCTGGGTGGATCCCTGGATGCTCTTCCTCTTCCTTGTCCTCGTCTTCCTCTTATCCTCATCCTTCCTCTCCCTCTGCCTCTCTGTCTCTGCAATGTTGCCATCCATTCATCTTCAAAAACAGGAGAGCTCACCTCTGGCCCTCTGCTATGATTTGTAACTGCTGTTTGCACCTGTGAGCAGTCAATGTGGCCTAATGGTAATTTCAGTGTAGCATTTTGATTTTAGTTAGATTGTGCCAAATATACAGATTGTGTACAGTGTTTTGAAAAAAGTGTAATTTAGAATTGCAAAGTGAAAGGAGAAAATGTTCTTGTATTTTTGCTGAATTGGTTAAAGGGTTTGGTAGATGAGTGTGTCTCAAGTTCCAGTGTTGGAATGTAAGCAATTGAGAAAAACTGTAATAAATCTTAATCCCCATTAAGCTCAGCTGCTGTTCAATGATGTAATCACAGCATAGACATGGAGGAGATCGACACTGGTAAAAACCTAATAGTCTAAGCAAAATAATGACCTCCAAATCTTGAGTTTGGATCAGAAAGTCCCCAGAAAGTAAAACTGAAATCCGCTGCCCTGGCCTATGACCTAAGGACTGTTAGGTCAGGAATTAGGCCAGTTCCTCCCACAGATGTGTTTGTGAAAGATGTGTAGATGATGCTTGCAGGAAAAGGAGTTCTATCATGTCTTTCAAGATGTTTATCCCAACAAGCTAAACAAGTTGCCTGCAGTGAATTTGTGTTTTCAAGTTCTTTCAGATTTGTAATTCAGCGATAGAGAGGAAGCGTTTTAGACTCAGATACCATGGGTGTGCATTTCCAAAGGGGGCAGATACTGAACTTCAGACGCAGCATTTATCTGTAGTTTGTTTGAACACAGATTCAAAGGGTTTGAATCCCAAAACTCATATTACTGCTCAACCCATTATCATCATTATATAGTTCAATGTGGCACACTAAAGGTCGCTGTTTGCTAGACCCAGTGTCCATAAGTTACAACTGTGCAGTCAATTCCAAAATGCGTTCATCCTTCTCAGTTCAATGTACATAATACAAAGTTCTTGCTCTTGATTTTATTGTTTGGAACAGTTTGTTTTATTGTGAGTTTATTGAATTTGCAATTTCACTCATTTGCCTTATCAAGTTTCTCACTTGTCAAGTCAAGTCAATTTTATTTGTATGCCACATTTCATACACAGGTAAGCTCAATGTGCTTCACAGTAAAAGACAAAAATAGTGACAATAAACAGATAAGGAAATGCAATACACATATGTGAAACACCCTTTCAGCCACACATACAACACACACACACACACACACACACACATATGTAAAATACATTTGGCAGGGAGACAGCTGGACTGGTTGCAGGGCTTAAATTCATACCTATGGTCAATTTAGAGTCTCTAATCCACCTGACTTGCATGTCTTTGGAAAGTGAGAGGAAACATGAACGCGGGCAGATCATACAGCTCCACACACAAAGGGCCGGTGATTGAACCTGGCTCACTCTTGCGGTGAATCGATAGTGGTAACCACTGAGCCACCATTCTGCCCTTTAATAGCTTTCTTAGTTTAAAACAACAACACTCTACTTCATTAGCAAACAAACCACATGGCAATCGATCATGCATAGAAATCAAACCACAAAGGTTTTTTAGAATTGTTAATATCAAATAGCAAGTTCTGCTGCATGTGATGCTGACTTCAGCTCCCAATAGCCCTCAGATTATAAGTTTAATTGGTTTCCCAAAGCTATAAATGTTTATTTTCTATCCAGTCCAGAAGGAACATTATCATAACATAGCTACCGATCCTTGACACTAGAAGACACTGCAAAGACACTTAAAACAAACACACTGGAGAGTCTCACAGTTCATGCAGGATGTAGAGAAGGAAATGAAGAGGAGATAGACTGTCACAGCAGGATACGTGAGGAGCACAGCCGCCGTCATGCTGCTCAGCCAAGAGCCTCAGTGTCAAGAATGGACCGCGATTGTGGCAAAATCATGTAGTGTTATGACAAGGAGATGAGATCATGGTGAAACCTAATCACAGATTTATTTGACAAGGACAAGGTGGCTTGTCCCTTCTCGAAGCAAAATGTTGTGTGGTAGTTATACAAGCCAGAAAGAAAATGTTACCACTAGTTTCCAGTCCTGTTTTTATGGCCAGCAGGGTGGTGTAGTGAGAAGTGACCCTGACCTCCAACCGGAGGCCCCGGGTTCAAGCTGCCATGTCAGCAAGCATCCGCCCTGCTAAACTGTCCCTGAGCTAGTGCACTAAAAGTTAACAAGAGCAACTTTCTCCAGTGTAGCGCCTGATTTTAGGTGACAAGTTAGGACATGCTTTGTCTGCACGTTAAGCACCACCTGCAAATATGCACAATTTGTTTTAGTAAATCAATGGGAGTGATCCATTTTAATAATCTTCTCCTCCATTTTTGCAACTGACCATTGCAACTCCATTGGGTCAAACGCACTAAAAGTGTCTACTTCATTACATGCAAAGTACTTCTCCGTACAGAAAGTGTTGCCAACTATTTTCCAAGGAAAGTAGCTATTCTGCTCAAAAAGTCACTAGAAGTCGGCAGATGACATCATATGCTAATTTGCTTATCAATATTTGCTACAGCCCCCTGCTCTCAGTGGCGGGAGGGGCTACACTGTGCATGGGAAGTGTTGCGATCATCAGACCTCTTTGGACTGGACAAGCAAGTAGTGCAAAACGGCATCAACCATACAGAATTGTTGCCAAATGATTGGGAGTCAACACACTGACATTGTTCTCTATGGCCCAAAAAAGTTGTTAGATTTGTCACTAGTGGCTTTTGAGAAATAAAGTCACCAGGGAGATCTGAAAAATCACAACAACAAAGTTGCCAAATTGGCAACAGTGCGTACAGGTGACATCATACTCTTGTTTGCTCACTGTTGACTTTTGCCAAGGTGCCAGTACGCTAAGTTGTAGCTAACCACAACAAAGGCAGACAACATCTACAATTCCCAAAGTTAATCAGAGTTTAACCAGTTTATACAACAATATGAGGATCAAACCAAAACCAAGTTTATTTTTGGAAAGAAAGAACACACATTTGGACGAAGGGATGAGTTCAAATGTAGTGTAGCCAGTTACTGTTTGTGCAAAACTAACATAGCTAACATTAATATTATGTGTGTCTGTTATTGCTGATGAAAAGTAACATTCTTCTCCAACTTATAGCTATTCATTTCAGAAATCTACTATGATTTCTTTGCTAACAAGAATTTATATTAGGAGGTAAAATGTGTGCATTTCCCTTCCTGTTCTCTCAGTGTTTCTAAACCACAGACAGAGAAGATAGTGTCTCATGCTCCTGGAAGACCTGGAAAAAAACATGGAATTTGAACACACACACGCGCACACACACACACACAAACACACACACACACACACACACACACACACACACACACACACACACACAATGCTTGTTTCCCGATGTTCCCCATGGTGAGTCTGAGTCACAGAGCCGACGAAGAATACACACCAACTCTTGCCAGAGAGACATCACTTTTTACGCACGCTACTGCATAAACGCCACCGCAAACGCTTAGTAAATATGGCCTTGAATTGCCCTACCAGCTCCAGGGCTGCTGTTCTGTAACTGACCCGGCACTTTAAAGAGAAATTCACACAAAAAGATTACAACACAACATAGTGAAATATGCTAACATGTCAGCATCAATAAAGTAAACCCAGTTAGGAAGATATCATGGCCTTTGATGCCGAGTAGACAGTTATATAACACTTTAGTATTTGTTTCAAACTGCTGTGTCCTAACCAGCTTCTAACCTCTAATGTGAACTTCTTGTTTTTTAGTTTCTGATTAAATGGAGCCAGATACGGACACTTCAAGGGGCTTTCTTTCTCAAAGCAAGATGCCTCCAGTCCAGCGTAATCCAAGAGGGTTTGGAGTGTTTATGGAAGCTAATGGTTTCAGACAGAAAGAGCTATTACTCCAATTTATGTTAAGCTACTTTCTCTCTCTCTCTGTCTGTTTCTCTCTCTCTCTGTCTCTCTCTCTCTCTCTCTCTCTGTCTCTATCATCATCATCATCATCTCTCTCTATCCTTGCTGAGTGAAGTGAGTGAGCTTATAGTAAGTTCCATTTAGCGGCCCTTTGATTTAGATGACTGTTTACCTCTTAAGGTTGTCATAGCGAAAAGGCCTGTTTTTCCCGTTTCAGAGCCACACTCTATATTTATTTTAATTTATTTAAAGAATATATTAGGTTCTGAGTATCTTTATCATCAGATAGTAGCCTATACAGTGGTGAGTGACAGGAAAGACGGATGAGAGCAGGCCAGGAGTCACTTTTATATGCGCAAAGTCACTTTTACATGGTATATCTTAGCAGTCTGTACAAGCACACACCTTTGAATTGCCCGAAACGAGGACAGTTTGAGCTATAAAAGGGGGTTGGACAGAAGTTCATGAAATAAACAGGTAATTATCTCCCAAAGGTGATGAGAATAAGTAAGCAGGTTACGCAAGAAAAGTGAAGGTTACATCAGCTGATAGAGCAAGGTTTGGACTTATTAAATGTTTTAATTCAAGATACTTCCCTACTTCCTCCACTTATACCGAGCTGTTACTTAACTTGATACTTAACAGTTCATCATTGATCATGACACAAAATCAGTGCAAATTGGCGGGACGTCCTTTTCACAGTCAATAATCATGTTCTTCATTAAACAAAAGATAAACAGTTACTGGAAGGAAAAGAAACCTGATCTGCCAGAACATATTCAGGTTGACTTATTTGTGGACTTGTTTGTTGACATTTCATAGCTCAAGGATGATTAGTACCTTCTTTATATCACATGGCCAAGCCCTGGGGATCCAAGCCCAGTCAGTCTGTTTAGCTGATAAAACCTGTCTCAACTTGTGTGAAACAGCAGCAAAGGAACTGAATACATGATAAATAGGGAGAATGATTTATTTGACAGGTGAAAATAGGTGTCGTTTATTTTTTGACACTTTAAAATACTGTATTGTTAAGATTGAGATCTGAATTTTGAGTTATTTTATGAGTGCCAAGATTTTTCATTCATCACTTGTTTTACATTGGTAGAAAGTACTCATGCATGTCTTTAAGTTGGTTGTCACTGTCCGTAGTGACACCCAAACTTTGGAATATTTTTATACTGGCCTTTCACTGATTGTTTTTGCTATTCTTTTTTAGTACAGCCTTAACTTTTATTGTTGCTCTTTTATACTCTGCCTTGTGAAGCACTTTGTAACCGTTGGTTTTGAAAAGTGCTGCATAAATAAAGACTTACTTACTACATGGAAGCCCCACTTTTAGTTGCTCCACCCCCAAAAGGAATATTGTTTGGGAAATCCTGCAGCACTTATACAAAATATACAAGATACACAATCGACATACACAACAGAGAACAACCTTTGACCAAAATCCTGCAGAGAGAGAGAGAGAGAGAGAGAAAGAGAGAAAGAGAGAAAGAGAGGGAGAAGGTCTTCAAGTCCCATCATCGCCAGAATCTGTCCAGGAAAAGATCCACAATAGATGACTTCGCTCCACATCTGCAGTCCTTCAGATCCTGACGTCTTTGGTAGTCTTTGCCTGCCGAAAGCACACTTAGAAGACATCTGATATAGTGTGTGTGAGTAATGGCACTTGTTCCCCCGTTCCCAGTCCCCTGGTAAAGCACTTACATTAATGTTGATCCACGCCACTGACAATTAGGGGCCCCGGTCTGGGCAGTGGAAATGAGGACGGCGTCTCGTTGCCTTTGGTGCGGGGTGAAGAACTGAATGCAAGAATCACAGCTGGATGCAACCCGAGATGGAGAAGCAATGACTTTTTAAATAACACACACAGAAACACACACACTTAGACACACACGCAATACACATCTATTTAATAGCATGCACAATATTCAGTGCTTTGAGGATAATTTGCTCATTAGATGCTCAGAAACACACTGTTCCCATTACTTTCTTGCCCTTCGTAAGTCACTGGCTTCACATGAAGTCTTAAACCACGTCAGGTTGTCTTGAAGCAGCTGATTTGTGGCGTGTTGTTGTTGTTTTATCTTGCCAGCCAAGATGACCCCTCCACTAGATCATATTTCTCTGGTATACTGTAAGTTTTGTCTAGCTTACCCGAACGTTCCCACGCTTGCCATTGGCTCAGAGACACACCTGACAAGAGAGAGGCCATTTTTAAATATCTACCCAACACAAAAAATAAAAACGATTTTTGTAGCACCGGCATTAGACATACAGTACAGAGAGGGCATTTGCAGAGAGCAATGATTTGTTTTTTAAGGTACTGTGACTCATAGGCATATTTGACTTCCTACCTATACTTGTAATTAATGAATTGGTTTGATAGATTAGTCACTGCTAATGGTCATGCTTTAAGCATCTGGGTTTGAGTTATGGGGTGCCGAAGTCTTAAAACATATCAGGATGTAACCGACATTAAAGATATCGACATTGCTCAAGAGCCCCATTTGTTAGAATACCTCAGTGTGCGACTCAGTAATCTGATCCTTTGGCACGGCAGCAGTTTGCCTATCTGGAGAAGCTCTGTGGTTAAATCAACGTGTTTTGAAATAAGTGATTAATGGTGCGGAGAAACGCAGAAGGAAATTCTGCACAGTGTGTGATAGGTAATCACCATGGATAATTATTATTTGAGAAATGAATGAGAAACATACTCATATTAGGCAGCTGTGAAAGACTGCTGACTTCTCCAAAAATCAGTGAGCAGGGAGCAGAGTTGGCAGTTGGAGCGGTGCGAGCTGGGAAACGCTGCTCGTTTCCAGTATGTGTGGACATGTGACTTCTGTTGCAACGCCTCTCCAAAACTGTTTACAACTGCACTTTCTGCTGAAACTTGATACAAACGTGTGTTTGTGTTGTAAACTGGGCAGCATAGGTGTGTTTTCTACAGTGCTCATTTGCATAAACAAAACAGGTGATAATAGTTACACACTGCATTACGGACTTTGTGCAAGTGAGAGTTAAAAATTCTTTAAAAGACTAATGAAATTATTGTATTTGTTGAGAGGATATACAGTAATTAAGCTGGCTTTTTATTGATGTAGTATGTGTTTTCATCTATTTGTGTTGTATTATTATTTCAGTGTATGTCATGTGTTATGTTCTTAATCGTATGTGGTCCTTCTATATCTGTAAAATGGGAGGTTTTTAAGAATTTTGGTATGTGACAATAATGATTATGTTTGGCATTTGTAGTTTTACTTGATATAGATCTATTTTTTGTAACTCTTTTTTCACTGTGAAGCACTTTGTAACTTTGTTTTGAAAAGTAAATTAAGTTTATTATTATTATTGTTATAGAGGGGACGATATACAACCAAGATCCCAAGCTGGATTCAAACCCAGAAAATCGTATGTACACAGCATGCGCCTTAGCCAACTGAGCCACCAGGACACCACTTTACTTTTAAATTATGATAATGTTAACTGTTAATATTTCTTGTGGACCCCCAACAGCTCTTACCTCAGTAATACGTAATTCGTATAAACAATTAACAATTTCTTGGGAGATCTGAGACTTATATGGAATTTGAGATTTGTAGATATTGCCAAGTCGGTGAACTCTAATCACCCTGGTTCTTCCTCTGAATTGTTTTCACCTAGATTATGGGAAATGCTTCTTTAAATTTGAATACACACATGCACACACACACACACACACACACACCCACACACGCACACACATCACTATGACCAGAAGCTTTAATGCTTTCACTGGTATTTAACAGTCTCAACCTGTTTGTCTTACACAACTCTGGAAAGAGTATACACTTCCTGGCAAAAAGCTTTCCTTGTAATTTCTTGTCTCTCATATCTGGTTTAAGAGTTTGCAAGTAGGAAGTCCATCCCAGAACAAATTGGTAAAGCCATTGCTAATCTAGTTTTACTCAGAGCACCAACAAGGCCAATAACAAAGCTCAGAGCTTTTGGTTTTGTTACACTCTTAGAACTACATTTCAAATGCATCTCAAAAGCAAAATAAGAGTAATAAAATAATGTAAAAAATAAAACCCCTATTAAAAATTCCTATTTCTGTGTCTGATTGGCTTGTCGTTCAGGTCACCTCGTGGTTAACCTACTTGCTTTGACTAGCATTACATAACAGTGAAGATCAAAGCCATTAATTAGCTGCTGATTTCATGGGAACCGGCTGATGTGTATAATTCTGCTTTAAAACCCTTGAAACAAGTCTTTCTACATACTGTATATTTGTGTGAGACTTAACAGAGTCAGAGGGCTGAGCGGGGCTGCATCAGAATTATGCTACAGCTAATGTTAATGAACTCAAACTAAAGAAGCCAGGTTTTTACCCCACAAAAATGCAGGAAACAGTAAAGTGAGTACAGTCTTGTTATTTTTTTTAGGTACTTTTACACCTGTGGTCGCATTTGGAGTCAAGCTGTCAAACCAAGCAGGAGCTCTGTGTTCTGAAAGTGTGGTAACACTCGGGTCATATTGCTTCGTTGGCGTCAAATGGAAAAAAACAGATCTTCTTAGCACTAAGGTGCTTGAGGATCATGTTTCCTGCTATGATTTGGTCTTAATCTCCCTGAATTACATTTCTCCAAATTTCCCCATCTCTTGAGGGATAATAGTACAAGCGCTTATGTCATAGTCAAGACCTTTATCACTATTCCCGCATCAGTTCTGGTCTATTTGGCTTGTGTCCTTCTCAACCGAGGGTGACAGCAGATGCAGCAGGGCAGCAGGTGTTTTCTGCTGTTTATCAATGTGCAGAGAGGTGACAGAGTGCATGGACCCTGTTGATGCAAAGCAGCTTCATATGTTTCCTCCTTTATTATAAAGCGGTTCATAGAGCTGCGCTGTATGTCTCTTACTTATGATTCTAACCTCTTACATAACCCCTCACCACACCCTTAATATATACAAACACGTAATTATCAGTTTCTATTGATATTTTGTAATTGCTTTCTGGTGAGAACTGAGGTCAATGAGGTTATCGTGTACCGCATTTGTACCGGATGTGAATGGACACCTGTTCACACAGACTGTAAATGTCAGCCTCATCGGTTGCCCATTTATACATCTAATGAGGTATGGCGGATTCTGGTGAGAGGGAGGAGCGTCAAATTGCTGAGAAGTAGAAGGCTCGCTCCATGAAACGCAGCATCCTGCAGAGTCACCACTTTTCACAGTTTAATTCAATTAGTGTCTGTTCTTCCCGGGGTCTGGAGGTTTCTCTCACACTCTGTCTTTTAGCCTTCTCTGCAACATGTTTGCCTAAGCTGCCACAGTGCTTGTTTAAGCTTAATCACATTGAATTGGAGCCATAGATTGTGTTTATTGTTTCACGAGAAGCTCTCTCGGCCAGGTTTAGTTCCTGGGAAGTCTGCTTGTTCTCCATCAGTGTATCTGTGTGTGTGTGTGTGTGTGTGTGTGTGTGTGTGTGTGTGTCTGACAGTAGCTGTGCAACACATTACCAGGATTCCAAGATTTTTCTGCACTTCCAAAATCTTTATTTAGTTGTGTGTAAACTTTGGAAAGTGGTAGCCTGCTCCTCCCAGGGTCGTTTGTCTGTGCTAATGGAGGTCATGAGATGATCTCACCAAAACCCTGCAGGCACTTGGAAAATAAAAGCGAGTGTGAGAAACTTTGAGCTCATATATTAACTTCCGCTTAATGTTGACATCATATAATGACATGTCAAAGGCCGTGCTTTTTGAGCTGCGTATATTAATCTGACAAAACATGTGAAAAATTATACTGTTCATTTACAACCGCATTATAATACATATGCACACATTCTTATTCCTAAACACACAACTGTTGACAACATTGCCTTAAATGCCCTGTTAGCACCGAGGCTTTGCACAGTCATGTTTGCAAAGATGAAACTGGGTCAATGGAAAAAAACAAAAACAATGCTGAATACATCCAAATCACTGAGAATCAATTTAATTCATTACATTTGATTTTCTTGTAAATTGCTTATATCAACTTTGTAGAAAGAATACAATACAAGCAAATAAAATGTATTACCAAAGACTTCAAAACAGAATAAAATACCCTTTGCAATAGGCCACTTGCACTTCATACAATATCGTCACAGCCAAAGTCTACACCAAAATTCATATATTTTATTTTATAATCTTGGGGGGGGGGGGGGGGGGGGGAGCTTTATCAACATTTATGCACATGAACAAGTCTCTCTACAGTTAACATCAACAAGAGAAACAACAAAGCCAAGACTGTAGTCTGTGATATTAAGCAACACTCTTGAGCTGCTTTGTTAACGAGGAATAGGAGGCGGACTAAGAATAAGCTGCTGGACCTTCGACAAAACAAAGATCGTTTGGTGGAAAAGCTCAAACATACATGAGTCCAAAGGTTCAATCCCTCATATGTTGGTGAAATAGCAGCAGAAAGCATCGCTTTAATGACATTATATCAAGAGTTTCATTCCAAAATTTGATGTCCACCTTTTGAAAAATGCAACACATACTCTTATAAAATTATTGATAGAAAAATATAAAAACAAATAGTTGCTAAAAGGCATGATTAGTCCATTGTTGACAAAAGGATCACACTTTCATAGACTGAATATCTCTATATTTTAGAGATACAGAATTGATTAACCTCAGATTACCTTTTTAAATTGATATATAACATTTTGGAAATTAGCTTTTCATATATTAGAGTCGTGGTTCTCTGCATGCTAGCAGTGGGAGATAGTTGCTGATGTTCACAAATATTGATTCAGCTACATGACTAATATCATTTAAATAACGTGTGAATTCATTTTTAGGGTGGATTTTCCCCTTAGAGTTGCATGGTGTGATTTACTCACTAGAACCTTCTCCTAGAGAAGAATATCTTTTATTACAGAGAGTATTTTACACAACATTGATCAATTAGAACATTGTTTTTCTATAATACAGCTGACTCATACAGATGTGTTGAAATATCTTTAGCTTTCTGGACTTCAACTGTCCACTAACTTTGCACCAAACATTCTGTAGCAGTGGAAATAATATTCTGCATTCCCAGTCAGATGTAAATGGTTTGGTATTAGTGGTGTGAACGGGCATTTGCCAATCTCTTTATGAGTATGGCGAAGGAATCGTTGCACCCCCACTGTAAAATGGAAAATGGAACTTGTATAATTTGAGATGACATATTTGTGTGTATTCCAGGGCTGAGGAACAAAAACATGGGTGCGTGCCAAGAAAATAATACTGCACTGTACATTAGTCATGGAACTAACACAACATGTCCTTCACACTACTGTACAACAGAGTCGGTGAAACCAATTGATGCTTACTTAGCAATACAATGGCAGCAAACATGCCAGCGATTACTCATAAGGATCATATTCAACACTCTTTAATTTGCCATAGAGACCACAAGCTTGTGACTCAATTATTCTCGATTACTGGCCTCAAGGACTTTACAAAGTCAAGGTTTCCACAGTGATTGAACAAAGTAATTGAAATTCCGAGGGATAGCTATGCCATCACTGACGCTTGAGTCATGAAAAAGTGGGTCATCTCTATAGTAGCAACATCTGTTTTGGGCAAAATGACAAAAAATCGCAAAATATAGTCATATAGTCATAGATATTCATCACAGAGGTAGCTGGGTGCTGAAACAGAGAACAAAGAAGAACAATGCTCACAGTACTTGTTTCTCTGTTGTCATTTCTTTCTTGCTGTGCCCGACTTCACAAAAGCGCCCTTTCATTTGTTATTTTTATGTGCCTTTCCCCCATTTTTGAGAGATTTCACAGTTTACTGATGGGGTCTTTATTCATTATCTGCCTCTGAGCAGTCTGAGAACTGTCTCTTCACTGAGAGTTTCACAGACACTTGAGAGAACTCAGATGCATTTCTCCTCCACTGTCTCAGTGCTGAGCGACACCTGAAGCGCTTGGTCTTTTGGGCACGGCTGCAAGGCAATCACAGCTGACAGATCCTTGATCATATTCATCCCCTCTCTGCTCCGAACCTCAGCGCTGCCCTGTTCGGACGAATAAGAAGCTTGTGAGTCTCTGACCGATGAAGGTCGGGAAGCATGGAGTCCTTCCATGTGGTGACAGCTTCCAGTGAACACCTCACTTCCCTCTGGCAGGTAGAGGAAGGTCTGGGAGCTGCTGGTGATGTCTCGCAGGTCCCGGGACGCCAGGGAGTGAGAGTCCCTGGCAGAGATGATGGAGGAGAGTTGATGAGTGTCTATACAGTGGAAGTTTCCCTGTCTCTGCTGCCTCCGTGCTCCGATCTTACAAAAGAGGCACTTGATTTTCTCAATGAGCTTGAGAAGCACGGCCTTACGGAGCAGGATGTAGATCCAGGGGTCGAGGATGGGGTTGAAGGAGGCGAAGCGTATCGCTCGTAGATCAGGGTTCTTGTCCAACCGCAGCTCCACTGGAGTCTTATACAGCTGGTTCAGAAACACCTGTGCCTGCAAGAGATAGTGGTTAAGAGGGTGTATGTGTGTGTGTGTGTGTGTGTGCCTACATGCACGTGTGTGTGAGTGTGTGTGCATGTGTGTCTTTAACAGTAAGCATGGGAGAGGCACAAAATGAAAACATGGGATCATGAGAGAGTAGTAGGGAGAAAGTATGAAAGAGAAAGGTAGCTTGACAGAAAGGAGGAAAAGTTTTTTTCATCCAAACAGAAATCTATCTGAACTTCCTTTTTAACCACTTGGATTTGGATAAAATTGCAAGAGCAATGGCCCCTTATACAAAAAGTTTGCATTTGTGCGTAAAAGTACTGTGCGTAAAACGTGCGTAATGGGTGAAATTTAACCACAGGGAGCTGAGAAAAGAGAACTTACAACAAGTGGGATGGAGCAGATGAGCACCACTGCCGACGTGCCTATGAGCAGAATAACCATCTGAATCTCTGCGCCGGCCAGACGCCCAAAGCTGCGGCTTCTCCTCCTCGGGTCCATATTGCGCCCCAGATCCGTTCCCAGCGACATCCTGCGAACGAAGCGCCGGTGCATCCGGATCAAAGCCCCGCACACCAACACGTTACAGATAACAGTGGCGAGAATGAGAATAGAGCTGAACCCGGCGTACATGTAGGAAAAGGCTGCATCGCTGCTCACGTTGCTCCTCCACTCTATAAAGCACCAAGTCTGCGGGTATTGCTTCTTCACTTGTCCAAACCCCATGCTCGGCAAAGCGCAGAAAAGCGCGTTGGAGATGTAGATCGCCAGGAGCGTCAAGCCCGCCAGTTTTTGGTCCACATAGTCGTTGTAGAAATACGCGTGGTTTATGGCCATGTATCTCTCCACCGACATCGCGCATATGATGCTGAGCCCCGCCAAAGAGAAGAAAAGCAAGGTGAATCCAAAATACTGACAGAGCGGGTCCTCACCGGGCCACGAGCCTTTCACATAAGTGGCGATGGTGACCGGACTGGCGAGCAGAGTCCCCAGCAGGTCTGTGACCGCCAGTCCACATACCAGCGTGTAAAACGTGGTCTCTTTCTGTTCTTTGCGCGACTTACACAAAACCACGATAGCGATGACATTCCCGACCACACCGAAGATAAACATGATGGACGGTATGGTCGGGACCATCGTCCTCCCTGTCATCGAGTGATTACTCATTGTAGTGTCCGTCAAACACAGCCTCAAAAACGTCTGTAACGAATTTCTTAACGCCAATATTTCCACTCCAGAACAGGCAACTTATTACCACTCGAAGGGAGCCAAGCAAACATGATTAAAATGGAAAAAACAGCTTGTATGTATTTTCAAAACTAACTTCTCCAAACTTTCATCCAAGTTCAGTGAATCCTGCAGCTGTTCCGGTCAGCAATGTCACAGTGTGCCTGCTGTCCCCAGCTAGGTCTGCAAGACAGGACAAGATTTCACTCACCAGGGCAGAGAGATAAAGGCAGTCAACAGTCCGCTGACATGAGTGACTTCATTGAAATGTGGCTCTGCCTTCAAGTTCTCCTCTGCAGGACTCAGTCCCGCCCCTTCGTTTCACGCTCCCGCCGCCACTCAGCTCCGAACTGCTCACACCGGTTCAAGAAAAGGCCTTGACTATACTGTATATTCACGTCATGTAGCCCGCTATAGAGACAAAAAATAATCACACAGAGGCTAACGTAAAGTCAGAGTAAATACTGCTGTTGAAAAACCTTTAAGTAAAAATCATCAATAATAAATCTGAAATAAAAAGGCTAACTAAAATGAAATATTCAGTCTCCAAAAGAAGCCTAACTGAATTTTTTATTAAATATTTGTAAGCCTATAGTTTTAGTCTTAGCACTAATAATGAATGGGCCCAAATGAACTGAATCAGTGCATTTACATGGCTTATCCAGAGCAGCTTGTAATGAGAGCAGATAAGCTTCACCTCTCTGTCACCAAGCAACCAATAGTAAAGAAGTGCATCGTCAGTCCTGACAACATTCCTGTGATCCTAGAATAATATAAGAGTGATGTAAGAAAGAAGTGCTAGGGAAAGAATAGGAAAAAAAAATAAAACAAGAAGTTAAGAGAGAAGTGGATCGTTTTGGGTTTTTTTGAGAAAAGAGCATATGGACAAGATATGAGAGAGAAGGTGATTCAGTGGGAAGAAGGGGATGTGAGATAGCCCACCTCTTGAAGAGATTAGTTTAATGTCGACAAATCAATGTTATCAATATCACTTTGAAAAACTAGTGTACACAACACAAATAGAAGATACAATCTAAAATAAAAGGTCGATCTGTTAACCAAATTTCCAAATTTTAGATAAATCCATTCATAAGTTCTTGAGATATCTTGCTGAAAGACGGATGGACATCCAGTTTGTTTTAAAACAAAACCTTGGCGGAGGTAATAAACATAACATCGAGATTAAAATCAACCTAATTATAAAGTAGCATGTAAGAGACTTGGTAAAAAAACTGTTTCAGTGATCTCCTCTTGTTAAATAAGCTGTTTTTCTAGACATGGAAATTCAGACCCTTATGCACTAGATAACACACCTTTGATTCACAACGTCAACAGGTTTTGTTTTGCAAATTAACACCGCGGCCTGGAAAGAGGCAGCGATGACACCAACATCCCTGGCGTGACGCAGTGTAGATCTGGATCTACTGTAGGCCTACATTAGATCTGATTTTAACTCTGTGGCACAGACTGAGTCTATTTGGGGAGAACACAGCTGGAATCTGACATTTCCCTATCCAGACAGCCATCAAATGATCAGATTTCTTAAAAAAACAACAACAACAGACATTTCAAGTAAATCTAGCCAGAATTAAATGTTTTATGTTGAATATGGACACAAACACTTTTTGTATTAGGAATTGTATTTGGCTTTTTTTTTTAACATTCAAATTAGCTAATATTTCACAAAAATGCACGAATTTTCAGATTACATAGATTTTTTTAAAAATCTCAGTGGATAAAGTCAAAGTGCATTTTCCTGTTTCATTCTGATTAGTAACTATTGGTTGGTAATTTACATAGGGATTGTAATTTTTTGATGAATAATTATAAAATTCTATGTAGGTATATGGCGAAAATCTCAACATTTTTGCCATGTTGCTATTTTTTTTAATGTAAAATAACATAACAAATGACAAAAGAGAAAAAAAATAAGCCTGGGTTGACATGCTGCATCTTGATAAAAAAAATGTTGGTAATTTACTCAAATTTGTCAAATTTATTGTCAAATTCTATGAAATAAATTAATATACCATTTTGAAAAAATGGCCATCAAATATTTCTATATTTATATTTTTTAGCTAGTGCTTGGAGTACGAAATAAATCAACTCTTCATATTTTTTTTTGATTGTTTTATATATAGAAGCAAAATATTATAATATCTCAAAATTGACCAATCCAGCCAAGATGACCCTTTTTATCTGTGGTCTAAATTACTTGAAAAGAATCTGTTAAAAAAATATATAATCCCTGATATAAATCATGTCACCAGTATCACCACGCCCAAGTGGGAGGGGTTTAGCTGGTTGACAACAACAGGGTGGGCAAGCAGGCTAGACTGGAGTGCAGACTGTGCTCTGTGTGAAGTACTTGACCCTGAACAAACCCATTTGTCAGCTGTGTCATTTGAAAAAAAGCAGTGCAGTTTAACATTTGAATAACTTTGCTGAATAAGTACAGATCCAAGGTAAATGCATGAGGAAAAACCTACATCAGATCCTGTGTCCACTATCTGAAGCTGCCTACTTCCCTTAGTTGTAGTTGCTGTCAGGAACTGAGACCTTGAGCCTTGGTGCGTGACGTCATCGCACTAGACTGACCCTGCGGACCCTCTCTGATTAGGGGCAAAATATAGCCTTGAAAAATCTTTTTTTGTCGTGTTTTTGTTGTGTTTTGTTTTTTAAGGGCATGAAATTGGCCTTAACATGTTGCCCCTTGAAATACAGCTCAAAAACTGTAGTATTACATAGTTGTTAAGTAATGTGTGTGTGTGTGTGTGTGTGTGTGTGTGTGTGTGTGCATGCCCCCATGTGCATATGTGCATACTTAAGTGCGTATGTATACAGTATGTTATTCAGGGCATATTTGGTGTTTCTGTTTCTGTATGCGTATGTCTGGTTTCCAGCCTTGGTAGAATGTTATGTAAGTAGATTTGAAAGATTAGGCTTCTCATGAATGTGCTTTTCCTGGATTTGTTTGTCGGAGTCAGATAACCTGCAGTGCGGTCGTGCTTCAGACTTGGAGTAACGGCCACCAGCACGGCTCAAAGAATCAGTGTTCCTGTGACGACTCCAGCTTACGTAGATATAGGCAAGTCACAGAGTCAAGTGGGTCATTCTGTTTATCCATTTGTTTTTGTGGTCTGAAAAAAATAAAGAAAAAAACACAAATTCCAAACACACTGTTTCTTCCAGCGCTTTAATTCCTGCACCAAACAATGACAACATTGTGTCTCGGAAAGGCTTTGTCAGGTCCATGCACTCCGGGTATAAACCATCCCAGAAGCGTTGCTCTAAGCACGGGCACTTGGTGGAAAACGCTCCATGATAGTTTTTCTCCAGTGGTAGCTGTTATGAATTTGGCTTCATTTCTTAG
The DNA here is from genome assembly GCF_046629955.1 of Centroberyx affinis. Lineage (NCBI taxonomy): Eukaryota > Metazoa > Chordata > Actinopteri > Beryciformes > Berycidae > Centroberyx > Centroberyx affinis. The sequence continues at coordinate 207,761 of NW_027281298.1, forward strand.
GACAGGAGGGAAGATGAGAGGGGAGAAAAACTAGAACTGCAAATATGTGGCACACCGTACATGCAGCAGCGTTTAAGTTTAGGATTCCCTCACAACAGTGCATCTGTGCTTAGTTTTAATGCTAGGGTTGAGCCTTTGATTTATCATCTGAGGTTATGGCTTGCCACGGGCCTTTTTTATTTAGGAACACAACAGCTCCCTGAAGAGTGAAACACGATTGTTACTCCATCTCTATGGAACAGGTACAGACACATTTGGTATCTTGTGGGACGGGTGAGAGATGCCAGTCCCCATTCCAGGTTTCTGTCTCATGCTATTTCCTGGGATGTAATTGCAGCTGCTGCTCACACACCCATATGTTTCAAATGAGCAAAAGTGACAATGCCTCTGTGTATGTATAGTTTCATTTTTGTGAATGAGTTGACTCTTGCATGTTACAGTATGTAGATGATTTAAGGTTATTTATTTGCGTGTGAAGTTGATTTATTTTATGAGAGCGTGGCAGCCACCTCTTAGTCTGTTGATATATTATAACCTGGTTTCGTAATAAGTTTCCATTTCCCAAAATGGTCCATGGGCCAGTTGTTGACGGGTCCCTGCATGACAAGAGTACTTGTACTGTATATCTTGATGAGCCTTGATCCCCGGCCCAGACAAATTTTTCTAATGGGAGCCTACTGTTTATTTACAGTTCGATTTTAGACATTTAGCTGGCACTCTTGTCCAGAGCAACTTACAATGATTTTATAAGATTCCCTGTCATAATGGAGCCACATTCTCTGTCTGTTTCTGTTTCCCCGTCATCTCTGGGAAAAGCCAAGGTGGAAGGGTTGTTGTCCTCGAGGATACTTTCTGTGTAGCTTTTTTCAATTTAAAGTTTAGGAAGGATTTGCATGTGTTTATTCTGAGGTCTGGTAAATTTGTAGATAACATCCGTACGCTAACTCACACAACATAACACAACATAACAAAGCTGCAGTGCTGCGAATCAGACGTAAACTGTTTGAACTGGCACTGAACAGAGTTTGATATGTGATGCCAGCAAGAAAACAGTAACAGTCTATCTGCTTTGTGAGATTATTCACAACAGGCACCAGACCAAACCATGTGATGAATCAGTTTGGAGTCACCATATTGGACTTGATCCAATCCCTCACACACCATAAAATAGATTTTCAGTATATGACCACAATAAATACGACCTTGGCTGATTGTATTCAATGTAAACATAAAACAGGTCGGTAGAGATTGACAGGAAAGTGAGGGCATGCCACCGCGATTAGGACTTCATCTTAATTGTACACACATTACCAGTTGTGCCAGCTGGGTGCACCCAACATTTTCCTTTTTATTATTATTGAAAGTCCTCAGCTGGCACACATCAATCCCAGAAAGCATGGTTTATCCTTGAGGGTGTATGACTGAAGAGCTTGCCATAATACGAAAGCCGGCTCAAGCTTATTCAAGTCAAAATGACAATGAGCAATCTTGTGCAATTTTACTCCTAAAATAAAACTTTTCATCGCCATCGTCAAACTCATCAGCTGGCACACAAGAGCTTGTAAAAGGACAGTTTATCCCTAAAGAGGGTGTGACCAAAATTGTTTGACACACTTAGCAACAGTTAAATAGCAACATTATCGAGAGTGACAATTCACATGTTAATCCATCCATGTAGTCCTCAATGTCTTGGAAAGACATTGAGGACTACATCACTGCATGTTGTTGTACAAGTGAACCATTGGCTATCGGTAATCATTAGCTACTTTAGGGACAGTTATAGCTAATCTTTACATGACCACATGCTCCTGGCTACTCAGTACAGCACAATGGAAAAAAACATGTAGGGTATTATTGCTGATGATGCATAAATTAAGGAAATTGTGCTGTGCCAAAGGGCCGAACCAAAAGACATGAGCAAAACCGAATGAGAACTATTGAGGGGGAGTAATTGTTTACACTGCATCCCATTTAATCAGCTCATTTATATTCCAGCTACAGAGTGTGAGATCTAGTTTTGGGGACACTTAACGCTGTTTGTGAATTCCTGCTGTGCCAGCTCATTGAAATGCATTTAACTGAACGGCTTCCTGCAGTTACATTCAAGTTACTGTTGCATACAGTATGCAAAGGAGCAGGGATACACAAGTTGGGTTTTCATCTCATGAATCCCAACTGTTATGAAAAGCACCATCGAGAGTTTTCTGTCAGTATGAATGGCTCCTTTCTGCAGTGATAGAAAACTGGAGTGGAGCTATAATAATCCAGTTAAGCATGTGCTTGGTTCATGAGTCATGTGATGATCACAGAAGATGGAAATCTTAATGTAAACCCATTAAATCGATTTACATCTTGGTGGTCATGTAACAACATATCATGAAACTAATGTCTTATGAGGTAATTTTCTGTTGGTGACATATCTGAATAATCATGTCTGATAGATTGTTCTACTGATGCAATTAGTCAGTTCTTATCTTTTTTTGTGGTTGCTCCATGTTCACCTTTGATCCTCCTGCTGGCAATTTTTCACTATAGCATTCACTGCATTCACTGATATTCAATATGTGTAAGACAAAGAATACTGTTTTTAGGTGTTTTTTTTTTTTCTTAGGGACTTGATGGGTATGAAAAAGCAGTTTCTGTTACATAGTGACAATGTGATTCACTCTACTTCTGATTTAGTGTCAAGAGTCCATCAGTGCTACGTCAGCGGGGCAGTGGGACAGCTGTGCTATGTTTAGGCTGAGAGCAGCAGCAAGCACATGACTTACATGATCCCACAACACTGATACATCATCTCGGTGTTTGGGTCAATGCCCTGTCACAAAGCTTTGTTAATAAAATGCTGTGGCACCAAGGGGTCAGGGGGTAAGGAAGTGTACAAAATATTTGAAATACCTAACAATATATGAATATCAAGCACCTAATAAGGAGTGGGGCCTCCCTTTGCCTTCAAAAGAGCTTCAATCCTCCTTGGAATGCTGTTATACAAGTCCTGAACTGTGTGTAGTGAGATATTGGACCGTTCTTCAAGAAGGAAAGCCTCCAGTTCTTTGAGGGTTGAGGGAGTTGGAAATCTACTTGACACGCTGCGCTCCATAGGTTCCCATAAAAGTTAAGCGATGTTTACATCTGGTGATTGTGGAGGACATTGGAGGTGTTTGACTTCATCCGGCTGTTCATGAAACCACTCTTTTAGCAGTGTGTGGGGGCACCATCATCTTGGAATATGGGAACATCATGAGGGAACAGTGTTTGCACCATAGGGTGCGCCTGGTTCTGTAAAACGGCTTCATATCCACGGCCATTATGCGGCCATAAAGAGCAATCATTGAACCTAATGACTCCTAAGAAATGGCTGCCGATACTATTACAGATTCTCTACCATCATTAAGGGTTGGGTTGGTATTAGACGGTAATATGACTCAACAGGCCATATTACTTTTTCCCATTGCTCAGGGGTCCAAGTTTGTGCTCCTTTATGCGTTGGCCTTGGACGCAAGCGGTTTCCATAAATACCAGCTTTGTGAAGCTCATGATGTACAGTTTTGACACTGAGACTGTCACAGAGGTGTTTATTCAACTTTTTGGTAATTTTTCAGACTGTAGTTTTGTGGTGTTTAGAAACAATCTTGCTAAGTGCCTGTTTATCCTGGTTGGTGAAGTTAGGGTTAGGGTTAGTCTTTGGGACCAATGCACAGCTGACTGGCTGCAGGTTGGGTGCCAACTATTTAGCCTCTTTGGAACTTGCTAGTTGCCTCATGTTGCTTTGAAAACTCACATATAAAGTGGCGAATGTCAGATCCTTTTTAAAGTCGACACATACTAATAATTGGCATTCAACTTGTTATGATTCGCCTGTATAGCTGCCTTTGTAATTGTCATTTTGGTACTTCAAAGTTATGGTTCTTTTTCCATATGGCGTTTGTTTATTTTGTCCACCTCCTGTACATTTTAGAAGAAAATGTTGTTGCTAAGAAGTATTGGCTCTCATCTATCTTATTGATCATTCTGTCAGGAAGGACTGGGAAGTGTTAGGGCTTTTAATCTCAGTGTCATAACTTTATACTATGTTATTGTTACAGTTTGTTTTCTTGGACCCAAATGCAGACACAGACAAAAGGTGGATGGAGAAGGAAAAAGGTTTATTGGAAGGTGGGCGGTTGGTTTGGGGAATGGGACGAAGAGATGGGTTGAGGCTGAAGGCAGCGTGGCAGAGTGGTGTGGGTGATCCGGGCCGAGCTGGCTGGCAGGCAGGCAAGCAGATGAGCAGGCAGGCAAGCGGACAAGCAGATGAGCTGACGGGCTGGTTGGAGTGGCGTGGGCCGGCGGAGAGACACACAGGAGGAATCCTGGACACAGGAGAAACACGATTAGATGTCAGGCACGAGGAAACACAGGAATAAACTCTGGTACACTAGATACAGAGTGACTGAGAGAGTGACTACCACGAGTTAGCTAAAACAATCTGGCAGTGAGTGTCACGGCTGGAGCCATGACAGTTATGTGTCTTTATATGTTGGCCTTGGACATAAGCGGTCTCCATAAATACCAGCTTTGTGAAGCTCATGATGTACAGTTTTGACATTGTGACTGTCACAGAGGTGTTTATTCAGTTTAGTGGTAATTAGAAGAAGTATTTCTTGGAAGGACTGGGAAGTGTTAGGGCTTTTAATCTCAATCTCAAAGACTCTGCCCTGTCAAGGACACAGTCCTCCAGAATCAGAAGGAAGACTTGTAGAAGGGAACTGGTGTTCTAGAAGGGAACTGGCGTTCTAGAAGGGAACTGGCGTTCTAGAAGAGAACTGCCGTTCTAGAAGGGAACTGGCGTTCTAGAAGGGAACTGGCGTTCTAGAAGGGAACTGGTATTCTAGAAGGGAACTGGTGTTCTAGAAGGCTCAGAGGAAAACTACTCACAGGCAGATTGGAAATTGTGTCTGACAACTCAGAACGTCTTACTCTCCCAATTAATCTTTGTAAGAATAAGGACTACAAAGTCAGCTAAATTGTTTTTTGAATATTTTATAAAACAATTTAGAGCTATGTTGTAGCAAATGCTATTTTATAGAAAAGCTTTGGAAGTTTTTGAGTTAGAAAATGTCTGAGACATTTTAAATGTTTGAAAAGGCTATATACCTCAGTTGATAATGAGAAAATAATTGGCAAATGAATCAGAGAAGAAATCTCATTTCTAATTATGTCTGCACGTCTGACAAATTTATTAATGTTTAATACATGAGCAATATGCCTGTGTCAGAACACATAAAAGCCATGCGTATCCTCAAAGCTAATGGACAGATAAATTAGAGATTATTTGTTTTCACTTATCTCTGTGCAGACTTTAAAATGTTAAATATGTAGCAGCTGTCCTTGATGAATAATGAAAGATATTGGCGCTGTGGGCAGGCCGGTCATGAGCAACACAACCAGCAGCATTTTATCCTGTAAACTGTTTCGTAGAACACACATCACACCTATAAATCAAAACATGAAGAGACAGGATGTTGACTTAAGTTAAAACAGCAGAGGAAACATTTCACAAAGGTTAGATTTACATGAAAGCAGAATATCAGACTTTTATCCCGTAGGCGTAGAGCTAATCTTTTCACGGCTCTTTTAACAAGGAAAAAACAGCAAAATTGGTTAATTAAGCATTTTAGTAGAACATACTGTTCAGAGTGGACAGTATGTACTGTAGCTAATGATTTGATGAGGATGTGCTGAATTAGAAATTCTTCTCTAACCAACCAAAATGTCTTTGACTGAGCATATTCTACAAACAAGGTTTCCCGGCACAGAATGACTGGTTTTTACACTAGCAGGCGGTTGGTATCCAGGCTCACGTCAGATAAAGTCTAATGCATCTCTCTTCTCCTGCTGGGTTCGTAATATTTACATATCTCAAATAAACCATGACACAGTTGATTACCACTGACTGTGGGCTTTCCTGCAAATGCCCCTCTCCTTTCCCCTTTCCCTAAACACACACAGGTCTTTTAAAACACCTAAAAGGGTCTCAGCAGCAAATAACCAGTGATGTGGATGCCCAACTTCCTGACTTTTCCCAGACATCTCACCTGATTGACCTCACAGGCTGTTAGCACACCTGTCTGACACTTGGTCAAACACCCGAAATGCCTGCCTGGGTAAAACCTTCTAAAACCCCGTCTGACGAAAGCAACAAAAGTAAATATTCTTGTTACGTTTGAATCAATGATTTTAAATTGTGCTTGCATGGGTGAAACATGCTGACAGGATGAAAAGAGAGAGGAGAGAGAGGTGGCAGATAATGATTAATGGCCCGTTTTTATTGCTGATGAGAGGTATTGTGATATTCATTGTCTAAAATATCTATGTAAACCATTTACACTGAGATTAAATCTTTATTGTGGGTAGATAAACATCCACACAAAATGGCCTGAGTCAATGCAACCTGTGGAGTGAAGCAGGTTAAAGTAGAAACCGTATATTGCTAGGAGACAGCTGAGATAGTGTCAATTTTGTTTGCGGTAATTACACATTAGAAATACATCTGTAGCATTATATTGAGGTTCATTCGACCACTTAAGTGACATTAATGCAGGAAGAGGGGTAGTTGAACTAAATAACAGTGGGATTGATTAGCAGATGGCACCTAAACACATTTACCTAAAATATAAACTAGTTAACCAAGGGTGGTACAGTTAAAACATACCCTCAAATTACCCTCGTAATTTGTTACGCTACTCATTTCTGTTCTTTTCTGTTGTCCCTTACCTTCAAAAGCTGGGATAATTCAATGATCTCTGCTGTGAATGATCAGATAACGAGACACTGCTGATGACCAGCGTTCCTGTCATCCTTTTACAAAGTAGTGGGAATTCTATACTTCCACCAGGAGAGTCTTTTCTACTTTTTTACAATTTCTCATTCGGACTGAGAGGACAATGACTGAAGAAAATGAATTGGGGATATAGGGATAGTAGTGGTGGGATACCATTTTTGGATAATCGGATAATATCTGTAATTTGAGGGAGTGATAACAAGCTCCACCTCCATATTATGATATTTAGAGGGGGTTGAACATGAATAATGACTTATTGTTCTGATTGATAACTAACATTTTTAGTAAAATTGAAACACTTGTTACATTAGTCGTTTCTGGGCAAAGTTAAATTCAGTACTATTTCACTTTGATGGCAGAATCTTGAATCAAATTAAAATCTAAAATTGAAACACATCAGCAAACATTATGACTGTGAGCAAAGAGAGAAGCAGGCAGCAAGGAGCCGCAGGATTACAATGGGTCTTGTTTGTGTCTTTAAGTATTTTGTGCCTTATATTCATCCTGGGCTGCATACCAGGCTGTTTCCCAAGATCATGCTGTGAATACTGAATAGCTGCCACATAATGTGGAATGAACACATTATGTGCACCACAACAGCATTTTTTCCTCCAGAGATCTATTATCTTATCTCTCCACATAGTAGAGCCTAAACATTGGAGGCTTACTCTGCGATTTGCCAACGAACGTGAGCTGTTTTCTGATGCATGTTCCATGTTGTTTATTGCTGCCGTTAGCTGATGCTGCACTTTTATGTCAACATTTTATAGAGAGGGGCGATAACTTTAAAAACAACACTGGAATGCAGTTGTCTATGCCTACCGTTATCAGGATCTACTGCATGATTCTACTTTCCTTTGTGGTGAACAGAAGGGTTTCTGTTCATAAATGGATTCCTTTCCATGCAAAGATCTTGGTTTTCTCTAGATTGGCTATCGGCACCTCTACTGTGTGATTGAGCAATACCCCTTTCATTCCCCTGTGAGAAAACTCTCCAAGATGCTTTTGACACACACACGCACACACGCACACACGCACACACGCACGACTGCAGGGAGAGAGGAAAAGGAGTGGGAGGATGTGATGCTAAGATTCTTTCCCTAGCTTTTCCCTCATTTTGCTTACATGAGGTCACTTAACCATCAGGCTTAACAATCGATGTGTGCATAAGCTCCAGTAACAATATCATCCCACAGTCCACAACAGGAAAAATAGATGCGAGACAGAATTTTCTGATAAGAATGAAATTCCAAATCAAATTTATTTTGACAACAAAATATTTTGCCCGAAGTAATCGAGAAAAAATGAAAACAGGGCATCAATTATCACAGAAGCACACGAGAAATGATATATACAAAAGTAACAAAAGTTGTGACATGAGCAGAATTGAAGAGAAGACGTAAAATTTTGACAATTTAAACCATTTAGAGATAAAACGTAACCTGCTATTATCTCCTACGTACATACTCAATGGGCAATCAGTTCATTGATCTCTGGTTTACTATTTCACCTCCAGCTTCAGTGTCTCTATGCTTGCTGAGCTGCAGCCTTGGCAGCTAAGCGCTCCTGTTTCTCCTGCTCGGCCCTCTCTCTCATCTCCTTCTCCCTCTGGATCAGCTGCCTGTTCTCGGCCTCCCACTCCCGCACCCTGCTCTGGTACTGCTGCAGGTCGGGTTCCTCCGCAGCAGCAGCCAGGCTCTGCTGGGCCAGAGCCGATACTAACGCCTGGAAGGAAGCAGCGTCCACTTTCCCGTGAGACTCCAGCTGGCCGCTCAGCTCCTGCAGAGGGAGAGGAAAAAAACAAGTTCAAAGTGCCTAACAGTGACATCATTATTTGGGTGCAAACATCATTAAAATCCATTCAAACCATTGAACCCCATTCAAGCCACCATCATTCAAAGTGATGTCCAGTTACTCTATGAGTCACAATCCCAAACAAAATAGGGATCGGATGTGCAGATCAGAGGATTCCCATTTCATTTGGCGGGAGTTGGTTGGTGTTGTTATGAAAAAGCACAACTGTTGGACCATCTCTATTGCGTCCAAGAGTTTAGCTGTTGAACTGCCATGACTCTGACTGTTACACAACATATTACAATTACATAAAAATAAAATTCAAGTGCTTACAAGATAGTTTCTATACCTCTACAAGCATTCAAGACTTCCCACTGGCCATAGCTCAGCTGGCACAGAGACAAAACTTTACAGCATCACTTGAGTTTACGTTTAAAAAGTAAGATATATTCAATATCTAAATTTGTGCATTTATGAGTGTTTCTCCCCAGAATGTTATGCTTGTCAGGTGGAAAAACCTATAAAATAGCATTTAGACCATCATGTGATGCTTAAAGTCTCACTGAAACTCATACTAATAATGAAATTGTCACAGTAGGTTATGGCAGGGGAAACTCTGGGATAGACAGATAGGTACTTCCTTTAAATTAAGGATTCATTTACAAAAAAAAAGAAAAGTACATTTCATTGCAGGTTTTAGAGACTGTTTTTATGTAGCTGTGGTCAGGGAGGAACCTCCATCAGATCAGAAGTGGGTGACTGGCCGATATCCGATATTTACTGAAAGTCCAGTATTGGGCTGATATATCAGCAAATCAATATATCGGTCTAATGATAACACCATGCTGGTAGTGGGGTGAGAGGAAACACTGCTCACCATTATGTTTATTGGAATAGGCTGACAAGGAAAACGGGTCTAAATTTAGTGTCTGCCAAAAACAAAGGCACCTCTGCTGTAAACACCAGGCACCCACCTTGAACCTGCTGGCATAGTGAGGCAGCTTAGCCTGCTCCACCTGGTCTTCTTCATCTACCGTGTCTCCGTCTTTCCTGTCCTCCTCTCCTGCCAACTCCTCTCCTCCAGAGGAGTCAGAGTCGGAGGCAGAGGAGAGATCCTGCAGCAAACCATTCAGGTAGTCCAGCTACAAGAGAAAAACACAGAAAAAAAGAAAAGACTAGGCAAAAAAGTCTCAAGTATGTAGAAACCTGGGTGTCGGATCACTTCTAAATCATTCAGTTTGCAATATCACCTGAAAGTACAGTTCAACTAATTCTGAAAGAGCTTTCATTTATAGACTGGATATGCAATAATTTTATAGCAAAATATTTTCCACTTTTGAAGAGAATCCATTCCCTGAATTGAATGCATGCGCGCGAATTATGGTATCGTATCGAGTGTACAGACAGAGAAAGGCAAACGAATGATAAAACAGAAACAGGACACCTTACTGGACAACTGTGACCCGGGGCAGCAGTCACCAGCACTTTCACTCGAGCTTTAATATTTCCTCTCTGTCCTACAGTGTTATCTGCTCTGTCTACATTATTGCTGTGCTGCTGCCTGACAGACAGTTTAGTTTCCATTGCAGTGATTCTCACAGACATCCACAGCGCTCCAGGCTCCTCGAAAATCTCATTAGATGGTGGACAAAGCTGAACTATTGAACTGGACAGCACAGACCGGATTAGAGGCGTTACACCCGGCAGTGCGTACGTGCATATATGTAAAAATAACACCGATATGACAGCATGTGTGGTCCATCTCAACGGATGAACACTCGGCCTGTGTCATGCACCCCACCTGGAAAGTAACAACAGTCCGCCTCTACTCTGTGTGTGTGTGTAATGTTGTGTATTGTTAATTTTATTACTTTGTCTGTTTCTGACTCCGAGCCATGCACAGCCCCTAGTCTATGCTAGAGTTTCATTAAATGCAGAATCCCAATTGAGAGAAATTTCAATCCAGATTAAGCTTGATCTATGACAGTGACAACAGCGGGGGAAAGGTGGGCAATACCTTATCAAATCAAACTCCCTAAAGAAGACTTGGAAGCTGTTGTTTATAAGATGACCCTAAATAAATGCATGTATGATTTTGGCAACATCCATGTCTCTGCAAGCAAGATCCTTATGCCTGGAACCAACCACACACACGCACACACACACACATAAAGAGGAAATATTGCCCTTGGCTGTGAAAAGTCCTTTGAATTTTTGTGTCCTTACTGCATCTTTGGACAGCTTGACGTCTCCAGGAGCAGCAGCCACTCTCTCCATGACGGCCAGGGCTCGGCCCAGGTATCCATGGGACCAGATAAGAGGCATCCCTCTGAACACGGCATGTATGCCCTTCAACATCTCCACCTTGCCTGGACAGGGAAGGAGGGAAAGAAGAAGGGAGCGGGGGGGGGGGCAGCACAATGGCTGACTTTAGCTGAATCAACCACAGTGCAAAATACAAGGCTGTAGAGAGAGGAAGGTCAGATACACACCTAAGAGAGCATTGCCAAGAAGCTGAGCAGTGAGGCCAACAGTGTTGTCTTGCTTAAGTCCAGCGATCAGCAGTGACGCTCCCAGCATCTTCTCCTCTGCCACCTGAACACAGTGAGGCACAGTTACAACTATTTTCTTTGGAAACTGTGCATCATTTAGATCCTTCTTACTGCTGTGCAGGCACACAATATATGAAACGCGTCATTCCAAAATGAGATGGCCATCATTTGGAAACAAAACAAAAATGAAACTGACACATACATTTACAAAATGGTTCTTAGCATGAAAGCAAAGGACATGATGGATTACCTATTTGTAACCCTGTGCAGCTGAAGTATTATTTTGGATTCATAGCATCATAAAATAACAAGATGTTGTCCCAATAGGACCCTTGAATGCTGTGTCACTTACAGTGAGTTGTGGTTTGGTGGCGAGGTAATTGCCCAGAGTGTACAAAGACAGGATCTGTGTGGAGTGCAGGTCAAAGGCCTCCTGCAGCATAACTTCTTCAACTACAGAGTACGCACCTGAGAATGATTAAAACAAAACAAAAACAAAACAAATAAAGACCATACCAATTACTTAAACTATTTTGTATTATTCTATCTATATATTACCATTCCTTCTTTTTATTCCTTTTTGTAAAGCACTTGTAAACTCTTCTTTTAGATAAGTGTTATATAAATTAAGTTTATAAATAATAATAATACTGTACTGCGGTTAGTACAATTTCAATGACCTCTTCATTTTACTATTATAAGGCATTTCTACTTTATTAGAAGTATTACAATTGAGAAAGACAGGAAAGATGAGAGAGTAAAAGATGATATGTGACAGATCACAAGCCAGATCTGAACCAAAAAGGTTACAAGCAAGCATGTGCTTTAGCCCACTGAGCTACCAGGCCATCCTTTAATTAAATAATATCAGATCTGAGACATGATACTAGAATTACCTTTGCAAAATGTAATCAAAATTTCATACTGGTCACAACCGGATACATTCTATTAGCAACTTTGTGCCGTCACTTGTTGAATAATAATGTATTAGTTTACTGTCCAGTATTATTACGGCAAAAGAAATCATGTTTCCTATTAACTCTGCCTTTCATAAACAAGGAATGAAATTAAATTACATCAGATTTTAATGATTTGACAGTGTAACGGACAGCCACGCCCAGCGATGCTTGGAGTCAACAGAGTGTGTTTAGAAATGTGTGGGGGCTTTATTGAATTTCAATGAGTATGCTGCTTATTTTTTTCTAAATCTTTGAATGGAAACATGTTTGAAAATGCCTCACCTTTGAAGTCTTCATCCTTAATGTAAGAGTCTATGAGCAGGTTGAAGGTGAAGTCATCGGGGAACATTCCATACTGAACCTGCACACACACACACACACACACACACAGACACCCACACAAAACATGAGCTCACACAATCATCTTTAGGATCCCCCTCATTGGATACTGGACAGTTAAGACTTGGGACAAGCTAGAAGCCTTTTAATACTTTGTCCATCAGCTGTATACATGCCCACGCCAGATTCTGTAAGAACTGGGTATCATACACTTAATATAACTGAGATTATCCTGCTGACTCCTAATGTGTCACCGATATCAAGACCTATAATCTCGAAGGAATTTGCTCGATCCAACGAGACACCAATCAAACCAACAGTAGAGGCGGACAGGCAGACTGAGCTCGTTCCACTTCATTGGTGTTCTCCGCTTTTGGAATAATGATCTGTGATCCCCACGCACCACATGACTTGTCCAGGAACCATGTGGATATCAGGTAAATTTGTTGTGTAGACATCAAGCTGTGTAAATATCAAGCATTTTTGATATTATCAAGGTGGCTCAGATCAGTATGCAAATCGGTCTGGGTGGTTAAGATTGAATCTGTAAATTTCTCACAGTACCAGATAATCGTCGGCAACCATCAGTCGTGACCAATCCTTAAATCAGGATTTCCTCTCTGATTGTCAAAAGGAGCAAATCTGGTGTAAAACGGCCCGATGATCCTGTAGTGTGTCCCCAGCCTAAGTCCAGTATATTGTCCATTAATAATCAATGGAGAGCAATGTGTAGTGTACCTTGTTTTTGAGTGTGTGCAGTGCTTTATCCCTGGCCCCGTATTTGAGACACTGTCTGATCCAACTGTGAACGGTCCAGTCTCGGAGGTACCAGCAGTTTGGGCTATGACGAAACCTAGAGGATAAAAACACGAGAAATTTTCAGCAATTGCCGACACAGTTCTGCTTTATTAAAGTGCAATGTAGAATGGCAGGAAAGACGCGAGGGAGAGAAGAGATGACAACGAAGTGTGCACCACATTTGAACATCAAGACTCCATGGTATCCGTTTTGGCATGCTGAGCTATCAGTACAGCTGCAAAACTCATTATCCAGCAAAACTCAGGACTAATGCCTCAAAGACAATAATCTAAACACATTAGAAAACAGTTGAAAATATTAGTAACAATAATTACTATTTACAAACCATCCAAAATGGAGAGCCATTTATTTAACTGTCCACTGATTATGAGAATGAATGTACCCTGAACAAGGGTGCGATTGGGAAAATATACTAAATCTTGTAATCTGAAGAATGGGTGCAGATTCCAAAAGCATGAGTAAACAGGAAAGGTCTGGAGTTGCACAGAACAAAGAAAAGCATGTGACTGAAAATAAACCAAAAGAGACAAACCAAACAGACTATCCCCTCCAAGAAAAACAGAGTTAACACCACACAAGACTTAGTAAGCGGCTGCAACTGGCGCATTAATCTGAATTAATGAGAGGGAGACTAATCGAAAATGAAGTTTCCCCTTACTTGTAAAGGTAATACTCTGCTTGATCAACTTCCTCTCTTGATGATATATTGTCGACAAACTGAAAAACAAACAGAAGATGAAAACGATTATTGCAAACTTTGTCTGCAGTGTCTCCAGATTTCAACTTAGTCATTGATTTATCAATGGCAGGACCAGAGACAACAGAAATATAGTGTATTTAAATGTAGACCCATGATACATCTTACCCGTGATATAGTCAGAGAGCTAACTGGGAGCTTCCTGTCGTATGTCCTGTCCATGAAGTTGGCCAACAAAGCTGTAAGTTAAAAGAATAACAGCAACAGGACTATTACTCTCTTTGTAACATAGAAATTAAATTGTCCCTAAATGTTTTTTATAGCATGCCATGGACAGTGTGACACATTTGCCTAAGTCAAAACAAAACAACAAAACCAGGGTTTACTCAATGATGCCATCAAAATTATGGTACACCTTTCACATCTTGTTTCCAAGAGATGATTCATCAGCTGAGATGCATTTAAAACCCTTTAAAATGAAGTAATACTGCTTTCAATTTCATGTTATGTTGTTCCTAGTCAGCCTCATTTATTTCCTCAATGTTGAAAAGCTGCTGGTGAGCGGTGCACACTGAGGCAGCACAGTGTTACACTGCCACCATGTGTTGATCAACTGCACACATGTTATCTAGCTGGAGCTGCACTGCTGCAGAACATGCAGCTTAGTATTTGTGCAACAAAAGGGCATCGACATTATTTACTGCAGTTGATATACCTGGATATAGACTATCTATGTCCTGCATGACACCTCATCTCATTATGTGTAACCAGGGATGAAAGGTGGTTACTATAGAGTGCAGTGGTAAATTCTTCCCAGGATAGACTAGTGCAAAATTGTCCTCAATGGCCAAGATTTGAAGTGGACTTATGTAGATAATATGGAGAGATGGCAGCCAAACGGGCTCACCTGTTTAGCACTCAAAATCCTGACTCCCATCCACATGGGAGACTCATTTCAGTTATTACTGTAGTAGTTACATGTGATATTGCAGGTTGTATTAATATTCCCAATATGAATACGTTTAACCACCTCAGTCTTACCCAAGTTTTGAGGATCCTTCTCTCTTGCCTCCCATAGTTTGGTGTCTGTGTAAGCTGCTGAGAGCAACCATCTTCTGGCTGGAAAGACAGACACTGTAAATCAGGTGATGTGAACAGTACCTGCACGTTAACTAGCACGGTTTACTAGCTAGAAAAATATCTCTTTAATCCTTAACTACAGATAATCATGGCCTTGGACCATCAGATTTGTAGACCATCAGATTTGTAACAACAAGAACAGGGGACATTCACTCTTTGCTAGATATTCAGTAAAGGACGATGAAGGCCAAGCTAATCGAAACCCTGGCGATGAAACAAAAATGTGATCAAATCAAACGATACATTTTCCGTGGATAGTTATAAGATTTACCTGAAAAAGCCGGAGATATACATTTAACTTTGACAGCTGCAGTCAAACAGCGTTGCAACACGGAGGCTGCCATCTTGGGACGATACCAT
The DNA here is from genome assembly GCF_046629955.1 of Centroberyx affinis. Lineage (NCBI taxonomy): Eukaryota > Metazoa > Chordata > Actinopteri > Beryciformes > Berycidae > Centroberyx > Centroberyx affinis. Next base: position 223,244 of record NW_027281298.1, read on the forward strand.
TTCTTGGACAGAGTAGGGGGGGGGGGGGAGTGGCGGATATTTCTGATGTGTTGGATTTGGATGACATATCAGAATCATTCTGTGCCAAAACTAAGACATTTCAAGCTCGTAAAAAAACAACAGAAGTCATCGAAATTATTTTTAGTTGTGCACGGAGATTGTACTTATACACAGAAATGATTTGCAACCTGAGTGAGTACAAAACTGAAAAGAAGTGAGAGACATGTCCACTAGAGGCCGTGCTTTACAGTGATTTTAGGACAGCTTAGAGTCGTTTTTACACAACTACTACTACTAAGAGGAAACAAAACAAATGATCAATTAATATTTTATTTTTAATCGATAGTGACATTGATAAATAATACTAATACTAATAATAATTGTTATTCTTCCGCCTAAAGTGGCTGCTAAGGTACACAGCGCCGTTATTCGGTCAGCGCATTAATATTTAAAATAATTATTAACGGTAATGCGGTCACAAGTGTGCCGTTTACAACGGCCTCGAACAGGACAGCCAATCAGAAATGAGGACCGAGCCTGTAGGTTTTACAATTTATGTTATGACAACTGGGAGCCGTTTATGTGAGGAGACAGTCACACTGGACGAGAAGTGCAGGAGCTTCACTTTGCACTGTGACACTGCATACAGTCAATCCATCAAGCAATCAATAAATTAACCAATCAATCACTCCAACTTTATTTATATAGCACCTGTCGTGCAAGATTGCAATACAAAGTGCTTAACAAGATAAGATCAATAAAGAGATTCATTACAGTACACATAAAAAGGAAATAAACAGTAATGCATAAAATTGGGAACAAGGTGAAACTGAAACTGAGACCAATACAGCACAGTTAAAGGTGGTAGATCAAAACAAAACGGTTTACTTAAAAACTAGGTAAAACAAAATCAAGGTCAGATTGTAACACATAGCTACTTATGTAAAAGCTAACCTAAAAATGTATGTCTTAAGATTCTGTTTAAAAGTGTTGACAGATTGTGATGCTCTCCAGTCCTCAGGCAGCTGTTCCAGAGGCGAGGACCACAGACACTAAAAGCCTCCCAGGTGTTCAAGTCCGAGCCCAAGGAACTTCTAAAGGGCCAGTGCCAGTGCCAGAGGACCAAAGGGGTTGAGAAGGAACATACCTTATTATACCTTAAAAGCACATCTGACATCTATTCAGGCGTTAATCCATTTAGTTAAAGCTAACAGGGAATCAATGAAGGGAGGTGTAATGTGTGCTGTCTTTCTGGTCTTGGTCAGCACACATGCATTTTGACTGAGCTGCAGCAGGCAAAGAGGTAATGAAAAGACCTTTTTTAAGGTTTTACTCAGCATCCTTGATGTCCGCTTCCTGAATCGCTTCAGGACATTAGATTTATATAATTCTGTTCAAAACTCCATAGAAGCCTCTCTCCTGATCACACATCCTCACATCAAACGGAGACCCTAAATATGGAGCTGGTCTGGATTAATTTTGCAAGTTTCTTCTATTTGTTTGTGCATAGCTCTCTAGGGCTGTTGTCCTTCTGTCACCAAGCCAATGTTTTTGTTTTCCAACTATACTACGGGACAGCCCTCGACTACAATTAAGTGAGCTCCTTGGCCCGGTGTCAAAGGAGGTGACAGGTTGAATCTGGGGTGGGACAGCTTTGTTAAACAAAAGCTGGAAGAATTTTAGCACCCTCTGGTTAGCTCAGTGACGACCAAAACAGGACGTCCTTACCTGAGCTGCACCAAAGAGAACACACAGGACGTGAACAAGCCTGCACACAGAAAATAACTGGGGCTACGCTTTAACTGGCCTTTTCAGGAATCAACTGTGGTTGGAATCCAACAGGACCCATGCATTTATTCTATTCTATTCTATTCTATTGTATTCTATTCTATTCTATTCTGCTTGTACACACTAGTCTTTTATTGGTGCATCACTGTAGCCTTGTTGCTGGTATTGTAAATATAAAATAGGAGTATTGCAATGGGCAATCAGGACTACAGCAACTGGGTGTGCAATCAATTATTCATAAATCATAAAGCCAATCAGAAACGTGCTCCCAGACTATATTCCCCACATCTAAAAAAAAGTTGTTTGTTTGTGGATGTGGTCAAATGCTGCCCAGAATCTAGAAGCAGTTGTTTTTCAGTACCTTGTTCATGGGCATCCCCAGGCTGCTTCCTTTTTATTGTAAAGCCATGGGCTTATTATATAGCTGATCATATGGGAGGTTTGTCTCTGAACAGATAAGAGCACACTCCTCCCTGTTTTCCCTCAGAATGTTTTCTAGGTGAGGGAGAAAGGCCTTTGAAATAGCATGTGACACAACAACTCCATTATAAGAAATTAGATTTGTTTATACATAATAAGTCCTTTTGAATGAATTTAATATTGAGCTTGAGCTCTGAATAATGCTTCTGTGTGAAATATAACAAGTCACTTAGTCAATCTAAGGAGAGTTTGTCAGATTTTTGAAAGATTCTGACTCACTTTTCTGCAGTGTTAACCCCTGTCTCAAAGAGAGGGTGCACTAATATGTCCACTTACATAATAGCCAGGGAGATTTTGGAAGGAATGACGGTGAATGGCATTATATAATATAAATTATGACATGCATCGCTCTTATTTTAGGAAATTCTTCAATTAGTTAAATCAGTGCTACAACTCTTGACCATCCTTGATCCTTGATAAGTTTGAACAATCATACTGTTGTAAACTACTATCTAAACTACTACCTTTTTTCCAGGTACAATGTTTTATTTTTAGAATCTGTGTGACTCTGGAAGCCATGGCGGGGGCGAACTGCAGCCGTATTCTCCAAAGGGAGAAAGGCAGATATGTGAGTAAGTGATGCTCGAAGAGAAAATCATCTTACACTGTGATAAGAAATGACAAGCTACGAGACAAGGCGACAAGCTACGAGAGACTGGAACCATATAATTTACAATGAACAAGCAGGAGGAAGAACACAACATATTGTTTTTACCAACCATTTCAGGAATGGTTGGTTTTCAGCCATAAAATAAACCCATACTGTACTGAAACTTCTTTATATTGCAAATCATAAAGTTGAGGTGATTTAAATTATCTTTGTGGGATATTGTCCACCATCGATTTATAATCTTAAATTTTATAGAGGCCATTTGCTTGCAGAAATTCAACATACTGTAATAGCATTTTACAATTAGGCGGTGTCAGTCATGGTGACAAATGGCACATCGCTTTACTGTAAAAGAGAACATCAACCATAGGATTCATTTTCCCATCAGAACAATATTTACCTGTGTGTGTGTGCATGTGTGTGTGTGTGTGTGTGCGTGTGTGCATGTGTGTGTGTGTGTGTGTGCGTGCGTGCGTGTGTGAAAGAGAAAGAGAGAGTACCCAAAACATAGATGTGTGAGTTTCAGTTCAAGAGATGAACACGAGAGATAGAATTACATTCTGAAATGGCATCTATCAGAATCTAGAAAGCCTCAGACCTCAGATCAGTTTTATGTTTAAATTTTTGAGAGATGATGTCGTATGGTGTTGCTAAGATGTGCTGATACTAAATCTGTGACAACTGTGCATTTCTACATTCTCTGCTTCCTTTCCTTTACAGTAATGGACCAGTGGTTGGGATTGAAACATGTAGGTGAGGAGAGGAAAGGAGAGGAGGATATGAGAACTTCCTCAAACTGTTTGCAGTTTCGCCCGTAGGATACGGTGGTGGTCTCTCCTGTTTCAAAAAGAGAAGCTGCTGTTCTGCATTTCACCTGACAAGAAATGGTTCAACATTTACCTGAACTGGCACAGTAAAGTATTGCACATGTAGGTAGGCTGAATAGACTGAATGTAACATCACAATTTGAGAGGTTTGTGACACAGTAAACCATACTTCAAATTATCCATTGTACCACAGTGCTAAAAAGATAGGATTGTAAGAGATATGATACAGTATATGAGATATATGATATACTGTATGATAACACATCATCTGTCATTTCATAACAAAAAGTTTTTTCAGACACTATCTCACATTCCTCCAGTTTTTCTTCTTTCAACAAAGCTTCTGCAATGAACAGAAACAATGCTTTCTTGTGAGTCATACAGACATATGGAAGCCTTTGTCTGGGACACCCACTGTGTCCTTCACTGCTGTTTGATCACAACCTAAAAGAGAGAAGGGGAGAGGTGTTTTCTCTTCCTCTTCCTCCCCTTTGTAAGAGAAGCACGAGGAGAACGACAAGCTTTCTGAAACACGGCAGTCATCTCTCGCTCGGTGAGGATTTCAGACAGTGAGAAATGTGGTAGGTGAGTAATATTCATGCTGAAAACTCCATAAAGCCACAGGGAAGTTTACAAGGCATCTCGAAACACAAGCTGCAGCATTCTTTGCACATGTTCACATGTTCAGTCTTTCCACCTTCCCTTTATTTAACAGAATAATATTTAGGTGACCAACATTACACCGCCACACAATACACACACTTGGCTCTACACTTGGCTTATAGAATGAAAATAATAATAAAAACATAAAGACAAAACGTAATTCTTTCAAAATCACAGTTTATTTCACAAATAGGCCAACAGATTTGATTATTTCTTGCAATGTCAGTATCTCAAGCCTTTTAATTTCCATCAAAACAACATTGTTACTCGCAATAAATGAGATGTTTATGTGGGTAAAAAGTCCCACAACCAAAAAGCAAAACAATTGACACAATAGTATGAATAATTACAAATGTTTGATATCATATTAGACAAAGAAAGAAACACATTTGGAATCACACTAAAAGAAATGCCATATGAGTTAACATTGCAAAATTATTTGTAAAAAAGTGAAAAATATTAAATATTTGTATTGCAATTGAATTGAAATGCTTGCATTATATTTACAACATAGTTTTATCCTAATCACAGTTTTTCCCAATAAACTCCACACCTTACATCAATTTTCTGTCAGTGCCTAATATTTAATATCAGTGTCTAATCAGTGTCTGATATGTACATTATGCTTCACAGCTTTTCATTTGAGTCGCTTCGCTGTTTCTCTCCTCTGTTATGGAATGTGCTACGTGCATCTCACTCTTGTTCTCCTCACATATCACATCCTCCAGAAACATTTTCCTTCAGATCACTATAATATAAAAGACCTACATGCTTTCCTCCCACGTCGAGGGAGTGTCTCCTGAACTTCCTCCCCGTTTCCCTGTCACAACATAATCAGCATTCCCCAATCCCTGCATCTTCTTCTTCTTCTGCTTCTTCTTCTACTTCTTGTTCATTCTGGGGCTCAATACCTTCCAGTTCACCTGGGTGTGTGCGATACACTCTTTCACCTGGCTCTAACCTGCTCTGTTTCCTGTCTGCTACAGGATGGTTCATTTTGACGGCTGATTCAGAATAGTCATCCCCCTCCTGTTTAATTTGCTCTGGCTCATCTAGCTCTTGCCGATCGGTCTGATCTCCCAGTTCTGAATCAGAGTCATAGTCATATAACTCTCTATCGCCTGTCTCATGGTGGTACATCTGGTCACCTAGCTCTGAGTCAGATTCATAGACCTGCTCAGGTGTTTCCCCTGACTGCAGCAGGCACATCTGGTCGGCTGTGGGATCTATGTAGTGTCCGCCTGTTGCTGCCTCGCTCTCATACACCTGTTCACCTGGGCGGCGCACCTGTTCACCTGTGTCATGCTGGTACACCTGCTTCTGTGGCTCAGGTGGGAAGCCCTGCCCTCCTTCTTCCAGCTCTCGAATGTACTGGTCCTCACCCGCTGCTTCATGTTGGTCCACCTCGGGGCTGAACTGGCTCCTCCTGTAAAAACTCTCCTCGTCCTCCTCCTGACACGAGCTTCCCGGCACGCTCTCGCCGTCAGACTGGGAGAAACGGAGGCTGGGCAGCCCCGATGGCTTCTGGGAAAGGTCAAAAGGCTCCTCTTGGCTGAAGTGGGTGATGAGACCCAGAGGGGTCGACAGGCAGAATCGTCCCCTTCGCCTAAACACTAGCATGAGAGAAATAAGCATTACATTAATAGGCAACAAAATGTCATCTATAAATAAATGCCAACTATTTGATGAGTGCAGATTAAGGGAGCCAATTTTGATTTGCATCCTTACATCTCTCATCCAGCCCTCTGTCCATGATGCCATGTTTGACCTTCATGTGTCTGGTGAGGTTTCCCTTCAGGGTGAACTTGCTGGGACAGTAAAGGCATTTGAAGGGTTTGCTGTCTGAGTGGAGATGCATATGGCCCATTAGGTTATGCATCCTGTTGAACTCCTTGCCACAAAGCTGAAAGACGGAGGAAACATTTTTTTTTTTATTATCTTACAGCTTAGCCAAAGTTCTTCAATATGAGACCTTTGATTTGTGGATTTATTATTATTGTAGTGATTTATCAATAGCCAAATGCGAAAAATCATCAACATTTTGTCATGCATTTTTCCAAATATTCATAAGATTTTTAGTACATTAGGTGTGTACAATGCATTCTGAATAATTATCAAATTCTTTGAAAATCTGCAACATTCCATTCTGTAGTAAACACTATTTAAAGACACAAAAACAATAGGCCGACATCATTCACTTATTAAAGTTCCCTCTCTGCCAAATAACTATTTTGTTAGATGACTAATTCTCTCAGTATGCAGAGCTGTGGAGCAACACGTAATCATGAATGAATGTGCAGCCGTTCACATTCAGACACACACACACACACCCACACCCTCTCTCCCTCTATCCTTGTTTTCCTCTCTTCCTCCCTGTCTCTTTTCCCCCCTCTCTCACTCACTGACACACACACACATGCACACACACACAAAGGAGGGAGAGAGAGAGGAAGCCACATGGAGACAGGGCCAGGAGGAGAACAGGGAAGGGCAACTCCTGCGCTGTCCTTCCTCTGCATTCTTTTTTATTAGGGTGGTCCTTTCCTTCAGGAGGAGAGAGGGACTGTAAACTGTCCAAGAGGACCGTGAGAAAACAGGAAGCTCCCTCCAGCAGCAGAGAAAGCGAGATGAAATCTATTTGCGGGCCCTGTTCTCCGGGGAGGCTGGGGGCCATTGTTAGAGAGGCAGTTTGTGCGGCGATATCCTTCCTATGGACAAGGAGGCTCCCGCTGCCAAAAGCCTCTCTGCTATCTGGTCATCGTCTCAGTGCTCTTACCAAACACCAAGGTCACACAGACACTCCAAAAAAAGTGGGGAAACCCTTTTATAGCAACTACCACTAAATCTTGCAACTTTGGCAACAATCTGAATGGTGCAACAAGAATCAATAGCCAAGTATTGGTTAATTTTGCATACAATAACAAATGCAGTATCTGCAGCTATAGCGTAAGCCATTTGGAGGACGCTTTTATCCAAACACCTTACAGTGGCATGAGTGAATACACATGTATCATCCGCAGACCCACTCCCAGAGGAGTTGAACCCCAAACACAGACACTGTTAGTGCCATGCTCAACTCACAGAACTACAGGATCAATAGATGATGACCCACCTTGCATTTATAGGGTTTGATGTCCGAGTGGACGATCATGTGGGCCTTGAGCGTCTGTTTTTGCACAAAGCTCTTGAAGCACATGTGGCACTGGTAGGCCCTGATGTTGGTGTGGATCAGGACGTGGCGCTTCATGTTGGCCAACAGGGTGAACTCACGACCACAGATACGACACTTGTGTTCCTTCACACCCTGAGAGAAGAAGAGAATGTGGGAGTAGTAGTGTGAGAAAATACATTCAAATTTAAGTTTTACTAGTCCCTGAAAGTTTCAGAGTGGGTGCTTTCAATTCACCTTCACTTGCCAAAATTTAAAGGAAATTGCTTTGAGACAGCTGCCAAAACAACATATTAGGCCGGTGTCCAAAATCTTTCAGCAATCCTCGCTATCTACAATGTGAATGAGGACTAATGGAAATGGTTTGGAGATGGCAGCCAAACTGACAACCCAGGTGATGCCAAAAATCCTTTCCCATTCTCGTGCTTGCAACCATTGTCAAAGAAAAAATGACAAAATGCTGCGTCTTTTCTATGGATATCTAATTAAACCTACTTTGTGAGTGAGCGTGTGCTGTTTCAGGTGGTGTGACTGGATGAACTCCATCCCACACTCACTGCAGATGTACGGTCTGATGTCTTTGTGTTTCATCATGTGGTTCTGAAGCTGGCTGGGGTACTGGAAAGTCTTCTGGCACTCCGCACACCTGCAGGAATAACAGGTATAACCTCCAGATTTGAATCTTACCTAGCGAGTTTCAGGAGCAGGACCACACCTCAACCGCGCCTCTTCCGGCATCCCTTAAATACCACCCTAACCCTCTCTTCCCCTTTCGCTCTCGTATTCTGCGCCCCTCCCCCCCGCCCTATTCTTTCTTCCTGTTCTCCCTCTCCTTCCTCCCCCTTGGGGGTCCGTCGTGGCCCGGGTGCCGCGGCGGATTCCCTACGAAGCCTCCCCACAACGCATTCAGCTACCAGAAACCAGGCTCATCAATCTTCCTTCAATAAATCATTTAAACGCATCTTGTTGATGGTGTGGTCCTTGCTAGTGAAAGAGCCAAATAGAGAACTCAAATGTTGACTGCATAACGTATGTACGGTATTATCGGGAAAATATTAGATGAGCTCACCTGTAGAGAGTAGGGCCGCGATGGGCAGTCAGGTGCCTTTTCAGCTGAGCCAGTGTGGGAAAGTCCAGACCGCACTCCACACACACATTCTCCTGGCCTTTCTCATGCTTCAGCTCATGGGCCCGAAGCTCACTGGGGTAAGCAAAGCCTCGACCACACACACTACAGCTGGAGAAGAGGGAAAAAACAGGAGAAGATAGTCTATAAATTGGGCAACAGTTTTCAATAACCCAGACAGTCTGTAGTTCCACAAAGCGCTTACCTGTATGGCTTCACATCACTGTGCTGCATCATGTGTCTCTTCAGATGGCTGGTCTGGGTGAAGGCCTTGTGGCACACCTGGCACTTGTGGGGGCGCATGCCCTGGTGGGTGAGCAGGTGTGTGTGCAGGTGGCTCAGCTGCTTGAACAGCTTCCCACACAGGTGGCATCCATGTGGCTTGATCCCGCTGTGCCCCAGGATGTGCGTGACCAGGTTGTACTTGGAGGTGTAGGACTTCTCGCACATACGGCACTTCCATCGCTTCTGGTCGCCTCCCACGTCGACGTAATAGCTGTCATCGACGTGGATGTTGAGACCCAGCTTCTCAGCGCTGGTCATCCCGCCTCGTGGAGCCCCATCAGGGCCGCGACGGCCGGGCCGGAGGGCCTCTCTGGGGTAGAAAGCACCAGGAGAGAGGTGCATGACAGGCCCGGGCATGAAAAATGGGTATGGGAGCAGGCTGGGGTGGAGAGGGGGAAAGTACGGATGGTGGAGGAAGAGAGGAGATGGAGGCCATACAGGGGAAGGACTGAGCGGCTCCTGTTTCACCTGCACAGGTAGGTTCATACCTGGCGGGTCACACCTGGACAGAGATCTGTGATGCAGCTGCAGTCTGTTTAGGTCGATCATACCCGGGATGGGCTTTGGAGATGGGGAGGGAATGGGGCGAGCAGGGAGGGAGAAGGGGAGGTGGGAGAGGTCCACCGTCTTCTTCCTGCTTCCCTCCTCTGCCTCCTCTGCTCCTCTGTCCGGAGATTCACTTCCTTGGGCATCCATTTTGAACGGAGTTCTTTTGCGTTTTTGGGATCCCTCCTTTTGGGTATAATGTTCGCCCTTGGGGCCAAGCATGGGGAAGAGAGCAGGAGGGCTGAATGCACTGTAGGTGTCTCTGGCGGGGGATATGTTGGGGTATCTGGGAGGGGAGAATTTTGAGGGTTTAATATAGAGTGGAGAGGGGCTTAGGTAGAAGCTGTGCTGAGACGCCGGCCTTAGCTCATCTCTGAGCAGAGGACTCCTTGCTGGTGAGAAATTCATTGTGTCTGTCTCCATCTTCTTCCTGGATTAGAGAGAGAAAAATAACTAGTATTTGTCTTTGAATGAGTTGAGATGTGCTTAATGTATCCTTCCAAATGATAAACAGTCTCAAAAATGGAAACGTGGAAAATTTATCAAAAGTACATGTGACTACTTTTTTCTTCTGCTTTTGATTTATGATGTGAAACAGTTTTTCTGAGGTTTTCCCATAGTTCTGCAGAGGGACTGTCACTGGACACACCTCTGGTGTTGACACCCACACCTCTCAGTGTTCAACCTGAAACCTTTCACTTCTCTCTTTTGCATAAATCTCCTTTCTCCTACCTCCTCTCCTGAAATCAGGAACTTAACTGTGACATGTTCACCTCTACCTCCCACACACTTTTCGCTTCTCCATCTCTTTCTCTCTGCTCTGTTCATCTTTTTGTATTGATGGCTGAGAGGCACTTCTCCTTTTGCCTTCCACTGATAGTGATGGTTTAATTTATTTCAGATATGTTCAGCAGCCTATAATCTGAATTCAAGGTTAAATATTGGTACACAATGGAGGAACATTAACACTGTGCTGTTAAGATGTCATAGAATTTCAAATAACAGTTACTATGTGTATACTATAGTGTAGATATATGGGAAAGACGGAGATGATGGGCATTGATCGAGAGAGGGAGGTGATACTCAGACAGGAACTGTCTCACTTCTGCATCACAGTCAAAAATAGAGCTAAACAAACTTGTAAATATCTATTCTATTCCTGTAAATAGTTTTTGTGCATTTTCCGTGACAAACTAATGCTGTACGTATCAGTCCTCAGTAGCATGACCTTGAGTTCTAGTATAACACGTTATACTGTTAAAAAGATGATGACAAAGAGGGAATATGATAAAGATATGAGGATAGTGATGATGATGATGATGATAAGATGAGAACGGTCAAACTACTAGGGATTACAGACAAATACAAAGTCACGAAGTCACATCAACTTAATTCACAACAACATTTTGTGTTGTATGTGCCAATAACACTTCGTACAGTTACAAGTTTCTAAGTTACAGTTGAACAGGAATAATATATATCTGCTCATTTCAATACTATACTTAACTGAAGCAGACACTAAAGGGATCCTAATATTTTGATATTAATTATCGATGTATTGAAAACATAAACCCTTTTTCATCTGTGAATGATTTTTAGAATACAAACATTTCACAACACCCAGTACATCTTAAGGTTTGCCTGCTCCTACTTCCAGAGGTTTTTAAGCAGTTTTTCAACACTTTCCTTTTTCTCTTGTGGATAACACACTGTTCTTTTATATCCCCCTTCACCTCTCCCACTGATCAGGAAGGTGCAAAGACCCCAGCCCATACTTTTCCTCCCCATGCATTCCAAGCAATCCATTAAAACACCCAACAGAAGCCCCTCCTTACCCGTATGCCAGTCAGTGCCATCTAAGTGTGTGTGTGCTGTGTGAGATTGCAGCAGTGTGTGTGTGTGGATCTTACCAGTGCAGTGTAGCAGAGTGTGTTTTCTATGATGCTGTGGCTCTGTGTTGGCCAAAGTGCTGCAGCTGCTGTTGTACCTGTTCTGCGTTCTCTTGCTTCTATTCGCCGTGCAACTCTCCTGACAATGAGCCGCCCGTCCGCGGATAGCATTTGAAGTGACTTAAGAAAGAGAACAGGAACAGTCACTTTGTTCTCATTTTTCAGATGAGTACCTTCGGAGAGAAGGAAGGAAGGGAGGGGAGAGGAAGTCAACAAGCCTAGTGCCTTCCTGCAGAAAAATAAGGAAACACTAGATAGACATCTCCATTTCTCTATGAAACAGGGATTTACACAGCTTTGGGAAGAACTACGGGTGGCAAGATTTGATGTTTAACAAGAAGAACAATGCATTTAGTGTGTTTAACAGTTGTAAAGCGTCATGCAATGACGGGAGATGGTCTCAGTCTGTGAAGACCATTCATCCTTTTGTCTTTTTCCAGCTTAGATAAATATCTGTTATTTACAACTGAAGCCAGACTGATTTCATATATGAAATGAATAAAAACTGTTTTGTTTTAAAATGAAAGGTGAAAACATGTTAAGCCAGTAAATACGTAAGCTCAAAGTATGGGATTCAAATATCTCAGTCATTTATGGTTCTACCAGAGAAAGGTCAGTCTGTCCATACGTTCATACTGTCTATCATACTTTTGCACTGATTTTAGTGATGAAATGAAAGTAACAATAGAGAGCAAACAACATGGCATTACCAAAAGCACAATAGATTGTCTAATATAATTTAGATTGTCTAAAGTATATTTCATGCATGAACTGACAAAACACAGACAATACTGGACTACAGTGCTATAGTGTAATATTATTTCAGGTGGATAGATTGTTAATTTCATGGCATTTCTTCCAAGCATGACAGATAAAATCACAGACCATATTAAATTAATGGATGAATGGGTGAAATGTGTAAACACAGCCACTAGGGGGCAAGAGTGGCCCATTGCCGAAAGGATGTTTGTTTGTCTTGGTGAAGCTCCAGTCCATCTCACACTACAGTGGACTGTGTGACAGCTTGTCACATTTCCTCTTACTTCCCTAATTAGTCTTCATATCTTCATAGGCTGGCTGTGGTTATGTTCTGTGATCTGTCTGTGGGTGTCAGATATAAATAAGCTCACAGTTTTTACTCTGCCTTTTCGGTACAGAAGTTAGCACAGGAAGACGTTGTCAATTATGTTTTGTCATCTTAATTGAGATGAGGTGGCAGTGAGTAAATCTAGAGGGAGCGGAAGTAATTGAGCTCATCTCATTGAAACGGTGAAACTGTCTTTAATCGGTTGTGGCCAATCATTAGCTGTGTTAATTAGCTTGTAAGACCAATTAACCTAAGACCTGGACAATGTGTGTGTCAATTCCTATGAGGAATTAAGCTTAAACTTCATTAAAAGGATGGAAAATTAGTAGAGGTGTGTGTGTGTGTGTGTGTGTGTGTGTGTGTGTGTGTGTGTGTGTGTGCACCTGTTAAAGCATGTAGTTGTGAGAGTTAGATTAGGTCCATGCTTGTTTTCATTATTCTGTTTGTCTACAAAACATCCACTCTGCTACAAGCTCAGGTACTGGCAGGCCATCATGGTTGTATTTACTACATGGTACTCTCTGTTTCATGGGTTCAAATGAGTCTTATAACCTTTGTTGCCTGTTTTCTTCACTTTGTCCCATCTTTCCTGAAGGAGATCAGTACGCACCCTAATAACGCAGTTAAGCTTAAAAAATGAATCTCCATTTTTTTGTTAAAATAAACGTGCTATACCTCCACCACGTCCACAACACTAGATTCCTAGACTATGGCTTTGAATGACTTTATCCCCCCATCCTCTTCTTGACCACCCTGACTTTCTCCCCTCTCTAACATGCACGGTCACGGACCACAAGCCATTCTCTAATGATTCTCAATAGCAAGATACGAACCAGGCCACTGAACTGCCCAGCCTTTTGACCTGGCCTGTCCAGAGGCCAGCTTCATCAGTGGAGGTGACAGTAACTGAGACCAGCTCATTAAGGATCTCTAAGTGGCTTTTGGGTTTCTATGTCACTCTCAAATGAAGGCTTGAGAGTATATAAGGGGTGTCAGTGGCACCAAGAATAGAGAACTGGACAAGCATCTGGGACCTTCTGAAGGAAGCACTTGAATTATACTGTACATCAAACGATTAGCAACAAGTGAGTACATTTTGCTTTGTGGATATCTGTCCGTCTTAGATTTTGAGTTTTCATCTTGGATGTGCAGGTACTTTATCAAAAGGTTTTGGTCTTCTCACCTCCTTTCCATCTTTCTCTCACTCTATATAGAAATGACCGGAGCTGCTGTGTCTCTGTGCCTACTTTTCCTCCTGTCTGTATGTTCAGCGTGCTACATCTCCAACTGCCCTATCGGAGGGAAGAGATCCATCATGGACGCCCCACTACGCAAGGTGAGCTGACTTTATCGCTCTCTAACTTAGATCTCCTTTATCAAGAAGTAAATTCACAAGTTGGTTGGCGAAAAGCAAACTAGCCTAGGATTGCTGAATTCAAAAAGGAGCTTCTCAAATCTGAGAATCACACATCTCAGAATCAATCAATTATTATTGACACTTAGTTTGCTACCCCAGACATTTTCATTTGACTCTAAATACTCTTTTGTGTGAAAGAGTCAAAGGACCAAACAGCAGAAACAGACAAAAGAATAGAAAAACATTAAACAAAAATAAAAACAGTACTGACTTTCAGAAATTCACCCAAGAAAGCTTGAAAGAGACTAACCATCTGTCAATGATGAAATGATGAATACGCTGTTTCTATGGAATATTGTGTTAAAATGTGGTGGCATTACAGTCAGGAATAACCACCTGTCTCCTCCTCCAGTGCATGTCCTGTGGCCCCGGGGACAGGGGCCGCTGCTTCGGCCCCAGTATCTGCTGCGGAGAGGGCCTGGGCTGCCTGCTGGGCTCCCCAGAAACAGCTCACTGTGTGGAGGAGAACTACCTGCTCACCCCCTGCCAGGCCGGAGGGAGACCCTGTGGATCTGAGGGAGGACACTGCGCTGCTGCAGGACTCTGCTGTGATGCAGGTGAGACAGTCTGCAAGGATCTATTCATAAAGTATCTTAGGACTGGAACGCTGATCTAGCATCAGCTTGGATGTAGCTAAATGGGACAAATGCTTGTGTTGCACCAGGATGCTGATTTGAATCTCAACTCAGCAAATGTTGAGATGTTCCACAGTGTTTTTTTTATGTGGTCTGGTCATTCAGTGGGTAAAGAATGGTGTTAATGCTGCCAGGTTTAGGGGTTTGATTCCCATTGGGGCCAACCATGCTTGTAAGGCGCAGATAGATAGAAGAAGATAGAACTGTCATATGTTAACGTGAGGTTTTCTACTTCAGTCCCTGTGAAGTCCTAGATCACTACTCTTCTGAAAAGGTTAATGAAAAAGTTACTTATACTATATATATTATGTGCTTCTTTGATATCTCTATGGGATCTGCAAGGATATGTGTTATGGTGCACATAGTGTAGAACAGTGATTCTCAACCTTTTTCATATCAAGGACCCCTAATTTAGTCCACATTAGGGCCACGGACCCCCATTTGATGAGATTTTGTCTCTCAGATCCAAATCTGAGACTACTTTTAATGTCAGATATGATTTTGTTCAGAATTCCATGTCTATCTGTATTGTAGGTAGAGAGATAACAGTGAAGCTATGATTAAAATTCATTCTTCTACATTCTCTAATTGTGTTAACTTCTTGTAAATGAAATAATGGTGAAGTTTAACACTTTTAACACAGTTTAACACACCCCTGGAACCCCCTCAAGGACCACTGATGGGCCCGGACCCCACACTGAGAACCAGTGTAGAATACAAGAAAAAAATACATGATCTAAGAAATAACTCCTACTGTTTGCTTTTCAAAATCCTAGAAAGCTGCACCACAGACCAATCCTGTCTCACCGAGGAGGAAGGCGAGGATCAAGCCAGCCAGTTCGAAGGCAGCGACTCTGGCGACATCATCCTCAGGCTCCTGCACCTGGCCGGCCACACTTTTCCTCATCGAATTCACCAATGAGCTGCCTCTGAGTCCAGGGTCTCATGGGAGACTCCCCAGGTGTAGGGATGGAATGGGACTCGTAGTTCTAGTTCAAATAGCTGTATTTCTTCGTTCATCCCACCTATCCCATCATCACTTGGCTCGTTTTTGCTCTATCACCTGGCAACCTCAATAAATGGGACCCTGAGTATGTTTGTTAATATATTTTTATGTATGGAAATAGGGATGAATACTGACAATGGTGTGTATCATCCAGATATCAGTGTGTTGGAATAAAGTTTGAGAGAGTATAAAATGCCTGTGTGTATAAAATGTGTCTTTTTCTCAGAGTTCCTGACTAGAACAACTGGTATTCATAGTATTCCCATGATGTCACATGCATTTCCTACCAATGTGGCGCTTTACAATACACACAGCTCATTGGCTGTGTTTGTCATCTGATTGTAATCACCTGTTCATTTATTACAATCACCTGTTATTTTCCTACCAAGATGGCCATGTGGTGATGTAACAGAATGCTATGAATAGCATGCTACTTTCAAACTTCTATAACATGAATTATGAAATTATTGATAATCAATTAAATGGACATGCATTTTTTCAAACTCAAATTTTTTCTATATACAGTAAATGCTGCATTAGCATAAATCTTATCAGGTTGCAGTAGAAAACTATATTCCTCTATCATCAAACGTACAACACCCACAACTGTCTTTATCTCCTTTCAGATGTTCAGCTTTGCATAATCCTGTAAATCACTGTGTGGCCCCCACAGTGGTACATTTTCCCGACAGCGGGAATATGTCATAAAGGATCCTTGTAGGACCTGTTGTGTTTTTACCTTTGAACTTAGCCAGGCTGGTTCATTGTCCCCTTAGTGACACACTATCACTGATGCTATCATTGTTATCATGAGTGGTAGTCACCTTTGAACGGCATCTTGGTTGGTCACTCCATGGTTTTATCTCTCATTATAAGCCATAAATCTCTTGCCATTGTTATAATAGGTTAAAAAAAGCGACAGATTGAAGAGTTTGTGCTCAACTGTTGACACTGTGTAACACAGGAGGCTTATTGACAGATAATTATTGTTGTGTTTGTTGTATTATCTTACCATATTACCACATCTATGCCTGTCTCTCCAACCTCTGAGAAAGCTGAGGTTTTTTTTGTAGGAAGCTTATCTCCAATAGTGTCATGACCTGAGTTGTAACATCACCTGAGTTGTAGACCATGATGTACACCTTGCTATGATGTAGTAGTGTATAGTTCATGAGTTAATGGTATGGGAGGGAACTCCTACTGACTTGTATTACTAGTTGATAAAATATTGGCATAAATGTAAATCCCAAACTTCTAGTTCCACTTTATACTGTATAAGAAATTATATATATGAGCATCAGTATTATGGTATCTGAGATATGCTTTACACTGAATAAATGAATAAATTGAATAAAGGACCTAGAGGCTGTGAGCATGTGAATATCCCATGTATGTTGTGGCAGAAGACCACCATATCTACAATTCTTGTTAACCAGTTAAAATTAATAAACAACCTATTAGCAAGTCTACACCCTTATCCTTCTTTCTTAGATGTTTTTGATTCATTATTTTATTTAACACAGACTGTTCCTGTGCTGTCCTCTTAGCTTTGCCATATTTAAATAAAACAAAGAGAGATATTTTCCCTTATGTGCCCTGATTAGTTAAAGGTTAACTTGGAAAAAGTAAATTCCTGTGAACAACTTGGCACTCACTCCAGCCACCGTCCACATCCGGCACACATAGATAAAAACAAAACAAACAAAAAAAAAAACAGCTACAGTCAGTTTGAACTAATGAGAGTTCATCAATACAAACCCGTAGCGTATTCCCCAAAGCAGAAATATTGTAGAGGGCAGGAAAGGAGGGAAAGAGGGGATGGAATTAGCGAGAGGAAAGAGGGAAGGAAAGGAGGATGGAAGGAGGGAGAACAGAAATCAGGAGGCCGAGGCCAAGGGTTGAGGGGGAGGGAAGGAAGGAAGGAGATGGAGGATGAAGGGAGGGAGAAAGCAGCAGGCTGAAGTTAAAGGATAAGGCTGGTGTTTTTTATTGCATTGCTTACCGTCAACAAATCCTATGAAAATGACAAAATCAACAATGCGTTTGCTCTACTCCCGTTACTTTCTGACTTCCCACGTACCATTTTTAGCCGTCAACCCGGAAGTCATTGGCTCCAACTGTAAGCTAAAAACCTTGAACTACAGCTCACAAAGACATAGTTTCAATTTTAAAAATCGCTAACTGTTACCACGAAAAGTCAGGCTGTTGTAGTTATTACCAAATCAAATTCAAATGTGAACTTCATTACGCCGGGGACTATTTTCAGTGCTACAGAACTACTTTCCTGAGATTGCAAACGTGTTTACAGCCGGCTTATTAAGTTGTTTGAGGAAAAAGTCGGCTGGCCCGGTGCATCGTGATGATATGCTGCCCAGAGCAACGGCATGGCTCTTTGACGTGTTTTTAATCGTTTTTTTTATACAATGGAGATCTATGGCTGCTGGGACATGGCTTCATTGGGCACCGGCTACATGGATGAGACTTGTTGGCAAAATAAATTCATTGCTGATTTTGTTATTTTCATAGGATTTGTTGACGGTAAGCAATGCATTAAAAAACACCAGATTATCCTTTAACTAACTTCTACTCTTGTAGCAAAAAGTAAGAAGTAAGTGCAACAGTATTATTACGTCCAGTCAGAAGTTTTAGGGGTATCATACACAGTTACCGTATATGTTAGTGTGACTTAGAAGACCTGATCATTAAAAAATTCTACTGTGCAGGAATTGGACCCCAGTATTGACTCAATGCGCCGATGCTGTCACTTCACAATACTGTCACACTTGTAGTTTTTTTCCCTCTGGGATCAAGGTTGCCTGACTTTAGTCTAGTCATGCTCTATCTCTGTTATCTGCCTGGCTCAGTCTTATCGCTGTAGGCTCTACTTTGAGCTCTGCTGAATGAAGTGGGCTGGAACTACATTAATTGGAGACACCTGTGGTTAATGATTGCAGCGTTGGAGTATGAGAGTATAAAACAGGCAGATGAAAGTAGCTTACTTTACCTTCACAGTCTGCCATCACCATGTCTTTCTCTGGAAAATACCAGCTGGAGTCTCAGGAGAATTTTGAGCCTTTCATGAAGGCCATTGGTAAGATTTCTGCTTGTTGAGTGAGCTTCATAACTATTGACTGAAAAAAACATGTTGTCATATTCACATTATCTGCTTTGTTCTGAAGTGCAGGTGGAATTGGAATATTTTTTTTTTCAGTGACAAGTACATTTATTCTGTTTTTGGGGGTGGGGCAAATGAAGACTTTTGCAATGAAACATGGTTAACTGACTTATCTAGCATTAGCACTGGCACTTAAGTCTAATGCACTGAGTTACAGCTGGCTCTCAAACTGTTGGGCATGGAAGTAAGAATCACTTGCCTGCAATGTAAAGAACAAAACACTAATTGGCTGTACAACACATGCATAGCAATTCCAATCCAACATAATCCTGTTTTATCTGTGAATCAAAGTTTTTATCTGTCTCAACCAACTGCTGTCTGTCCTAGGTCTCCCTGATGAACTCATCCAGAAGGGCAAAGACATCAAGAGCATCTCTGAGATTGAGGAGACTGGTGACAACTTCAAAGTGACAGTCACCACTGGCTCAAAGGTCCTCGTCAACTCCTTCACCATTGGACAGGAGGCTGAGCTGGAGACTGTCACTGGAGAGAAGGTCAAGGTAAGCTAAGCGTCGTTTTTTTTTTTTTTTCCACTGCTGTGGTCTGACACTTGGTGTTTGAATATGTTTCCCCATTTATGGAGTAGGTTTCATGCTCTTTAAGAAGCTGACTTTAGGGTTTCAAAGTTGATGCAGCACTGTCTTTTCTCCAATGAAATGTAAATGGGGACTAAGGAATGAGTTGCTTAAACATTTTACTATGTACTTAAAGTAATTCTGACACTTGACTAACGGCAGAGTTGTCAGCTGCAGTAGAAATTGCCACACTAACATGAACTAAAGTTGATGGCACATGTTTTTCTTGCATTAGACTAACCTTGTGTTTCCACCTCAAAGGCAGTCGTTATGCGTGAAGGCAACAAACTGAAGGTCTCCCTGAAGGGAATTGAGTCAGTCACAGAACTGGTGGATGGGAGCACAATTGTCAATGTAAGTAGGCTAACAACGCAGGAAGTTCTTGACAGGTCTGTATTGAGACCTCAAAAGCCCTTCTAATGCTACTTTCTTCTCCCTTTTCAGACAATGACTGTGGGTGGCATTGTATACAAGAGGACAAGCAAACGCATGTGAATATCTGCACTTGGGATAATAAAATGTGTAAAAAGGCAGAACTGTCTTGAGTGTTCAGGAATTTGTTTTAAAGGCAGAAGCTAGATGTCCTGTGAATTCAAGCCTTAATGGGAGCACTGCCTTATGGCTGAGCTTTGGACTGGGTAAAGGCAACAAGCTAGTACTTTTGAGGTGCTCGGGTGGAGAGTGTTTGGACAATTGGGTAATGCAATCTTGTGTTTTATCCCCAAGGGTGGCAAAATGAGAAATTTCTCTCTACAGGAGATGAAGTATCCTTATTGAAAGGAAATCCACTCAAGTCTTGTGTTTTAGAAATTTAATGAAAAGTGTAGCCTACAAAAGCTTGAGCGGTACAGACAATTACCCTGTGACGCTCTGGGGGGTGTTACTGTGCGTTTCACAGTAACGCAGGGGAAGCTAATTAAAACCGGCAATGGGATGATTTCTTGATGCTTGGACTTGACTGCAGTTCAGTGATCACTTCCTCCGGTGGAAGAGGTTCTTGATTCCCTCCTCAACAGACCTGGGTTCATTCATCATGGTCATTGGCCGGTTCTTCAGCGCTGCTTCTCTCATACTGTGGTAAACGTACTCGTTCTGTTTGAACATCCTGAACTCCATCTCCGTCTGCATGCGCATTGCCTAGGGGAAAGGAAATATTGCGTTTTAGTTCATAGACCCTGGCAACAGTGTATACTACGCTGAAAGTGATGGCCTATGAATTGGCCAGTTAAGATTTTTGAGGACCATTTGCCCATAGGTTTTCTAATAAGAGTCTATAGATATTGGTCAAAACTAAAAGGATGGCTTTTTTTTTTTTTTTCTCCCCCAAGCTATGTCTAACTGAAAATCAAATTTTGCCTGAAAGTGGGAGGTAGAATCCAGTGCAGTCAGCATAAGATTTAAAGTCCCCATGAAATGAACGGCATTACTTCCTGGTAACAGTAGGCCTATATTTAATGGTGACCTCATGCTGCTCCAGTAGGCGTATACAAATTCCAACCAATAAACTTGAGTTTGACTAAAACTGCCTTTCTCTCCCTGACTGATATTCCATGGGTTTACACTTTTCAATGTTCCCTCATGTGTTTATGACCCGCCCCAACATCCTGTTTCAACAGCAAATGCATCAATCAAGGAAGTAAAGATGCCGTTTCATGGGGTCTTTATAGTCTTTACCTCCAGGTCTTTGGTGATGGGATGTGTAGGGCCGTGGGTGATCATGAGAATGGCGTAGGCCTTGCAGATCATCCCGTGGCCGACGTCTATAAGCCCAGCCTGCCAGTGGGTCACTCCTGCCCGCATGGTAGCCATGCCCAGAGCTGCGTTGTTTGGGTGGTAGAGTTTTCTGTCAGGGGAAGAATCAACATTTAAATTAATTTAGATTCAAGTTCTTTTTAGTTTTTTGGGGGAGATGGTTGACCGCTTACAGTCTGTGTGTATGCTTTCATAATTGCTGGCAAGAGTGTGTCCATCTAAGCATGACTGGCAAGAATGATTTGTGTACCTGAGTAGACTAGCATTTTGCCATAGTGTCACACTTATGTCCTACTCACATGTATCCGTCCACCATTTTGCGCGCGTAATCTGCAGCGTCATCAAAGAACTGCAGGTAAGCCTGCACCTCACTTAATGTGCTCCACAATCTCAGCAAGTAGATGTGAGTGTCAGCCAAAACTGTTTCTGTCTTCGTTATGCCGTCCCTGCACATTTTTACCACCTGAGAGGAAGAACATGGGAGAAATTTGAAAAACATTTTGGCAGTGGGACAGAAAGCTCATAAGAGAGACAGCAGAGACACATCTTTGATTTGAAACATACAATACTTGAGATATAAAGTACCTCATGGTAGTCACCGTTTAGGCGAGCCTTATCTATCTTCTCCAGCAGTTGATAGCAATAATCTGTTGCCTCCTTCACCTGCTCTTCTGGTGGCTAAGAGTTGAAGATGGGAGAGGGTCAGTGATCTGAGTTTAATGATGGGCTGAAGGCATCAAAGTTTATTGATTGTTACCACTTATTGAACAGCAGGCCTACTACACTGGCACTGAAATACACCACAACAATATGCTCAATCAAATTCTAAATTATATAAAAACAATTTATATAGAAGTAAGTTGCAAATGTTTCTATCTTAAAAGACATTGGTTGGATATACAAAAGTCTAGGCACCATGATAGCAAAGGTCTGAAAGCGTTTATCTTCTGTCTGGAGTAGACCTTGGACCTGCCAAAGAGGCCTGGTCTAAGACACTTGGACTATTCTCAGGCTAATAGCACCTTAGATCTGCTCCAGTTCTTATAAAGGCCCCTCATGAATCCTTAAAGGATGAGTCTTGTTTTTGATGAGAAATTCAGATGACCTGAAAGAACTCTTAAAAACCTTGCCAAGTTTGTTGGATAATGTTAAATGAATGGGATTCATCAGGGGTACTATGACAAAATTCATGGACAAATCAACAGGATGGGCAGATTACCAGATAACCAAACCATTTATTTCATCACAGTTTTATGGTCTGATTTCTTTCGGGCCCAAGCGCCATCTACATATCAGGGAAAAAGCAATCGTCCTTAAACTGCTTTCTCGTGCTTTGGTATGAGGCTCTGTTGGATTCTTTCATGGTTGGATGTTTAAAAGGGGGGGGGGGCTTATGGTATGGCTCCACTGTGCCGTACACTGTTGAACCCTTAAATGCTGCTGATAACACCTGGCACATGCTATTTATAACTCTGGACACACACACATACACAGAGAGAGAGAGAGAGAGAGAGAGAGGGAGGGAGTGAGAGAGAGAGACAGTGGACTGTTGATAATTGTGTTGTCAGAAGTATATTGCCTCCTGTTTCAAAGAGTAAGATGATGTCAAACCATCTGATTCAAGGCCATAGCATTAATACACTTGGGAAATCTTTATGGTGTGTCATGGATTGATAGACACATCTCACCTGTCAGTCTGTTATGTAGAAATTTGTGAGCAGTTTAATATCGGATGTGGAATGACACATTGAAATGCAGTTATGGTCCTGAGGTAATCATGTATTTCAATCGTCTCTATCTATCTGTCTCACTGTTTCTCAAATGCATGCACTCACAAACAAATATGGAAGCTGAATCCATTGGGAGTTATCTTTGCTTTAAATAGTTGCTCTCTCCTCCCTCTCATGTTTCCCCTCTGTCGTTATCGCCCATGCCAGTTGGCCAACTAAATGTATTGGGATTGGTTTGTGAGTAGTATAATTAACCGTAACTTGAAAAGTATAATAGTTAAACACACACATGCGCACAAAGACAAACCTTGACTCCTTCCACTTCCCTTCCCGCAATCTTCAAGTCATCTTTGATGCGATCCTTGCAGTGCTCACATGTGCAGTCGAAGAAGTATTGCGTTTTCAGCAGCCTTTGTCTGTCCTCTGACAAATTCAAAAAGTCCACATAGGACACGGTCAGCTCCTCTCCCTCTTCAATCTTACCCAGGGAACGCAGCTCAATCCTGGGGAGGGGAAACACACAGTTACGGGGACTTAGAAATGCAGGCAGACAGCAGAAATGCATGCAGAATGCCTTGTTTAGTTTTCAGGATCAAACTTCTTTTCTTTCATTTACACTTTCTTGAATGAACTGACTAGGTGACACTCGGTTCCATAGCGTTCCAAAGCTTTCAGTTCAATCTGTGCAGATGAAGGAGTGGACGAATAGAGGAGAAGCATCTGCGTGTTATTGAGATGCGTGAGCTGGTTACATGACAAGAAATAGCTGAATTTTTAAGGAACTGTAAGTTACATTCATATGAATAGGTAGGTAGGTACGATGGACAGACCCATAGACGCAGTGAGACACACACATGGACAAACACACAGAGAGTGACAAACCAAAAGTGCAACAGCAAAACCGTGTGTGAACATGAAAAGACAGTTTAGATGATAGACTGTGTAGGAGAGAGTCGAAAGATGAGCTCTAAGCAGGTACAGATATAGGTAGAGAAACAATTGTAACAGCTAAACGTGATGCTAAATTAGCTTGACAAAGGTTAGAGGTATTCAAGTAGCATGCTGTGTTGATAGGTTGATGTAGCTTTAAATATTGTACCACATCAAACCTATACAGCACATACTACAGGACACTGCCACCAAGGTTTGTTTTTTTTCACAAGGGACGGAGTGGGAAGATGGACGGTGAGGTTACTGTATGTTGATAGTTATGTTGATGAGCAGTGAAGCATTTAATGTGTCATGGGCTCAATGGTGCTTTTATGGATTATACTTAAAAGAGGCTGAAGTTGAGGTAACGCACCTAGGTTGAGAGTGAAACATAGTATTCACAGCCGATTGACTGAAAGACAAACAGGAAGCAGTTTACACCAAACGCAACCTGTCTACACCTAACACACACATTCACACACACTCTGCACACACACCTTAAAAACACTAAAACACGTAAACACACACACATACTGTAAAAAAAAACATTGTGCATTTGAAGTTGTTTTCTGTAATCAGAAGTTACAGCCAGTACCAGCTGAATACAGAAATGCAAAATGATTTTAAATGGACAATTCACTGATAATCATTGAATAGTGCTTGATCTCAAGTGAAGCAGCATTGTGTTACATACTTGCCGTGGTTGAGGATGACGGTGCAGTTCGGCCAGCAGTCGTGGTTCACCAGACACAGGTTAGGGAAAAGGCCCACGCCTACTGCCTGAAGACCCCGCTGGTCACTTACAGTGAAACCATTGCAATTGACCTGAGAAGAGGAGAGGAGTGGAAAAGTTAAGTGGAACATAGAGCTAACAAAAATAGTGGAGGGGTAACGGATGTCACAGAAGTCTGTTTTTGCGGTTTTCTGTACAATGCATGCACACTTCAATTTCAATTTCAGTTTCAAGGATCTAGTCAGTATTTTTCTGTTTCCTTCAAATGACTCTTCCAACCTTTTCCTCCAAGGCCAAAAGGACAAAGAGGATGTGATGGGAAGGTTACTGAAGACTACATCTCTATATCTATCAACAGGGGCGGACTTAGTGTTTTGGGGGCTCTAGGCAAAGGCAAGTATGGGCCCCCCTGACTCCCAACTCTCACGCTTTTTAATCCATCCTTTCTATATATAATCTTGGGTAGTTTTGATTAAAAAAAAAAATGTTTTAACTTAGTAGTAGCTCAACTACTGATGCAGTGTCAATGAAAATGAGCTTAAAGTCAAGTAGCAAAATCTCACTAGAGGTTGTATAACCCACAATAGTCTGACAGAGTAGGGAGTAGGATTGAAATGATTTATTGTAACGAAAAGAGGGGTGTTTTTCAATAACAAATTGATTAAAAATAGGTTTACATTAATTCTATTCTTGTCTTTTGTGGGGCCCAAGGCAGTCGCCTACCTTTGCCTAATGGTAAGACCGCCCCTGTCTATCAGTATAATAGGAAAAGGTGGGAAGGTGAATACGGGGATGACATAAAGAACGCACCACTCCAAAAAGGTGTGAGATGTCATCAACCGTGTGCTGCTTGCTTTTCCGGGGCCAGTAGTCCAAGAAGTTGTGGATGTCCACCTTGAGCTCCTTCAGCTCATCCTCGGCCATGTCATCCACGTGATCCTCCAGCTCGTCCAGTGTGGTCAGCTGCATGTCGGACATCACGCTGCCTTCCTTGTCAAGGCGCAACATGACACGGGCCACCAGCCTGACCACAATTAAAGAACGCATGTGACTTCAAAGGTCAAATTGATAACAAGCGCGCATTAGCTTAGGATGCGTTTAGGTGACTACCATACATGCAATTTCCGTTGTCCTCTATTCAAGCTGTGGTTCATGAAGAAATTAAATTTGTATCCCTAACCCACTTGATTGGATGTTTCTGTTCACAAGAATCATGATGTAAATATGTAACAAGAAGATAAGTATTAAGCATATTGGATGAGTTAAATGTCTGAATCCTAACCCTTCCTCTTCCCTTCACCTTCACCCACAACCTTTCACTTTATTCCCTCTTTTGCATTTACCTTGCCCCCCCCCCTCTATTTCCTCCTCCTCCTGCTTACCGGATGCTCTCATTGGGTGTCTTGCCAAAACTCTTGATGGCGCTGCATTCCTCCTTGTGTTCGGCCCAGCCGGCACGCTGGCAGGTACGGTCGCAGTAATGAGCAAATTTGCACTGGCCACACCGATGGAGCTTCTCTTGTCTGCGGAAACAGCTGTGGCAAACACGGTCCGCTAGACTACAGAAGAAGAGATGAAACAGAAAGAAAAAACAGAGATTTTTGAGGAGGATTTGGATTAGGGGATAGAAGGATGAGAAAGGTGGGGAGAAAAAAAAAACAATGCAAGAAAGTAAGACAAATACTGGATGTTGAATGACAAAGGACCAGCATGTTAAAAATACTGGTATTACTTTTTGTTGCCACCACTCCTTAACTACATTCTAAGTCGCATAAAGCATGCTAGCTGTACTTTATTGGTTGCTATGTGAACTCTTACGGTAACCAGGAAGCAAGTTAGTGTTTTTCCCCCTTTTTATATGTATTTATAGTAGTTTGACAAAAACATTTCAGATAATACATGTTGGTAACCATTTTATAAAAGCTATACTCTAATAGCCCTGAGGATGTTATTTACTGGGCTTATGGGCACTTCTGAGATACAGTATATGAGGTAAAGACAGTAAAGGATATTATTACTTTACAGAATATTTTAAATTGTTAAGTAGATGCTCTACTGGTGTACTGTTTTACACACTGCTCTCATACAGGAACTGGGAGAAAAAGTTGTCAGTCACAATTTCCCTAATGCGTCATTATTCTAAAGCCCATGGAAATGAGGATGCCAAAGGATGTTACAACTGACCATTATTGGCTGAAAGTCTGCAGAGAGTCTCCGACTCTGCATCAACATCTGATCTTTGATAGAAAGTTGAGGAATTTTGTTAGTTTGTCCGTCACTTCGCTATCTCAAACACCACTGATCGGATTTTGACAAAACTTAGCGGAATGATGCATCTCACCACATTTTTTTTTTTTTCAAAATTACAATGGGGGGGTGCTAAAATTTCAGGTCCATTCAAGGTGATTGGCCCAGAGGGGTGTGCATCATTTACGGGGGATGAAATGTTTACTGTTGCCTTGTTGCCATCTTTCTATCTCATTTGATTTGAACTGCACTAGTTTACTTTTTAAGTCTTTTATCTTTTGTATCTCTTGTCTGTACTTTTGCACTTTTTAATTGTAAATCTTTTACCTTTACTGTATTTTTATCACTCTAAACTGTATCACTGTAAAGCACTTTGAATTGTATGAAATGTGCTATACAAATAAAGCTGCCTTGCCTTGCCTTGCCTTGTTCTGTCATGTTACCAAAATATTGCCTCTAGAATCAACAGGCACAAGTGTCTTGGGGAAATTCACCAATCCACATGATCAAGATATCAGATAGTAAATCCATTGTCTGTAAGCATGTCCCCCATGTCAATGTGTGTGATCAAGACTAAACATCCTTACATGCACACTTTAGAAACAGAACTATTGTATTTAAGCATGTCCCTTGATATTAGACAGATAGTAAATATATATATAGATAAAGCAAATTATAGTAAAAGAACTATTAATTTGTTCGTGTGTGTGTGTGTATGTGTGTGCATGCCCACACAGACTTTTGAAGCTCACTTCACCATTGATTGAATTTTGAGATACTCACTAGATAACCTGCCAGTTTCTGTTTTTAAAAAAAAATCCTACCAAGCTATAAAATAATACATAAAATAAGATAACATGTGTCATGATCATACCTGGGTGAAACCAGGATGCACTGCCCTTGATAACTTTTAGAGGAAAAGTAAGACAATCTACATTTCAGCTGCCCACCTTTCCCCTTTCCCCCTCTCTTGAAAAATCTGAACAGACTCCACTGAGTATACACATCCGTGACTTAGCACTGTACCTGTCAAATACAACAGCCGCAACACTGGGCTCGGAAAATATGACATCTCCGGCCCACATCTCCTTGGTGGCCTTCAGACCCCTCCCCTTTCCAGGTGAGTCGAATACTGCGACGTTCTCCATGGTTAGCTGTGGTGGATCCCGAGACGGAGACACGGGGCAGAGGGACGGTGGGTCCAGCAGGAGAGAAAAGAAGAGCGTCGGAGTGAGAGAGAGAGAGGCTAAATGCAGAGGCGGGGTAGTTGAGGAACTCCTAGACCAATCTGTGCCCTCTTCAAGTATGACAACTGGACATTCCACACCCGAGGTACTGAAATAGCCGGCCACCTCTTGACCTGAACCAAGTGGGACAGAAAATGGGTGAGTTGGTATTTGTCACATTATTCTAATGAGAGATAAAATGTCCTGAGAGGACAAGCTTGTCAATCCTGTCAGTCCTGTGCAGAAAGTAACTCCAGTTAAATTCTCAGTCACACTCTTAGACTGCTTCACTGATTTGAAGTTGTAATTTTAGCTTTTTTAGCGAGCCAACTAGCAGAAATTCCCCCACCCCCCATTATGAAGTTGGTAGGTGCCAGGTCCCTGGGGGATATTTTTGTCCCTCAGTTGGGCCTGTCTGTCAGGAGGCAGCAATGGTGACACTGGACAGCTGCGGGACGTTGGACAGAGACAGAGCTGCCCTATCTCTCTCTCTCCCTCTGCCCTGTTCTGGTACTTTCTCTCTCTCTCTCTCTCTCTCTCTCTCTCTCTCTCTCTCTCTCTCTCTTTCTGGATTTCTCTCTCTCTCTCCCTCTCTCTCTCTCTCTCTCTCTCACACATTGTCTGTCTCTCTCTGTCTGTCATGTCATTATATCATAATTTATGCCGTAACAGAACAACACCTGCTTTCACACACACACACACGCACGCACGCACACACACACACACACACACACACACACATTCATTCTGATTGGTATGGGAATGCCCCCTCAGACCAAGTGTCTGCCAGTATCTATAAACCATGGTTGTAAAGGCCTGTCGTTTCCTACAATTTGTCAAAATACAAAAATAATAACTGATAAAAAATAATAATTGATAATAACGCTTTATTTTACAGCCTTAGTTTGTAATTATGGGGTACTAATAAAATAACAATGCTGTAGTTACAGGGTAACAAAACAAGAAGTCCCATTTAATCCTACAACTTTTTTTTGTCTTTTAGTAGCTCTAAATAAAAATCAATAGTATTTTTTAGATCCTTTTTTTCATAAATAATACATCACTAGGTTGTTTTGAAAATTTTTGGAAAGTTTCATGTGATTAGTGGATTTGGTCATGTGGCCACACTCCTTTACTTCCTGGTTGTGCAATCATGAGAACATGGCAGCATCAAAGCGCCCCAAAAAAAGTTAAATACTCTACATTATGTTATGAAAATGTTCATACTTTTTGTATACAATACATCTTTAAAGGGTTGTTTATCAGTATATAAAGAAATATTATTGATATGTATAGTTCATACTCTCATACTGCAAAACAGTGTTATTTGTTGACGGCAACAATTGTGACCAGTGGTATAATACAGGGACTGTACGTTTTTTGTAACAATTCTGTAATTATGAGAGATTTATAAGGTAGTTATGGTGTAACTATTTTTGTAATTACTGCAAACTGCATACTGCGTGCTATACAAAAAATAATTACAGGGTACAATAACGTAATTAGGGGGGGACTAAAAAAATGTTATCGGTGCTTGTTCCCTGTAGTTATGTAGTAAGTATTTAGACCCTAATTTGTTTTATAAAAGGATTATGAAGGTTTTTATTTTACATTTTATATTATAAAATTGACATATTTGATATTGATTATTTTGTTAGTAATAGAGGTATAGAAAATGTTAATGGCCAACATATATTTGCTAGTTCCATTATATTTTCACTGCTTTAGACTACAGGTTACCCATAACTGCAGGAATAAAGGTGTGTTTTGAAGAAATGTGCAAAGACACTGTAACAGTGGTGTGCAAATAAATGTATTCAAATGAAATGATTGCAGGATGACTGCAATTCTGTAAAGTGGATAGGAAGATGACAGGAGTTCAGAAGTGGACTGCAGGTGAGAGGGTGTTCAAGCAGGGCTTTGGCTCATCTCTTGCTGTTTGGCAGGTCTGTTGGAGTGGCGTCTCTGCTGTTGCAGCCATGTTGTCAGTAGATTTCTTGTTCTTGCTCCGGAAGATGCGGGATAGCCAAGAAAAGAAGCCACACTTCTTCTTCTTTAGTTTTGTTGACAGGCTGTCGGAACTCTGAGGTCCTGTAGGTTCAACCAGCTGGACAAATGGAAGTGTCTTTTCCAGAGTCAGACCGGACAGATCCTTGGTGTCCTTTAGAGTTTCAACCACAAGACTTGGTGGAGCTTTGACCTCAACCTGGATGGCTGGAGCCTGGGTCTCCTGAAGCAGGTTGGTTGATCCTTCCTTAAGCAGGTGAATCAGGGTGTATTCAGCAAGAGAGACGGGGAGAGCCTCCTCTGAGGTGGAGTTATTGCCAGGTCCAGCAGAGAGGACAGTGACTTTTATTCCCTCACTACATTCAGGCTGATGCAGGACAGTGACAGAGCTTTCAGTAGCGGCCTCAGTCTGTGCACAAGAGTTGACCGTTTCCCTCTTGATGATAAAAGGACATTGTTCTTCCTCCTTCTCCAAGTCCTGAAGTCCTGAACAGCAGCAGTTTAGAATCAGCTTTGACAATTGGCTCACATTCATCAAGATGATCTTGAGTAGGGGCATGGTGTGCAGCGCAGGCAGCCATAAATGTAGAGCTCACTGTTGAGGAAGCAGAGATGTGCTTTTCACCAAAGTTCCTCCTCCTCCAGGAGGACTGAGAGGAACTTCATCAGGTGAGAATCAGTGCTTACAACAGGTTCCCATTTGTCAAGATGGTCCAGAGTCGGCCCAGAGAGATGTGATGAAGCATAAAGGAACTCCTCACCAAATCCCTCCTTCTCCAAGTCAAAGTGGGATTTGACCAGTGGCTCCCACTTATCCAGGCAGCCCAAAGTGGATCCACAAAGTGAGCAGCAGTCAGCCACAAATCCAGATGTGTCACATGGGGGAGCATAGAGGTATCTCTTTCCAACCATTTCCAGGTGGTAGTCATTGTCAAAACCAATGGTGGAGTGCAGAAGCAGACTCAATCTCTCAATGAGTTTGAAGTCATCGGGCATTTGAGCCTCATGGGATGGAGTCTCAACACGGCGGAGCAGGTTGGTCTGAGCTGGGTGGATGGATGCTCCAGCATTACCTAACGCTGTGTCCTCAGTCATGAGAGGAGACTCTTTCTCTGTGAGAGGAAGGTCTCCTTTGTCCATATCCAAAAGAAGTTTGCATGCTGATGAAGCTGCACTGGCTATTGGTTCCGATATAGCCATTGCAGGCTCTCAAATCCACAAGCAGGTTTGGAGCCGAGACCAACAGCAGAATGAGGTGAAAGGTCACAGTCGAGCTCAGCAGTCACTCCAGAGAAACTAGAGTCTTCAGCATAAAGGTACTGCTCCTTCTTCAAGACTTTCGCAAACATGCAGTTGATGTTTTCATGGCGATCGTCATTAAGGGCATTGAGTCGAGCGACCATTTGCATGGATGCTAAAAGAAATGCAATGGCAACATCTTAATAATCAACGAATCATAAGGCCACCTGATGTAGCTTCATTTAAGGTCAACATGCTTCATCATAGTCCATATAAAGGAATTATCCAACCACACACTGTTAGACTTTGTTACTCACATCTTTATTTTTCTTATAACATTTGCAAAAAATAGGCTTAAGGAGGGAACAACGCATTTTGCATGTTGCTTCCTCAGGTTCGCTTGCGAAACTTCATCTTATGCTTTTCATCATAGTTTTGTTGCAACAACAAATCTAACTGTGAATTTACAATGTAAATCAAACTAAGGAAGAACTGGACACAAATGTAAATCCTTCAACACAGGCAACTAGTCTGTCCTGACTGTCTGTCTCTTGTTTGTCTGTTCAGCAAAATCCTCTGTATTAATCTTTTTCTGTTAAATAATTAAATTATAAATACATGTGGCTTACCAAGACGGAAATCACGCTCCATGGTTTCCTTTCTAAAAGGAGTCTGAGTCTGGAGGCCCAGAGTGAGCCACCAGCAGCAGGACAGAGCCGCGCTCCAGCAAGCAGGCCACCTGGATGGACAGAGGGAGTGGGGATTGTGTGATAGGTTGGGTTTGTTTCTGAACATAGCCTAAATCTTTCTTCTGTGCGTAATCTGTGCATACATTTCTTTCTTTCTTTCTTTCTTTCTTTACATTACATTATATTACATCATTTAGCAGACGCTTTTGTCCAAACGGACTTAACAATAAGTGCATTTTGTCAATAGTAGTCAAACCAACTGTATATCACATCACGTCATCATCAGCTGAGCCTTTAATAGGAATAAGTAGCATTTGTAGAATAGAAATAAGTAGATTTTGTGTTGTCTTTCTTTCTTTCTTTCTTTCTTTCTTTCTTTCTTTCTTGTCTCTCTTCTCCTAACAAATTGGATTTTTTTTAACAAGTTGATCACTCACTTGGTGTGCCAGTGTCTGTCCAAACCCCCTGAAGGCCCCTGTGATGATACAGAAGGCTCTGCCCAGAGTCCTGGAGTCTGAAGAGGAGATGAGGGACATCTGGTCAGATTACTGCAACTAACAATCAGCAGGGTAAGGAGGATTAAGAGGTGACAGTGGTTAGAACAATAAAGGAAATGAAAAAAATGAGAAAAAAAAGAGAAAAAGTGGGAGAAAAGTGGATGTGAACGAAAGGATGATAGCTAATGTGTAATGAGAAGACAGAAAAGAGAAGAGCATATTGCCCAGCACAGAGTGTGTGGGTCGGATGTGAAAACTGGGCTTCTTTTATAATGAAAAGCAAACAGGCAGAACTAATGCATTTCATGTGCTACATTTCACATGCAGATGTAAGGAAAAGTTCAACAACTAGAAATGCATTTAGATGTTTCTGAGAAGTTTTTGACAGAAAAAAAGAAGGTCAAGTAAAATGACAGTAGTAGTCCTCCTCCATTGTTGAATACATGGAAAACTTGAATGTATCGTACATGTTATGTAATGTATCAATGTGCATGTCTCCCTCCTTGTTCTAGGAAATTAATGGAACTTCAATGGATGCTTTGGCATTTTGGATGTCACAGGAAGACTGACTTTATTTATTTGTACAAAGTTCATCAAAGACATTACAATAAATAAAAGACTATATGACACAATCAATAATAAATGAGTCTGTAGTAAATAAAAACAAATCAATAAGAGTAATGGAGAACACTTTGGTCTTGATAGACTGTGTCTGTGGTGCAGACAGGAGCGATGTGCGCACAGGCTCATAGAGGGTTAAAAGGCTTGTAATGCAGCTAGGTGCTAAAGCATGTTGTGCTGTACAAATAATCAGTAAAATCTTAAACCATTTTAGGGAGGCTAAAATTGGGTTGATGATCTACGTGTGACACCAGACAAAACCAGTCTGGATAAGCAACAGGCAGGGAGGGACGCTTGAGTGAGGCAAGACAAGAGTAAAAGGAATTGGAAATGTGTAAATGAACTTCTCCAAGTCGGATGAGTAGGCTAGTAGCCTAGTAGTTTAATTTTCAAAAAACAAAACAAAACTGCAGGCTTCACATTTGAAGCCCAGTTCCCCAGTTTATTGTGGATCATATTCAAGGAGTACAATTATTTGTCTCAATGCAAATAAACATTTTCGCATTTCATATCATTGAGTTGAAGGAAATTCTCAGACATCCAGCTCAGTTTTTTGAGTTTGTTTTTAATCTGTATTTTTTCTTCACTATGCATTTATCACATTAAAGTCAAAAGGTTTCTGCATTACGACTGCATTTCACCAGAAAATGGATTAGTGCATCATTCATATGCCTTGATTAAAGCGGTTGGTATCTATCTATCTATCTATCTATCTATCTATCTATCTATCTATCTATCTGAATAATAACTGAATTACTTTCCTCCATAATGTAATTTTCATGAAGAAAAATAATTTGTCATAGTATCCCATTAAAGGGACAATGAGTGAATTGTTTTTCTTTTCTATAGCACAAATTATACACATAATATGTCTGTGGTGAGGTTGATAGGGTTGCTGATCAATACCAATGACTCAACAATTTACTTGCCTATTCTCTGTATTGGAACAAAGCCATTGGAAATTCAAGACACTCCTTATCCAAGATCCCAATCTCAGACGTCACAGGAGAGAAAATAATCAGCTTCTGTTCACATCACTTGCATGGGCAGATGCTGTGGGTTGGATGAGAAGCTTCGGTCAAATGCTTTAGTTCTGCCTGTCTTGCTTTGTGGAAGCGTGTTTTTGCCAACAGCCTCTGTATTAGATGTTTAATATACTTCATGACGAAGATTGAAAGGTCAAAGCTATTCAGTTTGAATGTTAAAAAATATTCTAAATTGGCCAATAGGAAAAACTGGTTGTTATATTTGCCAGAATTGCTTCCTTTTGCTCATTGCTCCCCAAAATATAATCGTCTGATCAACATACACAATTCCTCAGTCATTTAACGTTTTGAAATTTGGTGTAATATACTGGCAAAGTATTACAGAAATATTGTCAGAATTGCTGCATTAACAGCCATTTTCCTGAAGGAGGTCTGGAAGCATTTTTATTCTTGCAATTGCATCAAGCAAATTTGCCCAAAACAGTGGAGGGTATCATCATTGTTAAAATTTGCTGATTCAAGCTACACAAACATGAAGGCTTTTATTCTGAAACTTATCATGTGAAGATGTCATATAAATAAGCAATAAGGCTGTTCAGAGAGGCTGATCCCTAATTCATGTGTGTTTCACAGTACATGAGTGTGTTATATGAGTAGTTGGCTTGCAATCAAAATGTTGTAGCTGTTTGATGGTGCAAGGCAAGCAGGCAGGACTAATGTGGCTATTTTTAGTCCATCCTGTAGGCCTATGAAGGCAAATATATAGTATCATATAGTATTGTGTCACATGAGGGGAGTCTATGAAAATATTTTGTTTCTTATGTCAAAGGATAGAAAGATCTTGCAAGAAGCTCTCGTTCATTTTTATGGAACAGTGTATTTTAGGGCAAGCAATATAGCCACCATCTATTTGGGTGGATATCTGGAGGAACCTCCCTCTACTTTCCCTTCTGTGTGTCTTTTCTAGTTTCTAGCTCCTGTTTTGTTGCTTTACTGCATTTCTGACCATTCATTCTTTTGTTTCTTCCCAAGACTGCTTGCCTTCTCAATGCTACCACACATGTTTTCAAGTTACATTCTCTCTCATCTTCTGATGTAGCCTGGTTCCAGACTCCTGGTCTTGGTCGAGAGATTCAGGGTCTGGTGTTGTTCTATTCAACGGCGATTTCTCGATCGGAAAAACGATCAGGCCAATCAGCGCCTTTGTGGGTGGGACTAAAGTTTGAACCCCTCGTGCAACGTTTTTTCATTGGCGTTTCAGCAGAATAATATTTGTTGAAGTCATTCCTTAATGTAGAGAAAATATGTACTATTCCAATGTATTGATTATCATGAGCTCATCATGGGCTTTCCATGTGAAGGTTTATGACTGTCATGCATAGACAAGATCCTATTGTTCCTGAGACCCACTTATACAACATCCGTACAAACACCATCATGAGACGATACTAGGAGGGGGAGGCTTGCAGGTGGCTGTCCTTGAAGATATATGCCTGGTTAGTCTGACCCTTGTCAGAGAACTGCACCATTCCCTTTGCTATGATGTACTTCTCTCCATGCAGCATGTATCATTAAAGAGAACACTAAATCAGCGGACGGCGAACTTGTCTTTATTACTGTCACGGCCGGCTCAAAAACCATGACATAACAATAACAGGTAACACAAGAAGTTAAAGCAATCAACTAATAATTTATTGGAAAAAAACAAAAATGTTAAAATGCTATGGGGTGTGATAGTCAGAGAGTCAGTGGTGTTGGCGTGTTTGCATGAATGATAAAATAGTGAGTGAAGTGTTGTGTGGCAAAGGAAAAACAAAGACAGGAATGGGGAGCGTGGAGAGTAGGGAGCAGAGTTTCCCCTTTCTCTCTCATCATGGAACCAGTGAGGTGCGCTCTTATAGGACTGGGAACACCGGGCCCAGGTGTTCCCAATCCACGACGACCCGACCACACCTACTGGGCGTCTGCAACACAAAACACAAAGACAAGACAAGCAGCCAGCCCAACAGCTAAAAGAGGCGGGGTCGTCACAATTACAAAATTATTCATCACTTACTCAACATATTGTCTTTGCAAAGACGATATTTTTGTCAAAATCGACCAACATTCTTGGTAAAGTTAGTAAATAGGCCCAGCATCAGTGTAACTGAAAATAACGTGGCCGGATATGTCAGTCACTAGTGAATGGTTAGGGGAAAATCAACACCTCCCCGCACAGAAAACGGCTAACATGGAAGCAATGTCAGACTGAATAATGGAGTGGAAACGAAATGGCCATTCAGTCTGAATATCAGGCTACTTCTGATGTCTTTCTCAGCTGCTTTCTCTACTGCACAAGTCGCTCAACTCCTTGCCTATAGATTTCCTTCACTCTGACACTATCCTCTCTCTGTTTTCATAAACTCCACTCCTTTAAACTCCATAGCCATTGATAACATTTTATCTAGTTTAATCTCAGATGTTAGTCTATGTAGCGCTATTTTTGGAACAGTGTTAACAGATATGCCTTGTCTCTCTTCAGTAGCCTTAGGCCATCTCCCCCTAGCGTTCTGCCCACTTAAAGATAATATCCCCCATTTCATCTAGTTTATTATCAGCTGTTTCTTTTAGCCTATCTAGTGCTATTTTTGGTGTTAGCAGATCACTATTTTGTCTTTTCAGCAGCCCTGGGCCATTTCACTCCAGGTGTCTGCTGATCTTTTCCCTCCTTGGCTCTCTGACCTCTCTGCCTCCTCAGTAACAGCAGAACTGAGATCCAACAAGTTATTAGTTTATTTTGATTAGAAATCAACAATATTGACCAGCGGTTTGTTACGTGAAACCGTCTGTTTTTCAGAAATAACAGACCTCAGAATGCATTCATTGACCAATCAGAATTGAGTATTCAACAAAGCCATGTAATAACACAACATAAACAAAAACAAGAAAAATACACTTAAGGTTATTTTGAGTTTGTATTTGATGCTCAGATTTTCCTAATTTTGTACAGTGCTTATCTTTTGTATAATTTCCACGATGATATCAGGCTGCACAAACATAAAGTGCCAGTTGCCCTTTAGGTCACTGACCTGTTCCTTTGAGCGCATGCTTGGTCAATGTTCAAGTGTCCACCTGAGTCTGTAACTTTATGCTTTAGTGATTGACCAACAAGAGATTATGATTATCTGGTGCACAGGTCATACCTGCCACAATAACATGACATGATTTGGCACAGTCATAGGATGACAAAAAAAAAAGCCAAGACTGTGGCTTATGATACAAAGGACCCGCTGAATAAAAAAAAAATGGATGCAGTTCTTTTATATGCAGTTTCAAGTTGTTCATTAATGTTTTTTATAAGCTCAAGGCCTTTTGACAGCCCAGACTGAAATGTCCTTCAGCACATGACTGGAACTATGTGAAATCTGAGTGGATCTCAAGGAAACCACTCCTGGCCAATGATGTTATGTCACGAGAGGACAATTAAAGCTCTGTATGTTCTCATGCAGAGCTTTTAAAAAAATAAATAAAAAAAAAACTAGTATGATTTACAACAACTAATCAAAATTGAACATGTTTTGCCAAGGGTAAGACAATAAATCGAGAGGAAATGACAGCAGGATACAGTTAGAGGGAGGTTTTTGAGTGCTGTATGATAAACTGAGAAAAAACTGAGATAAATGACATATGGAAGCATAAAGACATATATAACCCAAACTTTGTCCCAATCAATGAGGGTGGGTGTTATTCCAGAATGAAACAGCAGAGGGCAGTGTTTCGCCATTGCTTTACCAAAATGCTTTTCAGACTAAATTACTAAAGAATATAAAACAGCAACTTTACATATCCATGTTACAAAGACAATGAAATACAGCCAACAACAAAGGTAACCTTCAAGTCATTTCTCTGCGGCACACTATGATGACATCAATTGCTGCCCATGCACACTAAATAGCAAATGACCCATATATATCAGATTCCACGTGGTTTCATACTGTTTATTAGGCATTAACATGCACCCCACCCGTACCTGAACTGTGTCTAGATCAAATTTATTCAGATAACATTTACAACTGGCATTACGTAAAGGGGATCAGAGAGTGAAAAATCAGATTCTACAGTATTTAGACAGTATTTAGAATGGAGAAGATACGTTCCAAAACTGTTTCAAGGTAAATAAAGCCTGTGTTACAAAGATGTTATTGAATGAGGTCTTCTTCTGAGTCAGTAGGCTAGAAAGAAGGGGAACAGAGACAAGTCGAAGGCTGGGGATCATCGGGCCCCAATGTGGCCAAAGGGAGCCAAAGCCAGCATTTTTTTCACTTCCTCCTTGTCTTGTAGCTCTTACGGAAGAGGATTAGGGCCACATCTGAAAAATGTATTTGACTTCTGAGATTAATCTCAGAATTTAATTCTGATGTTAATCTCAGAACTCAAATTAATTTTCACATGTGGCCCTAATCCTCTTCAGCAAGCTCTGGATGTCAGGCCGATGGTGAACCAGTGCATGAAGACACTGTTCACCACTGCCCCCTCATGGAGAAACAAGCACATGTGACAGAAAAAAGGTGGGATTTAAATTGGCCTCCTCTTTGGAGATTAGCACATTTTATTAACATTACATAAACATTACATGCACATAAAATGATATTAAAATTGTACAGCACCCTTATTTTACATTACCATGGAAACTGGGTTGAGGAGTACATGTAACAGGAACAAAACTGTAAATAGATACTTTGGAAATTCATACAAAATATATAGGTGATCATTTGTTGGATCGCACAGAAACATGCCAAGGAAAAGGAAAAGGCAGATGTAATTTAGGGTATTTTCCTCAGACACACACATAACCCTGTTGCCCTGACATGAATGTATATCACCAGATGCCTGGGAGAAGCAGAGACTCAATTTCTTGCTCAAAGATACAGGGATGTATTTTTCCTGTTGTGAATATCAAAGTGTCTCTTTACCAGGCTGTCCTAACGCCCCTAGACACCATGTGTTCTGGTAAATTTGCACATGTTAGATTGTTTATGGGCATTTTTACTCAGAGCACCTTATAGTGCTATGTTAGTGGGCCCTTATAATCAAACCAGCTAACCTTGGAAGTGTCAGCACCATGCTCTATACCCACTGAGCCACACAGCAACAACAACAAGCATGAAGCTGTGTTTGTGAGTTTCTAGCGGTGCATCACACTCACACTCACCTGCAAACAAAGTCTTTGAGGTCGTACCTGCCTTGGCAGATGTGGAGTAGGACATTGCTGCACTGCAACACAGCCTCAGCCTGAGGTTTTGACCACAGGAGCCAGGAAATGCTGGCTGGTAGTCGAGAAGTTAAGTTCCCCACCTCTGGAGCCAAATGTAAGGCTCCTGCTGGCCTAGGATCAAAACAAGCTACAACTGTCACTTGAAACTCTCTCTCCAAACTGTCTAAATAAATGAGAAAATACTGAAGGTGAGTGAGCTGTCCATTCCCTTGTTTTAAATGAGTTTAGAATAGCAGTCACCTTTATTGGCCTTTATTGTGTGTGTGTGTGTGTGTGTGTGTGTGTGTGTGTGTGTGTGTGTGTGTGTGTGTGTGTGTGTGTACGCGCACACCCACACATGTGAATGGATATGATGGCATAAAGATCTCCTACTTAGCCAGTTCTCTGTCTGGCTATGAAGGCATGCAGCCTGATGGAAATGTGTTAATTCGAACCCGGACTGACACATTGTTGTTAACATATTGTCTTGAATAGTAACACAAATGTGTGTTGTCCCAAAGTAAACACACAGAGGTGTTGGAGATGACTCATCCTTTTGAAGAGTGCAGTGTAGAGGAGTGCAGAGCAGGCTTATTACTGTACTACCATTGAAAGGCAAGCTTTGAGTTTTCTTTGTTCCAAGATCAAAGTCCTATTTCTGTCCTATAGGCTGCTGCGAGCCTGAAGGCCATGACCCAGATCTGGAAGAAAAACATAAACAGCTGAGAGACCCAGACCAGAACCAAGGAGATCCACACAGTCCTGAATTCCTGCTGCAAGCTTGGTAAGATCTCCAAGCAGGAAGTGAAAGAGGCAAAGAGGAAGTGGAAGGAGGAGATGAGGAGGGTGAAGGAGGAGGAGAAGAGCAGGGTTGGGTTAGAGGGGGTCCAGGTTGGAGCGGCTGTTTGGGCACTGGGAGTGTGTGGCGAGGAACAGAGATCAAGACCAGTGGACACAAGGGGGGCCAAATTGTAAAGGACTGTCTCTCAAATCTAAATAAAGTGCACAGAGCAGGGCCAACGAGCGGGGAGGCACAAGGCTGACAGCATTGTGTGATGAAACTCAAAAGCATTGACCACAGGGAGAAATATAAAGGCTGAGGCACTCTGAGGGCTTAGGTTTACTCCCCAAGCTACTGAGCTGTGGAGCTGCCCTGCATGCCTGCTTTGAGCTTTGGACCTTGCTCTCCCATCCTATAGGGGGCGGTCTGAAGCCCACTTTAAGCACCACTGTAACAGCATAGTAAGGAAGAGCAGAACAAGAAAAAAAACTGCTTCAAAAATGGATTAGGTAAGGGCTAGCAGGACAAGATAGAACAAACAAAGAAAGATAACAATTTATTTTCCAAGAATAAAAAATGCAACACTGAAGAAGCACACAAAAGTAAACAATTGAATACAGCAAGAAAGGAGAGGTGCGCTGTAGTGTAGAAGACTTTCAGCCTTTCCTCTTGTTTAGTTGGAGGTTTGGTGTTTGGTGTTGTTTGGCCAAGAGGATAGCAAGTGAAAAGTCTAAATTCAAGACAAGCCATGAAAGTTAAATGTCGCTGCACCAGTCACACTGAAGTAATTCTGAAAAGTGTGAAAATGAGGAGGAACAAGAGTTCCAGTGAGAACTGTGCAGACTGGCTAAAGCAGGCACTAAAGTTAAAAAAAAAAAAACATTCCATCACTGTGGTGCAAGTTGCCAAATATCACCAGCTATTAATCAGGAGAAATCAAAACTGAAACTAAATTGGATGGAAAAATGGGAGAGGAGAAAAGGAAACTGCTGTCTAACAAAAGGACAGGAAGCACAGAAATAGAAGACAAAGCCCAGAGAGAAAAAAAACAGGAAGCATCGAGGAAATCCAAAGTAAA
The DNA here is from genome assembly GCF_046629955.1 of Centroberyx affinis. Taxonomy (NCBI): domain Eukaryota; kingdom Metazoa; phylum Chordata; class Actinopteri; order Beryciformes; family Berycidae; genus Centroberyx; species Centroberyx affinis. Next base: position 264,331 of record NW_027281298.1, read on the forward strand.
GATGACAGCCAGTCAGAACGTGCAGCACAACCCAGCTGAGGACTGACACATCTGTTAGAGACCGTTGGAGAAGTGTGCTCTAGACTCTGAAAAGTTGTATCCTTCTTTTGAATGTGCACAGTAGTAGGACCACCTTCCTACTACTGAGTTCCACCTGTCTGGGGCAGCCCATGTCACCTCAAATGAGCCGATGATGGGACTCAGCATGACCCGGGACAAGGAAAATCATAAAACAGAGAGAATTGGAGCCAGAACATGCAGCCTCTTCAGTTTGAATTACTTTCCTCAGCTAAATCTTAAAACTTAAATTATTACAATTATTTATTTTAAATTAACTATTTATTGTATCGGGGTCAGGGCTATTATCTGCTCTCTAATTAGTATCCTATAGTCTATAGTAATGTAATTCCAGTGATGTGTTTGGGAATTTCACTAGTTTCAAAAGAAGTTGCCCCATAATAACCAAATGATTTTTCATTGTCTGTAAGAAAACATTGTATTTTAGTAATAATAGAGCAGGTTATGCATGCAAGGCCTCAATAAAAATATTCAAGGATGCATTGTGGTGGGGGACATGAAATGGGGAGAGGAAGGACCGGTTCTTGAAATGGGCTCCTATGTCACCCCAATTGCTCCTGGTTACATTACATAAGGAAATCCCTTATCCAGACTAGTTTAGAGTTGAGACAGGTGGAGAGAATTGATTGGTTCTGCCTTTTGTTTGTTATTTAAGCATCACAGTGCATCACATGACCTAAATAATGGGGTAAACTGGCATGATTGGTGCATGATTAACATTACAAATAAAACATTAATATTATATATAAATATGATACAGGCATTATGGGTATTTTGATGATGTCAGCCAGCACCACTGAATGTTGCCACTGAATGTCTCTTCCCAATCCCCTCTTCCATCTGTCCATCCATGATCCATCCATCCATCCATCCATAAAGCTGTGGACTCTATAGGACTCTGTAGGCTTTGCCCGACGAAGCGCATTGGATGAATGCCAAAAGGGGGCGTTTCTATCATGCAGCCAAAGGGGCGGGGCCAGAGGTGGGTGTGTGTCTCTCAGCTGATGCGCGTATCAACCGACCGACTCCATCATCAGCATCCGACGCTGACAGCGGTCGAAGACAGCATCCCTAATATCACCGACCCATGGTAACATCGCAGAATAATTCAGAGCCCGGCCGACCACGACTGACGTTGTCTTGTGACAATATTGTTTATTGAGGCTGCCATCTTACAAACAGCGGAGCTGCAAAATAGTGAGTAGCCTTTGATGATGGACTGCCTGGATGCTACAGTCGGTAAATCAAAGCTTCTGCATGATACAGCGTCAATGTCAATGACACTGTGCATTTTAGTATTTTTTCGGCAAGGATCGGACGTTTGTTTTTGTCTTATTGCGCATAATTGCTTGGAAGCGCAGTCGATTCAGGGCTTGATGCGGATGCTGCTAAAGCCGCCCTTGCCGCCCAGGGATGCAGAGAGAAAGAGAGAGAGCGAGAGAGAGAGAGTCGTGAGGGGAGGGGATTGAGGCAGAGCAGCAGATAGATAGGCAGTGTATTTTACTACTACTACTATTCATCCAAGTGGAAGTAAACCTCTAGTAAATGGGCTGAGAAGGGGAGGACCACTGGCGTGACTGCGTCTCTCTCTCTGTCTCTCTCTCTCTCTCTCTCTCTCTCTCTCTCTCCCTCCCTCCCTCCCTCCCTCTCTCTCTCTCTCTCTCTCTCTCTCTCCCTCTATCTCTCTGTCTCACAAACACCACACACACATATACAGGTTAATATGCTAGTGTGTGATTTTGGTGATGTGGATGTCCATATGTGAGCGTTGTCTCATACCACACTTGTGATTCAGTGTTCAGTTGTAGGCTACAAATTGTAGCTTTCTTTTCGAATCACTTCATAAATGACATCTACTACCTTCATAGTGTGTTCAGATAGTCTGTGTCATGATGTTGTGTTTGTAGCTCTTACACACACACACACACACACACACACACACAAACACACACACACATATATATATTAGAGTGTGGCCATTCAGAGAGAGTTAAATATGCTTGCTTATTTTGAGTTTGTATGTGTGTGTGCACTTGTATGGTTAAGGAACGTTGGGAGGAGAGGTCGCTTATGCCAGTGCAGTGCAAAACGAGTAATATTGTGTTTTGTGTCCATCAGCATGATTGAACTGGAGAGGTTTTATTTTTGCACATTGCTTTTCACCATGCATAATTGCCCAGACGTATCTATCTAACCCTATTCATGTTTATCATCGTGGGAGGACCACACTGCCCATGTATGTGGGATGGAATCTATTCTGCATTAGCTCTTATTGTATAACTAGTTATTATGCAATTACGATATTGTATAACTCCTTCTGTTTTTCTGTGTTCCTCTAGTGTGTGTGCCCCCACTACCTGCATTAGGTTGTGATGACCCACACTACTTCCAAGTGTATGTGTGATCCTCCCCTTCAATCCTGACTCCTAACCTCTAATCCCTGACCTTTGACCCCACTATGGGCAGTGTTGGCAGTGGGGTGGCAGGAGAGCAGGAGTTTGCCATGAAGTCTGTGGGCACAAGGACCACCCTGCCCCGGGCCCCTCCTCTCTCTCGCCGTTGCCCTGCCGACCGCAGCTGCAGCGCCGAGCGGCTGCCCCGCCCCCCGGCTACAATATCTGACGGAACGGCTTCTAGTGATGAACGAGGAAGCGTTAGTATTGGGACTGGGACTTGTACCGGGACAGACCGGCCGACCGAAACAGCCTCCTCCACCAACACAGAATGTACCATGACGGCCCCATCCAACAACAACCAGTTGGAGTGTGGGAACGGAGCAGGCAGGAGGGAGAGAGAGTGGGAGAGGGAGAGGCAACGTGAGAGAGGAGAGAGGGGGAGAGACAGGGACCGGGACAGAGACTGGGACAGAGAGAGATTAGAGAGGGAGAGGGAGAGGGAGAGAAACCGGGAAAGGGAAAGGGAACGGGTGGAGAGGGAGAGGTTGGAGAGAGAACGGGAGCGAGAGAGGGAGAGGGCCAGAGAGAGGGAAAGAGAGAGAATTGAGAGGGAGAAGATAGAAAGGGAGAGGGAGCGAGAAAGGGAAAGAGAGAGGGAAAGGGAAAGGGAGAGGTTGGAGAATGAGAGATTAGAACGAGAGAGGGAAAGGGAGAGAGAGAGAGAGATGCAGGGTGCAGGTCTAGATGTTTGTGGGAATATTGTGGGGCTAGGAGCAAATGAGAAGAGCGGTGTTGGCATGAATCAACACCACCACAGAGAGATGGCGGCCGCCAGAGCTGACAGCGAGAACAATCCAGCCAACCAGAACCCTCCTAACCATAACCCGCCCAAGATTCTGCCAGTGTCGGGAAAACTGGAGCAGGTAATTTAACAGACCTGGGTAAAATGGCGGTCAAAGACGTACTTAAATTTTGCACACTTAAAAACACGAGGACAACTTGATTTATCTCATCTTGCAAGTGCCCATTTGTGAGGCTGTTTAAGTGCCTGGCATAATAAACCAAGTGCACCTCGAGTAGTTCAAACACATTATAATATGTATAATGTGTGTCTCCTACTATCTTATCATACTTATCACAATGCTGAATGATCTACATTTTATAGTTCATTATTACAATAGTGATGTTAGACATGTTATGATGTAATGGTATTTCGTCTGTCAACTGAGTGTTTACTGTTTACTTGAGTGTTGTTTCAGCTACCCACCTCTCCTTCCATGTCTGTCTCTTCCCCTTCTCTCTCTCTCTCTCTCTCTCCCTACCTGTATCTCTTTCTGTCTCTGTTTCTTCCTTTCTTTCTTTGCCCCCTCCATCTCTCTCTCTCTGGTGATACAGAACAACTCAGGGCTGGTTCGTCCGTCTGCCTTCAAGCCAGTGGTTCCCAAGAGCTTCCACTCCATGCAGAACCTGGTGGGCCAGGCAGGAGGGGCTGGGAGCGAGGGGAAGGCTGAGGCAAGAGGTGAAGGATTGAGTGAGGGAAGAAGCGGCAGGAGAGGCAGAGATGGAGGAGGAGGAGAATCAGGAGAGGTCCCAGAGGCCCTACTCCTTGACCAGGACAGCCCAGTGAGGGTCAGCAGAACTGAGGGAGCAGGAAATGGTAATGAAGGGGTCCAGGGAGGGATGTCTGACTCGGGGAGAAACTCTCTGACCAGCCTGCCCACCTATACAGGCTCTGGGTCTGGTTATGGCCCCCCAGCCGTCCTGGGGCCTCTCAGTGCCTCCACTAGCCACATCAACAGGCTGGGCATGGTTGGGGCAGCTGCAGGCCTGGATAAGCTGGAAAAACCTGGCTACCAGGTAGGACCAACACACACGTACACACTCAGCCCATAACTATAAATGTAACTTGCTGTTATCATCTTGAATGTAACATGATACTGGCTCTTTCTTCCAGAACGGGCTTAGTGCCTCGGACAGCGGCCGCTCCTCCTCGGGAAAGAGCTCCTCGTCCTATCAGAGGTTGAGCCATCTGAGTGATGCCCCAGCACCGCTACGCCCCTCTCCCTCCTCTGATGACATCATCCAGGACCTGGAAGACCGCCTGTGGGAGAAAGAGCAAGAGGTCAGAGGTCACTCAGAGATGCCTGATTCACAGTTTTATTATATTTAATTACCAGGCACTTCATTAAAAGTAAGTTGATATATTATGCAACATGTCTCCAAACCGTTCTCTTGTACAACTCTTGCTTATAGTTTTACAACGGCATGATAATTGCATTCAAAACGTCTAAGCCACAAACAAGTGACATACCTCTGAGAGAGAGAGCTCCAAGCTTCAAGTTGCATTTTAGCATACGATCTTGACATTACATTTTGAAAGTGCTGTTGTGAGGCAAAGCAGTGTTCTGTGATGACAGGCTTTTCACTGAGGAGCTTCATTTACAGTATATACTGTATATCCCTCTTGATTCATAAGAATATTTTGTAGAAATTTCAATGCTTAGCATCTTACAAATTTTGGGTTTAACACTCTTCACTCACAGATGTCTTCATACAGTTTGCCAGAATTCCTGATTTGGGGCAGTTTTCTTGGCTGCTGGCTACAAAAGGTTGATTTTCTTAAATTTGATGGTTCCACATGTCCTTATCCAAGTTGGATGTCTGCTACTGCTTTTACCAATCAAGTGGCTGCTCTGTGGCATGATTTGGGCCATCGCATAGTTGCAGATTGTTGCAAACCTATTCCCCCATACCCAACCCCGCCTCTGTATGTTGGTGTGGAATGGTGAGTCCAACTGATCTCTCTCTTCTCCTTCTTTGCTACCAGGTGCAGCACATGCGCCGTAACCTGGACCAAAGTGAGGCGGCAATCATTCAGGTGTTTGAGGAGAAGCAACGTGTCTGGGAGCGCCAGATGGATGAGCTGAGACAGAACTATGCTTCACGCCTGCAACAGGTGACCTCACTGCATACTCTGAGCTAGCCCAAATGGCCTTAAGATGCGACTGCAATGTATTCGCATTTACTTGCATCTTGAGTCCAACGCAACCAATTAAAAACCATGGAGAAAATCATGATCACATATCGTGTGGCAAGATGCGTTTTGTCAAAAACAGGATCTAATGTGATGGCTTCCCCTGAGAGTACATACAAAACAGATAGGTGTGAAAAATACAGTGACACATGGACCAAACAAACACATCAAACCCAATAAATAGCCTTGTATGATACAGCACTGTGACCTGTATAATAGGATTTGCATGTTTGGTCCGATATCACTCTTATTTTGAAATGTGGTCTGCAGGTGTTAGAGGCAGCGCTGGTACGTAACACATGGATGTGAAGAACAGCACTTGCACAGGACAAGTTGTTTTCCATTTCTGAGATGTTCAAAGTTGATTTTAAGAATGAAATTGAACTTTTGAGTGTCTATATGCTGCACAGCATGTGGTCAAGCTTCACTCCAAGTTTGCATTGGACTCAAAATATACGTAAATGCAAATAAATTGGTGCAAAATCTTGAGGCCGTTATCTGACCCTGGGACGTATCCCTTAATGTATTATAGATAGAAAGATAGATAGATAGATAGATAGATAGATAGATAGATACATGGATGGATAGATAGATAGATAGATAGATAGATAGATAGATAGATAGATAGATGGATAGATAGATAGATAGATAGATAGATAGGTAGCCAACTCTTACGCTATACATGTATGTCTGCAGGTGACACGTCGTGCCCAGCGCTCCCAGACTGCCCTGCAGGCCCAGATAACACGTCTGTCCCAGGACAAGAGGAGGCTCCAGGAGGAGATGGCAGCTCTGCTAGCCCAGAGAGAGGAGCTGGAGAGGAAGTGTCTGGATTACAGGAAGGAGCAGGCTGACATCTTGCCTCGCCTGGAGGAGACCAAGTGGGAGGTGAGAAATGAATATATGAGTATGTGTGCTTTACTAGTCACAGTTCAGTAAAATATTATCAGGCTTACATCGTGGTAGACTGAGCACTGAGGCACTGAATATATGTGTGTATGTGTAATCAACCCACTTGTGCAGTCAAGGTAAGTCATGGGTATAGGGGATAACCCCACCTCATATGCCCTCTACCACTTTTACTGTACCACAATTACTGTTGGATTTAACTGAAATACCTTCCTCATCCGGCAGGTGTGTCAGAAGGCAGGAGAGATCTCCCTGCTGAAGCAGCAGCTGAGAGAGAGCCAGGCTGAAGTGACCCAGCGAGCTGGAGAGATGGTGGCACTGAGAGGCCAGCTGAAGGAGCTCAATGCCCAGCTGAGGGAGCGGGAGGAGGCCATGCTGGGCCTCAAGGACTCCTACAGCTCCAAGAGTCTGGAACTGGAGAAGTGTGAGGGAGAGCTGAGGAGGACTCTGTCAGAGGTATGGAGATTTACATTTTTCATTTTCGTTTCATTTAACCTTTATTTAATACTTGGAAAACACATTTAGGGACAGAGGTCCTCTTTTCCAGAATGTCGAGTGTACATGCATAGAAACACCAACAAGTGAAAGATACAATCAGCCAATTTACAGAAATGTACAATCATCCATTAAAACAGTCTCCAAACACCAATTAAAACATTCACAATTAAAGTCAGGTTCTCATTTCTATTTAAGATAGAAGAGCTTTATAAGTAAACAAAAACAGTGCTGATCTCTTCTCACATAAAGAGAGGGCAAACCTACTTTTGGAAAATATAGTGATGAGTACCAGCATCTCTGGTTATTAATCTAAGAGAAACCACCGCATGTCTATAGATAACATCACCATAGTCTAAAACAGAGAGAAAGGTTGCTTCCACAATTTTCTGTGTACAGAACATGGAAAACAAGCTTTGTTTATATACAGATAGGCAAGATTCATTCTGTTGTTTTGGTCAAGGTATCAAACTGGATCCTAAAAGTAAATTTGTCAGCCTACATTTTTTAATTGAGAGACTTTCTCAATATGAACACCATTAAGAGTACTGATCTACAAGGTCACTGTACTTAATATTTCATGCTTTGGAAAACATATATTTACATATATTTAGTTTTATCAGCATTCAGCACAAGTTTGATACTGATAGGAGCCTTTTATAGGGCATTGAAGATGACCTGTAGATTTTTGATAACCAGTTGTATACAATCAGCATAACAGTAGAGAACTATGTCATCAGCATAGAGTTGTATATTACCAGTATTTATGGACAAGACAGTGTTGTTAATGTATATAACGACCAGATCTAATATTGAGCCTTGGGGAACTCCCTCATCACCCAGCAATAAAATGCCTATTAAAGTGAGAGCGTTCAAATACTAGATTTCAAACAAAATGATGATATTTGCTTATGATATACCTTTTCCTTTCCACAGGTGTCCATCCTTAGAGAAAAACTTGGTGTATTTGAGGCAGAGGTGCTTAGTTTGAAGCGGGCTCTGAATGAGGTGGGCAGGGGAGCCGAAGTCGTAATTAGCCCTAATTTGGCAGCAGCAGGGCTATTGCCACCCTGGGGAGCTCTCCACTGCCCACGCACCCCCTCTGAACCCTCATCTACCTCCCTCACCCCCACTTCTGACACCTTGCTGAGTCTTCAGAGTGATGAGGCCAAAGCCCAGAGGCAGGAAGCTCAGAGACAGGAGAGGCAGCAACGTGAAGAAGCTCAGTGGCGTGAGGTGCAGCAGCGGCAGGATGTCCACATCCAGCAGGACATGCAGCTGCGTCAGGAGGCCCAAATCCGTCAAGAGGTCCAACTACGCCAAGAAGCTCACCTGCGTCAGGAAGCCCATCTCCGCCAGGAAGCCCAAATCCGTCAAGAGGCCCAACTCCGCCAGGAAGCACAACTGCGTCAAGAGGTCCAGCTCCGCCAAGAGGTCCAGCTCCGCCAGGAGGTCCAACTGCGTCAAGAGGCCCAGTTTCGTCATGAGGCCCAACTTTGCCAGGAGGTCCAGCTGCGTCAGGAAGTCCACCAGTCACAGCGGGGCCAGGAGGGTCACTGGGATGAGGCGGGGGACCTGCGCAGGCAACTGGAGCAGCTGCAGGCGGCCTTGCGGCTGGAGCGACAGCAGCGGGAACGCCAGGCCCTCAACTTTGACCAGGAGCGTCACACCTGGCAGGATGAGAAGGAACGGGTTTTAAAATACCAGGCTCAGTTACAGCTCAGCTATGTGGAAACCCTGCAGAAGAACCAGGCTTTGGAAAAACGTATGGGCCAGCTGGGAGCCAAACTGACCACAACCTCCACCACCACTCCCTCCCCCTCTTCCTCCAACTCTCCACCTCCACCACCAGCCCTCTCTCCTCTGTCTCCCCAGCCTCCAGCCTCTCTCCCAGCCCCCATCGCCCTCACCCTCTCTCCACCCTGTGAGGACCAGAAGGGTCCTCCTTCTCTCCACCAGCTTGCGCCTCCCTGGGCAGGACCCTCACGCCTGGAGAGGATCGAATCCACTGAGATATAAAGACAGCAACAGCTAGATACAAACTTTCCAATCCAGTACACAGTGACACGGCCTCTTACAAAAAAACCCACTTCAGAATACAATAGAAAGACATTTCAGTCTACAACAAATTATATCAATACAGCTTGACATACAAACTATCCTGTCACATTAACACATAGTTTTCAAAGCAACTATAGACTCTAAACAGCTAGAAAAGGCCTACTGTAAAATGTAACATTAACAATAACAAGCAGATCAGCTGAATAGGGAGTAGAACTACATTTAATCAATCAATGATTTTGAAACTCCTAAGCAGCCTTTCTCTTACTAGTTGCACACTGCATCCTACATAATCAGACAAATCAGACAAATAGTGTTTGTGAAAAGGGTGTCACACTGTTGAATGGCAGAAAAACAAATGTTAAATGACAATGTTTAGATTACAGCACTAATACAGGGGTCATTTAATGCCCATGCTAGAAAAGGACCAAGAAAATCAGGGATATTGTCAGAAATTATCAACAAGAATATTATGCGGTATTTATTCGTCGTAAGTGTGTATCAGTGGTCATGTAAAAGTAGAATTAGTGGTTAGAGTGTGTGATGTTAACTTGCATTTTTGGCCGGAGAGCGCCTTACTCCATTCTTTCCAGCATGTATAACAGAATGACCTATTGCTGAGAACAGATGAAAAAATTAAGAGTTTGATATCCTTTACAGTGCTTTAACTACATATCAGCAAACCAATTACACTAAATTATTACATATGACTAGACTATTTGATTTAAATTCCAGCATATGTGCAAGATTATATTGACATTTGAGTTGATTTGAAACATGCAAAAGGTGACATGCTGATTCTTGATTCAGTTTTCAGGTCATTTCATGCACAGGGTTCACCCTGCACGACCCATCCAAATACATCATTAAGACCAACAGAGTTTATATTTTCTACTAATTGAATTAAATTAAGTTTGGTAGATAATCAACCCCGTCTCTGAATAATGTAATAAGTTCAGGGATGTGGGAGAACCTGGTTCGCCTTCACTGCAGACTGCCTGCAGTGACTAAAGTTGAACACTAGAGACCATTAGAGAGCTTTTACAATGTTCCCACCTCCGGTGAGAGTTAATAGAAAATGGTTTCTATTCTGCTCATTGAACTGGAGAAGAGTGCAAGGAGAACATGAATGGAAGCACACAATCTGAATTGGGTTATAATTGTGTCATTCACTTTGTGCATTTACAGCCACGAAATCTGAGAAAGCATTCAGTATCCCCAAAGTTCAGAAATTTTATAGAATGTATGATATACTAGAAAGAGATACATATAATAGTTATAGATTGTATGTGTGTGAGAGTTTGGGAGTGTGTGTGTGTGCGCGCGTGTGCATGTGTGTATATATATGAAAAGCTTCAGCTTATGAGATTGAGGATAGAGGGACTAGTGGCAATACAGCAAGTGAAGATATATTAAGAGCAAAGGGAATTTTTTGGCTTTAAGTACAGTACAGCGTACATCGAAGCTTGACACAAGAGCAGTAAGACTGAGATTTCAAACTGAAGTAAGGGAAAAGCCTGAGGAAATCTGTATATCCTTTTATGAAAAACTCTACTTTCCTCTGTGTAGTTTGTTCAGATCAGGCAGAGGAAAGGGAACTCGGAAAATCAGAAAGTGGAGATGCTGCCTTTTTACAGTAAAGGGAGCATTCAGGCTAACTGCACTATGTACTGTACTACACAAGAGTTCCAGTTGTACAGTAGACTCAGATGTGAATATCATGGCTTTTATATGTGTTGTTTATGCCAGCATACAAAGATGTTGCTCAAGAATATTAACTGATTATCTCTAAGGTATTACATAGTATTATCATCTTTATTACTGTTATTATATTATAGTGAACTGACAGAGTAAAATATGTGCCATTTGAGCTTTCCTTTATCTGTTCTTTTTTTTTTTTTAACTGTGTAGATAGCCTATTGGCCTACCATAATGGTGCAATCATAGCAACCCTGTCCAAAAATGATGTTCCTTTTGATGTAGGTGATAAATGTAGTTACAGTATTGTATCGTTTAGAGAACAAAATGCTACCAATTTTATACATGTTTTGAATTTATTGTTTGCATTTATGTTACTAGTACTGTTCTGGCTTGATTAAACCCATCCCTTTGTTACATTCAGCAGAACAAATAAAGATATGTGAATAACTCAGCACTTTTTGTTGTGGTACAGATCAGTTGCCTATAGTGGTTAGGGTGTCAACTGTGTGTCAGGTTTGGGGTTCGATCTTTGATCCCTGGCTTGGTGACAGCAAACCAAAATCAAAAAGTGTGCCCTAATGATAATCTTGGGTGGATTGCACTGGGGGATGTTCATACATGCAACTTGCATCATGCCATGGTGACTGTTATCACAACAAGTATTTCAATTACCACATTAAGTAAAATATTGGGCCCATTTTGGCACTGAAATGATTTTGGGTGAGAAGATGGCGTGGTGAGTAGGGAGGCTGTCCTCCAACCACAAGGCCTGTGTTCAACCCCAGTGACCGCAAGCATCATCTGCCCTACTGAAGTGTCCTTGAGAGAGAGACTGAATCCCTTCTGTAACCAACCCTGTGCTCAGACCATAGAGTTTGACTTGATAAAACAGTCATTCACATTCATATCTACACTCTTGAATGGTAATTTGTCTGGTAGGCTAAACTTATAATGGCTGCCATAGAATGTCTGATAATACTGTCATGGAAATCAGTGTTGATTTGGTGAATAAGACTCAGAAAGCTGATGTGTTACCATGGCAACAGAATCAGTTGGATGACCATTCCAGCGGCAGTTTTTCCACTCTACAGTCTCCTATTCTGTCCACAAACCAAATAATAGTACTATAGTTCAATAGGTCATAGTGCAATTACATGGCAACAGTATCAAAAGTCTATGGAAGCCATGTTAGGTGTACCATAGGAAAAGACATTTCCCTTTCAGGGATCAGTACAGACCTTCAAGGTGTGTTTGATGGGGACACGAATGCAGTATCACAGGCCAAGTGATAAAACGTCGGCAACTGTTCTTATCCCGTAAATCTGTTGACTTGTCAGCTGCAAACAGGAAGTCTTCTTAAAGGCCTTCGCAAATAAATGAGTTGTGAAGATTGTCCCTTCTCCGCTCCCGTAGTTGTGTCAGGTCCTGTGTAAGCTAGCTATTAGTGGCTAGTTGTTATGAATTACCTGCCCTGCAAAAGTTGGACAGAAGAGTTAAATGAAAAGGCCACATAGCAAGCAACTTGCAAGTAACACGGGCGGGAACAGCAAAGACCGTCACAACCGAAGTAACGTGTTACCTACCACGCAAAGTAAGCTTTTGTTATCTGGTTTAGTTAGCTAAGCTAACGTTAACGTTGGCAGGCTGGTGGGCTTGTAGCCCCACTGGTCGACATCATACGTTTATTAACATGTATTTCATATGTTAATATTAGTCAATGATACGCAGGGGTGACGAGGTAATGTTATTCTTTTGGGGGGAAAAATATAATAATAATAATAATAATAATGATAATTATGCACCATACGGGAGCCAAGAGCCTCCAACGCCATACAAATGTATATAAAATCAATATATATCTTTTCCAGAGTAAAATAGTATTGAGCATGTACAAACAGTGTGGTATGCGCTAAATGCAATTGAATACAAAGGATTTCAGACATTTTAGCACTTGGACTAGCAGACTTCCAAGTGATCTACCACAAACATTGAGGGATGCCTGAAATGTAGCTAGTTGAGTGTGTGAATCTCACATAAAAAAAAATTCTGTGTTGAATTGCCGTGTATTGCCAGCTATTTTTCCATGGCTTTATTTCTTAATAACAATGCTAGATGTGCTTTTCTTCTTGAGCCAAGTGTTAACAAGTGTGAAGCATTAAAGAATTATAGTGTGTGTAAACCAAACATGCTTCAGACCAGCCCCTCAAGGTTGACTTGCTGTGAGGTCAAAGGTCTTGTGAGCTGACAAAGGGTGTAGATGCAAGGAAATATTTTCTCTGTGCTTATGTAGGACACTGTTGTTTAGCCAGATGCGTCAGTATTGAACAGTATTCACTCAGCATCCCATTTTGCATTGACCTATAAAATAATGTTTTCTTAAGGGAATGTATGGGTCTAAAAATGTAACTTGTCTATTCACAGGTTGGAGAATATGGTTGTGAATCTCTGCCTGCCGCATTTTCATACCACAGTCCATTGCAACAAGGTACAATACATTGCATGAGGCAAACTGATGTGTTGTCTGTTGTTAATGGATTCACGGTTTCTATGTGGAGATCTCCTGCTCCATCTTCTGTCCTGTTTCTTCTGATATACAAGTGTAAAGCTCCTACAACACACAGGTGACACGCAACAACTCTTTACACTCGTGAATGGCACACGCTCAGTAAGAATATTCAACAATTTGTCTGGTGTTTTTCATTCAATTTGGCTTGAATATAACATGACACATGTGTCATACCCCGTGTTGTGGGCTTCTGTTACATTTGTGCGAACTCTGTCCACAGTCCACCTCTTATGTTGTCTTCAGAAGCAGACGGAGGAGAGGACGTCCAATGTTTTTTTAAACAAACAGAAAGGCTCAAAATATGTAGACATGGAATAGGGCAGGATGGAGGTGGAGGACAAAGACTTGAAGATAAAGAAGCAGAGGGACAAGGTGGTGTGTGGGAGACTGAATCACAACTGACCTTGCTATGTTCCTCTTATTGGTGTTTGATAATCAGATATTGGCTTTATTTTCTCTGCCCTCGGTAACTGAATGATGTTCTTTCACTCTTTCGAGATATTATTTTCTTCAATAGTTGGTTTTTCTTATACTCCTTGTCTATCTCACCCTGTCCTCTTTCCACATGTTGGAGGGTCTTTTTTCTTGTCATCTCTTCGTCCACTTTATTCTTTACGTAGTAATGATAATAATAATAATAATGATAATAATAATAATAATAAACTTAATTTATATAGCACTTGGAAAGCACAGTTGTAACAACTGTTACAAAGTGCTTTCCAAAACAATTAAGATAAATAAATACACTGAGTACATAGAACAAAAAACAAGAGTAGATTACAAATTAAACAAAACGTAAAGATAAAGTAAAATAATTTGTCTATATTTTACACCCACACACTATTTTTTCACCCCTTATACAGTTGTGTGCAGATGGGTATGATGTCACTAACCTTCTGTCGGCGGACCCTGCTGTCCGGAGACGGGGCTTCAAGCTGGAGTACTTTCTGCGTCCACCGGTACAGGTGAGATGATGCTGCCTGTTTTAGCCTCAGATCTGGTGAGATATTAGTCTGTGGTCTGTAGAATTTTGGGGGCTAAATTCACAAATTAATGCATTGATTGTCAAGGAGTATCACCCACTAAAGATTTGTAGAATCAGATATTAAATAATTTGGGGAGATTATGTTTGGAGGATCAGCCTATTTACCCAGAAGGAGACATAATAATTGAATGAGTAGTAGCTTCTATTTTTAACTTAATAGAACAGATTAGTTACTACCAGGATTAAAACCGAACACTTAATATAATAAAATGAAATACGGATTTGGTAATGCTGATTCATCAGTTACATAAATATTGGAAGTCAGTGTCACTACCACTCTGTGGTAAATGGCTGGGTGGCATGTCTGTCGCCTCGCAGAGTTGATTCTCCCTTTCAGAGATGATCTTCCTCCTCTTCCCATCTTCTGTCTCTTTTGTACTGAAAGCTCTCGATTATCCTTTTCTCAGAGGTAACTACATTCTAGCAGATTTATGGCTTCTTCCGTTGCATACAGTATACTGTCACCACAGTAACTGTAAACATATTGGCATGACAACAATCTCCAAAATGTCCTCCTGTGTTCATGTTGCAAACCTGACGTGAGCGTTCTTACTAGTCCTACAGCAAAACAGTTTTTCTCTTTACAACCTAACCACACCCACACTTACATTTTTATCGTCTTAATATTTGCAAACCTCTACAATTTACAGACTGTAGGTCTGTAGCTACAGCAATATCCCTTTATAAATTCCATGCATTCTTCCTTATCATTAATGTTCACTTTCCCTACATTCCTCCCAGGTGACGCTGACGTTTGGCTTCCAGGTGGAGTTGTGCAGGGTGGACGTGGAGCTGTGGCCTTGGGGTATGGACCGAGGACAAGCCTGCAAGAAGCTGGAGATCAGCACCAGCTCTGATCCTCTACGTCCTCAGACCCTTGGCCCAGGTCAGGGTGACAAACAGGGCCAGGAGAAGGAACAGAGGCAGAGGCAGGGTAAGGGCCGGCACTGGAATAAACAGAGCCAAGAAAAAGAACAGCAGCATGGCAGTAGATCTGGCCAGTCTCATGGCCACCAGTGGAGCCTTCAGGCCCAGCAGTGGGGTGTGGAGGCTGTAGATGAGCCCCAACAAAGAGGCCATGCTGACAGGTGGCAGAGGACCCAACAGCACGCTCAGTCAAACACTGAAACCAGCCATCCTGAGCCAGAGTTTAAACTGGTGGGTCGCTGTGAACTGAGGGAGGAAACCCAGGTTTGTTTCTCCCACTCCCACTTTCGCCCCCGGCCGCCGTTCCCCACCCCTCCCCCATCACAGTCTGCAGGCTGTCGGCAAGAGGAGCTGTGGAGCAGAGGTGCGCTCTCATTGGGCTCTGTGACACAACTTCGTGTGACTGTGCCGTTTGGTGGTGCTGCCTCTGCACTGGGGCTCAAGGCTTTGGCAGTATGGGGACAGCCTGCACGCTGCTGCCCCACAGAAGATGTGGAGAGGATTAAGAGAACCCATGAGGCCAGCGAAAGACGGCTGCCACGGCCTGGATTTTTTGCCCCATCTGTCAGTCAGCCAACACTGCCACTCACAACAACTCCTAGGTAAGTGGTCTTTTAAGTTTTCATTTCAGTTATCGCGATGGTGCGCACCTTGTACTTGTGACATTGTGAGTCTGAATCTCAGTCTCCTTTCTCTCTCAACTTTGGCTGAAAAAAAGCTGAAATTCCATTACATTTCTTACAATAATAATAATAATCTGCTGACTGTGTTCTCTGACTCTAGCCCTCTGTCAGTCCCAGAAGAGTTCCTTGACCCCTTAACCCAGGAAGTGATGACACTGCCCATGCTGCTGCCCAGTGGAGTGTCGGTGGACAGCGCCACCCTGGAGGAGTACCAGAAAAGGGAAGCCACTTGGGGTCGACCCCCCAACGATCCCTTCACAGGGGTCCCATTCACCGCAGCCTCCCAGCCACTCCCCAACCCCCACCTGAAAAGCCGCATTGATCACTTCCTCCTGCAGACGGGGGTGGGGTTGAGGGAGGGGGCGTTGGGGAGACGGGGTGAGGGAGAAAATCCACACCCATCAAGGCTCTTGGCTTCTAAGGTAGATGGAGAGTCCCAGAACTCTCCAGCCCCCAAAAAAGGGTCAATAAACCATACCATCCCATATAATGTTGGCACCGGAAACGCAAAGAGGACTACACAGATCGAAGACACTGGATCGGGAAATACATTAGAAAATAGGAATGACACATACAACTCCCAACCTGAAAGCCCAGGGGATGGGCCTCATACCAAAGACAGGAGAGTAGACTTGGATAGAAGCAAGAAACGAGACCTAAGTGGAAATCCTGAAGAATCAACAGAAACTTCAGTCAGTGCTTGTCACACTGAGAAGCAAAAACTACCTCAAACAAAAAGGCTAAGAACTGATGCAGCCTCCAGTGAGTATGGAAATATGTCAATCCAGTGTTTCTGCAGGTTCTGTAACAGTGAGTTACTAAAATGTAAAACACATCCGTATCTTTCTTGTATGTGTGTGTTTATCCATGTGTTTGTCTGCCATGCTGCCTGTCTGTCTGTGAATCTGTTTGTTGTGTTTCTTCACCATACCTACCTCAGTTCCCAGCAGCAGCTCCCATGAGCAGCGTCTGTCGGCCAGCCTGGACGAAGCCCTCCTCTGCGCCCTGCAGGGTCGACCCTCCTTCACCTCAAACTCCTCCCAGAGACAGAGAGACGTTACTACTGACGCAGAGCTAGCTGACACCTCCCAACACAACCAACCACAACCAACAGGTACAAACCATTCGGAGTTAAGGAAAAATCCACCCTAAAGCACTTTGTTACGACCTGGCTCAGGTGGCCATAACAAAAGGGAGACACACCATAATGAACGTTTAACAAAAGAAATCTTTATTATACAAATTAAACCAAATGTCGTCAATTAAACCAAATTAAACCAGGATAGGGTGCCAATTGAACCAAATTACGGAATGTGTTAAGCAATTAAAGTATGAAGTGTGAACGTCAGTGGTATCAGTAGGATGTGTAAGTGCTAAATGATGGGTGGGTGTGTGTGTATGTGAATGGGTGTTGGAAGGTGCATAAAAGCAAAGAAACTAACTGAGGCAGCATAGCAAAACCAAGCTGGAACGGGTGCCTGTAGGGAGAAGCAGAGAGAGAGTGAATGACTACAGCCGTGGCTTAAGTAACTTCAGGACACCGGGCCCAAGTGCACTGAGTTACTGCAATTAGTCACCTGCAGGGGAGATACACAGATTAGGCACAGATACAACCTCCCAGATAACACCACAGGGGCCATCACACACTTAAACACTGTTAAAACAAGACTAGAAAACCTAGTATATGGCTGGACCGTGTATGGGTGTGCCACGGCCGACCAATGGTGTAACTAACTCTGCTGTAGACTGTTAATATGCAGAATAATAGTCCATACATCCATATTGATCTCAGTTCCAGCGCGTTCCGTCTCCTCTCTCCGCCGCTGTCGTCTCCACCGCGCCCACGGCCTGCATCGATCCTCCCGATCCAAGCGCCAGTCGCTGTCCGGAACTGTGCCCCCGTGCCACGGTGAAGCGTTGGCAATAAGCCCTCGGCGCACCAAAACCTCCATGCTTGTCTGTGTCTCTCTTTCCGCCGACAGAACAGAGGGCTTCAGGTGGACTGAGCTCGCACATACACATCGAAATAAACGGCGATATGATATAATTGTATAGATTCTCCTTTAGCTTCAGCTTACATGCATGATATTGGTCAGCCTGCTTACTGTGTGGGAGAAACGGGCTCCCGATCTCAGCGGAGAAAGAAGATGGCGGAGAAAACGAAACTTACATTTCTGGCTCTGTGATCCTATGATGTGCCACGGCCGACCAATGGTGTAACTTGATCACTCAGTCAGTCAGTCACTCAGTTAGTCAGTGAGTGACAGACATTCGCGTTTATAGGGCTGGCCCCGCTGTTGCGGTCCAGCAGCTATTGGCAATGTACCTTGCCATTCTGGGCCCATTTTGTTGTTTGGTGGTGTATTTCTTATTCCCATGCATAACTGGCTAATGATGATGATGATGTAGATGCAGAATCTATCAAAACATCTAAAACATCAACAGTAAACGTTATGGTGTCAGTCCCTCAGAATCAAAGAGCAAGTGTTTCTTTGTAGACTCGCCATTTTGCAGCAACATTCAACAATCACACACAGGAAGAAATCCATCATAGAAAAGGCAGAGATACCAATTTTCCACTGACAGTAGCCTCAATGGACCGTAATGCAATGCAATGCAGGCACAATACATTGTGTGTTTGGAGTAAGGGGTGTGGCTCTCGCAATCAGTGACTGAAGTAGAAGTAGACAAGGCAGATTGAGGAAAACTGCATACACCAAAAAAAATTCACTTCATCACAAAATAACGCCTGGAACACATTGAGCATCATATAGTTTGATGATATACTGTATAATTGTAAGAGTATCCAAGAGTGGAATTTTCCTTTAAGTCCAGGGTGCGTAGGTAATATTTTAAGGTAATGTAGCTGGGTGCCATTTTGCCAACAGTTAAAACGAACAGTATATTTAATCTCAACACATTAGCCGAGTTAAATGAAACTCTGCTCCTACAGCAAGCCAAGGCAATGCAGGAGAATCTTATATCAATATAAAACTGTTGACTCATTGGTAGTGCTGGGCTATAATTCAATATCATTGTTTATCTTTCAGTGGAATCATATCTTGATGATATTGTGGTATGATGCTCTATTATGTTGTCTAAACTGATGATAACAAGCGCATTGTATTTAAAAGCTCTGATAAAATGAGGTATGAAACATTTTAGGGAGTTTTGTTTGGCAAAACTTAACATTACTATGCAGTTCAATGCGATGAACATCATTTGGATTATTTAACATGTAATTTTGCATATGTAAGCCATATCTTGCTAAATATCGCTAATCAAAAAGAATCCTTATGATTGGTGATATTGATTTCGACCATATCGCTCTGCCGTGCTCATTGGTAACTTTTCTCCTTCACACTTCCTTCCAGATGAGAAAAAGTGTTCAGCCTGTTCCCGCTCCGTCTCTGCATACTCCACATCTGCGTCATCTGTCTACCGCCTAACCTGCGGTCACTTACTCTGCCACGCCTGCCTGCAGAGGAAATCACGACCACTGAACTCTGTCGCTATAGTAACACCCAGTCACATCCTGTGTCCAAACTGCCGAAGTCCTGCCCCCCGCAGTGACATCATACGTGTGCATCACTGACAGAAGACATATAATGAGCCTACGCTTTCTGTGACAAAGTGAGGAGGAAGGCCAAGATAGAATTGCATTGGAAAAGGTCAGATACGCCACTTTAGTGTTTGTGGATAACTTTTTATGGTTACAACCTTTTATGGTTACAACCATTTACAGTTGGCAAGTGACAACTCCTAGATGTAACAACATTGATGTACGGTGAACTTTCTTTCTGGGATTGTTTTGTCCTATTAACACTCACTTTACAGATAGGTCACAACTGTTGTTTACTAATGCATTGTATCATACCTGCTGAAGAGGTAAATTGACACAATATGAACAAACATTACACCAAATCCTATAATCCCAGGTATCCCACTGTTTATCTAAATTACTGCCAAATGTGTAGTTCTGTTGCCATATAATGTTCCACAGCCATTTCTGTTGTGGTATTTCTTAATTTGTCATTCTCACTCCTTTTGGTGTCTAATTTACCAGTCTTTCATAAAGCTTTTCTTAGATCTTTCCTGGACCAACGAAAGCACAAAAGCATATCATAGTGAGCACTGTTTGTAATGGACACAGGAAAAGAAAGGACATCGCTGAAAGAACAGACCTTTAAGAAATATTGCTCAGAGGAATACAAAAGAAATGTCTTACTCACCTCCCTCCCACCGCCTCTCTCTGAAGATGGAAGTGTAGTTGCAGCCTTGGGTCTCCAGCCTTTGTACCGAGCCTTTGTGCATATGTTAAGAGAGATTGGGAAACAGTGAAGTACTGAGAGCAACAGGCCAAGAGAGAGTAAATGGAAATCGAGTGGACCAAGGCTGTGTGGTCATTTGAGAAAGACAAACAGCCCGGTTTGTGCTTAGCTGACCACTCAATGCCATTTTTGCCCCTTCTTTATCTCAGGTCCGTCCTCACTTCCCTTCTTTTTCACTCCATCTCCGATTCATCAGATTAAATCGTCTTTGTATGCATTATACGTTGTAAAGGTAAACGGAGGCAGCCAATGCAATGGTACAGATTTTTTCAAGTACCAACATACAGTATATGCTGGTACAAATTCCCATGCTACATATTTCTGTGGCAAGTCTCCATTAAAAAGCACAGCGTGTGAATTTGTGCCTTTTTACTGTATATAATGTCAGTTCTTATAGTACTGACTGCTTCCATCTCTCCTTTGGCGTCCGTCTGGCATTGTACGTAGTTTTATTTTCTACTGCCTTTCTCCGTTTTGCCTCTAAAGTGCAATGTTAGAAAATATGGATATTTCTCAGCACGGATGATATCAGCCCTCCTTCCTTGAGTGTCCATACCCGTATACTCAGTTTCTACCTTTAAACGCTCCACTCTATATGTTTTGGGGTATTTGATTGTTTATCCAAAAGGGTAAATCAGACCAAAGAAAGGAAAATGGGCATTTATTAGTCTTCACAATCACAAACAGGAATAATTTATACGTTGGTTTCCTTGACAACCTGATGCTTAACCAAGGTCATGATCCTGTATCCGTTCAGTAAGAGCAAAGGCTGAAAACAGTTTACATGCGTGCACACATACATAGATGCTCATTTTGGTGAATTGGAGACGGATAAAACATCAGCTGGGGTAGAAACATCTTTAAGTACAAGTGGAAGATAAATTAGTGAAATTATAGTCTGAGTATTATTCACTGTCATGATGTTAAGTAATGCTTCCAGTAGTCACATTGTACTGGTTAGTATTGTCATGGGACTACTGGTATGTCTCTCACCTTTGCATTCCTTACAGTTGGTTGCTTGTAATGTTGATGATCTAAGAATGCAAGCTTATTACCTCCGCCAAGGAGGTTATGTTTTCGGTGCCGTTTGTTTGTTTGTTTGTTTGTCTGTTAGCAGGATTACGGAAAAACTACTGGCCCGATTTTCATGAAACTTTGTGGAAGGGTTTAGCATGAGCCAAGGAAGAACCCATTCAATTTTGGAGCGGATCCGGATCCGACTCACAAACAAGCAATAATAGCACAAACCTTGGCGGAGGTCTACGCTCTCCGAGTGCCCTTCTAGTTCTTCTGTTGCATTCATTGTAAGCTGCTCTGGAAAACAGGATCAGCTCAATGCCTAAAATGTAAATTGTCCACCATCAATCATAAATTCTTTCACCACTCTTAGTGAGGTGAAATTGGTATGCATTTATTTCAAGATTTTTTGGAAATATGAGGAACCTGTTGTGTTTCTGAAGTCAGCCATGTTTTCAACATCATTTTAACTGTTTCAAATTGTTCATATGTGAATATAAAATAATGAGACCACATTCTGTTGTATGTATTGATGGAGCAGGCTTGAATGCTTTGAGTCTAATTAAAGGACTTCTTCACACTTTTTTTATGTGGCTTACTGTTTTTCTCAACTTTATCGTTTACAATTTGCATGTTAATCAGCTGCATAACGCTTAATCAGCGGAATATAAGCCTAAGCATGCAACAAGAAGTTGTTGAAAGAATAATGAATCTACATGTTGATGTGTCTATTTGAAATGCTAATCTTGTTTTGCTCATTTTCTCATTAATCTAAAATTATGTCAAGGAAATGATTGTTGTGACCTGATCCTTATGTTTTGATGGTGACACTGCCATGTGTAGAATGAGTGTCAAAACTCTGTGCTTCAGTGATGAACAGTGATTGGCTTGGCATTTCTCTGAACTGCATGTCTGAGCTGTTCATGATCAACATGAAATGTACTTAATCAATGCGCTCATTGGAGAAAATCGAATTAGTTGTCCACAAGTCCAATTAGTTGTTCATGTTAAGTCATTTTTTGTGTGTGCCCTCATGCCATCCATTATGCTGGCTGAAATAATTCAGAAAAGTTATGCCAAATAAGTGTGGCACAGTCTTGAATACAGACTAGGCATCTTCTGCTGTCAGGTACATTGCTGTTTTCTTGTGTAGATTTGTTAGATGGCACATATCTGATGCAGAGGCATATCTGGTGCGACCTCTGTCTCGCGCACACGCGGCGCGCACTTCTGTACTTCGTGCATGCTTGTGTGTGGAGAGCAGAACAGCACGATACTGACGTCAATTATGAGTGTCAACCGCTTTGTCAGATCATATCCATCTGCTTATAAGTAACGGATCGACTCGGACATCTGTCACACATCGCCAGGCGGAGGAAATCCAGGTGCGCAGCGCTCATCCAAACCGACAGCCATGCCTCACTCCATGTTTCCACTGTGCGTCCTGGGACTCCTCGCCCTCTCCTCCGCCTGCTACATCCAGAACTGCCCCCGAGGAGGGAAGCGCGCCCTGCCGGAGACTGGACTCAAACAGGTGAGAGAACCAAACACTTGATTAATCAAGTGAGAAATCTTCATTTTCTTTCTTTTTTTTAATTTGATGGATTTTTTTTAGGCTGTTTTACTCACCACATGCGTGCAGGTCCAAGATCGTTGCTTGCACATAAAAGCTTTTAACTGAATTGCAATTCTTTATACGAGAGAAAGTGAGCGAGATTGAAAATTACATGTGCGTGCTGCAAACTGTTGTCCCATAATTCTGTATTTTAAAATATTGTAATATGTATTTGAATATATTTAGAATATACTGTATATAGGCTATTAGAATATAATATATTTTTAAATATTGCTTTTGTTTGTAAGAGAGTTGGTCCTCAAATCATACAAGACAAATGGAATTGATTTGATAAAATGATGAGATTAAACTTAATTGAAAATTAGATTATTGCAGCATCAAAAGAAATGGGATTCAGCAGGGAAAACAGAAAAATATATAAGCACGCAAATATAACATAACGTAGGCAATAAAAAACAGTTGAAACAACGAGAATTATAACAAAAAAAAGCAATAAAATAAAATATTTGGGGGTTATGTAAACGTATGCTGCTGACAATTTAAACACTCAGAGAATATCAGAAATATTATCAGAGGAAAAAAACAGTGCAACAAATAGATGTGAAATTTGTGCAAAAGCCTGTAAATATATACATAGGTATGAATATTTTCTATTTATGTGTGTATATACATTATATTACATTATGTAATTTAGCAGATGTTTAGCCAATGTACTGTATATAGTAGAGTTTATAGCCTAAAAGTAATGAAATGGGAACAGAAATTACATAGTTTAATGAATTACAAAAGTGAGTTAATTTGCTTTCTAGCACTTACAGGCTTACATCTATCCACTTTCTCCTCCAGTGCATGTCCTGTGGCCCCGGGGACAGGGGCCGCTGCTTCGGCCCCAGTATCTGCTGCGGGGAGGGCCTGGGCTGCCTGCTGGGCTCCCCAGAAACAGCTCACTGTGTGGAGGAGAACTACCTGCTCACCCCCTGCCAGGCCGGAGGGAGACCCTGTGGATCTGAGGGAGGACGCTGCGCTGTTGCAGGACTCTGCTGTAACTCAGGTACAGTCTGCTCTGATTATCTGCTCTGTTCAGTTGAGTTAATAGGCCTGCATGTGCTATGTATTGCAATGGAACAGGATGCAAGAACAAGAATAGGAATAAAGTCATTTTATTCATCCATGGGCACAGCCTGAATAAACTTTCCTTTCCTTTCCTTTCCTTTATTCTTTATTCTTTCCTGTCCTTATTCTCTCTTTTGTTTGACAGAGAGCTGTGCTGCGGACTCTGACTGCCTGGGGGAGAGCGAGGCCTCAGACCCGGCTCACGGCTCTGCAGGATCGCCTGCAGAGCTGCTGCTGCGCCTGCTGCATGTGGCCACTAGAGGACAGACTGAGTACTGATAACTGAAGAGGTTCCTCTCCTCCGCAGAGCCTGGGTTCCTAGAAGTGCAGCAAAGCAAAGATCATCTCTGCTCCACTGTAGGCCAACAAAGAAAGATGATCTTAGTGTTGAGGTCCTTTAGCGAATCCTGACCTATAGCCTTACAAATCAAATTTTATTCTCATCCTTATCCCCTACCACTGTGACAGTCAGAGAAAGAGAAGATCTTCACCTTGTTTAGTGATTGGCTGTGTAGGTTTACTATAGGCTGTGAGGCCGCATATCTTATCCAGACCCTGGGGACGAGGAACCATGATAATGGGTGATAGCTACAGTCTGAGTATTTAAAGGCGACAAGTGCATTGAAAACAGCATTGCATGTGTGTTCCCAGCGTAGAAATGTACATACTAATGCACATAATGTAAACAAAGACTTTTTCTGTTCTGATGGGATATTACAGATCTCAGTGCTACTAATTCAAATGTGTGAGCTGTAACACAAAGCACTGTGTAAATAAGTGATATATGTAAAACAGGTGACTGACAATGCTTGAACAATCACTACTATTGAAATAAAGCATAGTAGAAATGTAAGCCCATTGTACTGTACAAACTGATGCTAATTTAAATGAACTTGTTGAAAGTCATTAGTGTTATGATATTGTAAGCAAAAGGGAGCAACAATACAGAATATATCACTGCCAAAACACCTCTGTTGTCTCTTAAAGTTATCTTTGAGCTCTTACATTAATTACACCTTAAACAAACAGTTGATTCACTGATAAAAACCTGTTATTGGTTTATGGTTTATCTTCCCTCTGCTCACCTCTTTATCCGTCCTGTGAGAATGTGTGTGTGGTTGTGAGAGAGAGAGAGAGAGAGAAAGAGAAAGAAAGAGAGAGAGAGAGAATGGAATGTGGAGTTACCTAACCCCACAGTTTCAGTAATATAGCCTACTTCTGGGAAATCAGATGTGACAGTTGTTGCAGTTTTATTAGCTGCTTTAATGATCTAAATCGTGGTTTAATATGCACAATTTTTGGAGTGCTCTCATCTCTTGTATCTCCAACCCACACTCGGTGAGGAAGTCCGGCACTCAGATCGGTTGTTGCACTTCATGTAGTTGTGATAACACTAATTGACAGTGCGTAAATACGTGGAATCAGCATCAATTTCTCAGTCTTCCAGTTCATGCGTGGGTCTTTCTCGGTTGTGTAACAACATGTCCAAGTTGCGTAGACAAAGAGAACTGTCAGTTCTAATAGTAATTTTCCTTTATATGTAATGACTGGAACCAGATGTCTCTGCCAGAACTTTATGTGAAGGTAGTTTGGGTTTAATTTGAGCCGGATCCAGCTGGAACAGGATCCAGGACGTCCCAGATTTTGACAGGTAGCTATTTCGGCAGATTCAATACCTTTGGCGCATATGTCAAAACTTAAATGATAATCTCTTGGAAATTTTTGGCTAAAACGAATTGTTTGACACCTCTTTTGTCCCCTTTTACTCCAATCACTGTCACAAATTTAAACAAGTACATATAATATATGGCTCCACAGCGCATGCATACTGATGTTGTTCATACTGTATAAACCTAATTAACTTTATTTGATTGTGATTTCAGCTCTCTGGCTCCATAGTTGATCAGCTGCCTTAATCTCTTCTATGGAGGATACAGTGAAGTTAGGCTACTTGGTTTGCTAGTTAACGTTTAAAATTGAACGGTCAACAAACATATAACATGCATAAATAGCATTACTTATACAGCAGTGTGCTTCATTAGAAAATGAGTGTGTGTTGTCGTATAATCAGGGGTTTTGTCAGAAATATCACATCACTGTATAGTTGTAGTCCATGCAAACTAATCATGAGGAAGTTCTCGCATCATGTGACGTCATTTGAACACCAGAAGAGGATTGTTGAAGTTACGTTTTCACCATAATACAATTTATATTCATTAGATACTGCTCAATAGAGAACAGACATGATTTGCAGAAAATATAATTTGCAAGTTTTCAACTAAGTAATGAAAGTGAAGTGAGGTTTATTGCCTCTGACTAACTAGACTGAACTTGCCTGTTGATGACCACAGAGTCAGGCAAGAGTGGGATAAATATGTTATACTAAATGCTCCATTCATAATGTAGCAGTATTTGGTAAACAACAAACTGTGGGAAAACCACAGTAAAATTTGCCACTGGCAGAAAGTGTCACCGATCATGCCAGCAGATGAAACTTGGCAACAGAAGTAAAATTTTCCCAACCTTCTACTGTCTACCAAAATTGATGTAGACATGGACGCGCCTGCTCCTCTTAGGGTTAGTTAGTCAATAAGCAGGAGCTTTCCTCGAGTCCAGAAAAACATCTGTGAGAAAAAAAAAAGATGCACCGTCAAATTTTGATTTGGCTAAGCTACTCAAATTTTCTGCTTGGCTTTCTATTCATTTACAGTTGGAATTACCTTTAATAATTTCTGCTAAATATAACCTAGTAGGCATTTTGAAATGAAATGAAATATTGAAAATGAATAGTCAAGCCATCATATTAAACAGGTCAGTTTTTAGTGTATCAGTGGGATCATGATCATGGTTTGTTTATCAGAATCATCTTGTCACCAAGAAGGCAGTTTGCTGTTATGGTTGACTGACATCCGGCAGCGCCGATCCCTCTGGCTTTGACTGGGCCACAGAGTGAGCGCCGCATGAGTAATGCTGTGTACCTGACTGACACGCAAACTGCTGCAAAATGCAACAAGTCGAACTGTTTGAACTGAAGAGAATTTGTTTGACTTGGACCATCACACTGTTCAGGAGCCTGTCAGGAGTTTGGAAAGGCATTTGGAGAATCGTTATCTGGTTGGCCAACAACATCCCCGTTTTGAGTGCAGAGAAGGACGGATGCAGTGGTGGCTGCACACAAGACCCCAAAGATTTAAACTGTAAAAATAAAAAATATATAATAAATAAAATATGTTTAAAATATGTTTATTCAATATTGTGGATCTAGACAGAGACATAATTTTTTTCTTTCTTTCTTTCTTTCTTTCTTTCTTTCTTTCTTTCTTTCTTTCGTTATTCATTTCTCTCTCTTTCTCTTTTTCTTTTTTCTTTCTCGTTAGCTGTCTCTGTCTTTTTCTTACTTTCTCTCTTTCTTTCTTTCTTTCTTTCTTTCTTTCTTTTCATCCTGTCCCTATATCCCAGTTCTGCTACAGAAATACAGATTATTGTGACTGCTACCTCGTCTGTATTTACACTTTTCAAACAAATTAAAGTTCTGATAAATTTACCATTTAAACAAGATTTGAGCAAACTCTCAATTATTCTGACAATGCAGACGATGTGTTCAAATGAACTGGACAGTCCTTGACCTGCCTCACATTGTAAAAGGTTGACCTACTTCCTTTAGTGAACGAGGCCGCAGGTCTGGCAGCTGTAGGCAAGAGTCATTGCAACATGTAGGACCAGTGGCAAGATTCAGTCTTGAAGACCAAGAGAGGTGCTCTAGGTAAAATTCAAGGTATCAAGTAATTTCAGTTCATTGAATCAAATGTCACTGCTTTCAAAAAACAGCAGTCTTTGCCCTTCATGAGGGAGACAAAGTGAATCCTGTGATTTTGAAGGCTTATGAGAGCAGGGTATCACCTCATTAAAACACCATATTGAAACATATCTGAAAACAGATCAATATCCTTAGTTTTGCAAGTTGTTTTTTTTTTTTTTAAGAAATTCAATATTTAAACCTATAAAGTTGACATGGCTTGATGTTTTTTTTTTCTTTAAGGTCGTCTAGACTCTCGAAGGTTGGCATGTCATCAACACTTTGCATGTCATCAACACTTTGTGTCAACAGGAGTGCGTCAACGTGCAAACCCATTTCAAAGAAATGAGATGCAAGCCAAACGTTATTCAGACAATGTTTTCATTGGTGTGCTTTCATCACTCCCATAAAAGCAACTTTACCAGTCTCAAACACAAACACAGCCACCAGAAAATTCCCTTAGGGATTAGCTTCACTTTTTCAAATAATATGTTGTGTGGCATGCGAGCTGTATCAAATTGCACAACATGTGATGAAGGGTTGTATGCCACACCTGAGTTCACATGCAGTGAGCCTGTGAAACGCTCTCACTCCTGCTGAGACTTCAGGACACACGGCTTCAGAGTTTGCAGGAGGAACCAGAATCAGAATCAGGTTCAACTCATTACTTCTCATCACAGATCAATATCTTCCTCAACGCTATTTCAGCTCTTCCCTTATTAAAACTCCTGTCCTGTTTTGGTATACAACCCAAGCACAGCAAACAAATGTGAAACTTTATTGATCCCTGTAGGGAAATTCTCTTTTTCGCTTGCGCCCTTCCACAGAAAGGTCAGAGGTCAGCAAGGAGTTCAGCTTCTTGCTCAGGGATACCTCAGCAGAGCGGGTGCTTGCCGACTCGGGGGCTTGAATGCGTGTCCTTTGGGTGAAGGGTGCCCAAATGGTTCACAGATCAATCCTTTTTTCAACATCGAGACACTGCTCTAGTCTCCTTTTGCTACACATCGAGCCTCGACTAACCTTATTCTACTCACATTAACTAATTAGTCTCAAGACGTCAAATATCAAATGTGACAGTTTTTCTTTTAAGACTTGCATTACTTACTGGTATATGCTAACAGTTGACCTAGATTGTTGAATGTTGACCTTATGTTGATGACCCTGGGTGTGAGACTGTGCTTAGCTCTCACGCGGGAACTGTCAATCAAGTGAGATCACACTCCATTAATGTAGAAGTTATTAAACCTGTTGCAGCCTGTCTCAGAGGAGCATACCAGTACACACAATAGTTTGAAAAAAACAATAAAGAAAATGAAAGTAACACGTTTGTATTCATGAAGAAGTTTAACTTTACATGGGTTATTACTTTGTGATCTTTATTTTCTAACCTTGTGGTTGTCTGTGTTTCATTAAGGTTTTGGTTGGTGTATAAATGGCTGTGACTCATGCACGCACTTGCACATGCCTAAGATCTGTGTGTTTGTGTGTGTGTGTGTGTGTGTGTGTGTGTGTGTGAGTGTGTCTGCGTGTGTTCTCCTGAATGGGCACGTGTGCAAGTATTTAAGCAGCGAGGAGACGTCTCCCTCCCTCATAGCTCGTCACCATGGATCTGAAAGTTGTGGTTCTGTGCGTCTGTCTGTGTACTTTGGCCATCACCTCCATCGAAGGTAAGGACACGCAAAGGACCATTCTTCCAAGACAAATACAAAAGGGAAAGTGATAAAACCAAGAAAATACTTATATTGGAATCAATGTTTATATCTGATGATGATAACGGGTAGTAGAGGTGTGCCCACCCAACCTATTTTTTTCGGCCAGGTGCTGGATAAAAAAAGATGATCTAACACTGGATTAGCGCTCCTTTCTTAATGCTTTATTCAGTGCAACATTTCAACCCTAAGGTCTTCATCAGGCTAAATCTGATGATGAGCCCATGATTTGCTCTTAATTAAGTAGATACACACTCAACAAGTGATGTCCAGAGTGCTGGGGAAAAAAGTACAGGTGTGTGATGTGATGTTTTCTCTGAGGTAGTGAGCTATTAGGATGGGGAAAACATAAATAACAACCTAAACAGTTCAATCCGTTTTTTTGAAGAGTTATTGAGTTGCACATAGTGTTCATATTAACCTGCAAAAGTTACAGTGTGTATGTGTGTTTTCATGTACATGTGTGTGAACCTGAGAGAGAGAGAGAGAGAGAGAGAGAGAGAGAGAGAGAGAGAGAGGGAAAAGGGTAAGAAGAAACAAGAGGATGTTGCTTATTGCCCACAGCTTTTTGTTAACTTCATCCAGCCACTGTTTCGTTTTTTAGTTTTCAGCCTATAATTAGGGGGATAATGTTAATCCTGTTTCAACATGCTGACTTTCAACTGATGCTTCCTATCAATTTAACTGTCAGCTTAATGGCACTCACTATTGCACAATACCAAAGTTACTTGAGAGTCAGTCCAGTACAGTTTGTTGATGTCCTGCATAAATGTTAAAGGTTCACTTTTCCCTTTTTCCCTTTTTCTTTTAAAATATGGTAAAATGGTGATAATGAGAAGATCAGTCAAATTTTCTCAATTCCTGAAAAGTTTGTTTTTTGGATGTTGACTGCGTCACACTGATAAATTGTGTTTATGTGCTAAAACAAATCTATTTCTCATTTCAAAATTCATTTTGTTTTGTCAGTTGCCATATTTGCTATTCTCTTTTACAATTATTATATGACCTTTATTGATTTTGCTTTTACATACTACTAGCCACCACAAGCCACTCTCACATAAGTTTCTTGCTTTCACATACCAGTTTTTATAGTCTACATTCTATATCTGCTATCCAATTTAGCCTATAGTATCTTATTGGACTATCACTAACTTGGATTATTACACCAATGTTTTTTTTTTTTTTTTTTTTTACAATTGATCTAAATCTGCCTTTCCCCCATTGTAGCAGGAATCCCAAGGTGCTGTGTCATAACGTCAAATAATATCTCTCTACGTGTGCTGGAGAAGGTGGAAAGATGGGCTGTACAGCAAAGCAGTGGTGCCTGTGACATCAAAGCACTTGTGTAAGTGGTAAAGAGCAACATTAAGCCAGATGATCTCAGTGAATTTGTAGATATCACATAATTCATTACCATAGTCTTATACTGTCTACGAAAAACGAACAATGCCAGTTCAGCCAAATAGAGTCTAAAGGCAGCAGCTGAGTGCAGCACATGCAGATAGACTGTTTCTGTAACATAAAACTCATAGGTTTGCATATATTAGTCTTGCTATTGTACACAATTATAGCATAACCTGTTTCTCTTTTGGGTCCACAGGCTGCATGTGAGGGGTTGGAGGAAGCCCATTTGTGCCCATCCCAAGTTGAAGAGAGAGTTGATGAGGATTCGGATGAAAATGAAACAGAACAAACAAAAAGCAACTTACTGAGATGTGGAATGAAATACTCACTGCTCTCCCCACTGTTGTTGTCTTTATTCCATTTGTTTCCTATTTGGTGTTTTCAAGAGCTTGCAATGTACAGAAAGTGTCAGGGTTGTTTCTTTGTTCTGATTACGCAAAATATCCAGATCAGCTTTTTTGAAAAGCAGCTACCCACTACTGCATTTATACAATCAATTGAATCAATAAATCTCTTTGTTGTAACTCAGTTGCAAATCAGAATTTTCTATGTGCCTCTATGTCCAATGTTGAAGAAGACTAGAAGAAGAAGAAGAAGAAGAAGAAGAAGAAGAAGAAGAAGAAGAAGAAGAAGAAGAAGAAGTCTAGCAGTAGTCAAACTATGAACACAGACATAGTTTTGATTACACAAAATACTATGTTGTTGCAAATAAAATTCAGTACCTTAAATAAGACACAGACAGACAAAACATGACCTACATGTATGGTCAAAATAAACAGCATCATACTCAATACTATTTATCACTAACACAGCGATTATGAGCGATCATCTGGGTCCCCATCTTTTGGACGGCATTGGAAGAAACTGTCTTTCTTCTCCCATTGATGCTGAATTTAAAACGTGGTAAATACGAAGGCTTTCACATCAAGCTAACACTTGTTATGCTGCTTTGTACCGCTGGGTGACTGCTTGTGCCTTGAAGATAGGGAAACTGTCATCCCAGATCACACAAATTACATCAAGAAAGATCCCAGCATGTAGGTGGTTTGTGTTCATTCTTTATTGTAACTTGTTCTAAAATGATGACCATGGAAATGAGAGCAAGAGACTAGCAGAGACAAGAGAGGCAGCTTAGATCTCAGGAATTCATTAAAAAAAACATACTGTATGGGTTACCCCCCCAAAATTCAACGTTAAAACATAGAAATGTATGCAATGAAAATGATGTCTTTGTTTGGTCTTGCCCTCCCAGGATCAAACTCCAAACCCTGCATGACTAATAGCAGAGACAAGCTGCTACATACAGCAGAGGCTGTTAAACTTTTCCACCTGGAAAGCTCAACTCAGCTAATTTATCTGAAGAGTTTAATTCCAAAGTGAGACCTACTCGTAAAACGTAATTGGTGACACTTATGTAAAACGTATTTTAGAAAATTGGCTCTTACTTATTAAGCTATATAGGACATTTGCCTACCAAATACTTGCATTGTGAGTGTTGAATTTCATATGATTTTTTTATTTTCTTAAAATGGATAAAAGTGTTTTGGAATGGAACGTTCCCTGGGTCCTGACCTGCGGATTG
Organism: Centroberyx affinis; assembly: GCF_046629955.1. Lineage (NCBI taxonomy): Eukaryota > Metazoa > Chordata > Actinopteri > Beryciformes > Berycidae > Centroberyx > Centroberyx affinis. The sequence continues at coordinate 296,754 of NW_027281298.1, forward strand.
AGAAATGCTGATGTAGAGTATTGTGGAACAATGAAAATAAACATTGTTAACATCCTCCATGACTGAGGGAGAATCAGTAGACAAGAGACAACAAAAATATTGTTTCAGCAGTTTCAGTAGCCTTCCAAGTTTCACTCATGATTGATTAGTCTATTACTTTCATATAAATTTCCCTTATGTAATTCCTGGTGTCAACACAGACATATAGTATGTCTATCATCCTGTCCAACAGTGGCAATGTGAAAGTCAACATTAGCAACTGAAACATGTGCTGATGACAAGACAAAATAAACTTCAGGTGTGCAATCCATTCATATTAATAAGATCACCAACATCATCATAATCAGGTTATGACTCAAGGCTTTGGGTCATTATGAGACATAGTGACTCATTTAGCCCACCAAACCAACAGGAACCACCTCCAGCAAATTCTAGTAGACTATAGGAGCCTTTTGAGTCAAAATATCTCTTTAGTCAGGAGAAATACAAGCTCCACGGGATATGTTTACAAACCCGGCTCTACGTCAGAGAGCTATAGGTTTGAACCTGGTCTGTTCAGTGACACCCAAGCCAGGACAGGTTTCTCCATGGGGGGCTGGTCAAAGGGTGTTGAGTGTATCAGAGCGACTTTGCCCGAAGCCTTTACTCTGCTAAATAACACCCTTTATCAGGGAGGTCTTCTCTTCTGGTAGATGTTGTATTTCCTGCATGAGAGACCAGGGGTCAAATCCAGATTGTTACACCAGCATGTTAAAAAGACAATCAGGCTCACTTACTTAAGCAACAGGGTAAGAAAATATATTGAGAAAACAAACACACCGTGTCAGACGGGGACACAGCAAAAGTAACTATAACACACAAAAACATGTCACAGCTGTTCACTGTTGCACGCCTGCCAAGAGCTTAATCCATCATCTAATTTTTTGGTGCCTCCAAGCGCTGATTCATCAGTAAAAACTGTCTGAAAGGTTTGGCTTTAGCTACCAGCACTAAATACAACAAGCAGAAAAGGTAATACATTGGAAATGTTAATCAAAGAGGGACAAGTTGCTCTTGGAAACAGTCAAACTGCTGAAAGAAAAAGCACAGGGGGAGAACGTTGTGCTTGTGCCTACCTGCTCATGTACCAGTACCAGCTCAGGATATTTTCTTTTGCACTGTGATGCCTTAGCAGGTCTTATGCAATAGCATCCTCTAGTGGAACCACTGGTGGAAAGGTAATATACAGTAGGTTAGGGGTCCAGCTCTAGTGATTTTATTATGACCATGAAGGGCTTATGAGAAATCATGAAATTCAGCAAGTTGGCCTTCAAAAGCTTTATCTTTTTTTCTTCATTTTATATACAGATGCGTTTTTTACACTTTTTTTACGGTAAGCTTTATTAATTGGAGCTATATTAGCTGAGGTTCGGGAGCAGGACCACACCTCAATCACTCCCCTTCCTGTCATTTCCCTTTAAATGCCTACCTGCCCAGTATACCTGTTCGTTCTTGTTTACGTGCCCCACCCTCCCTCCTTTTTCTCTCGATCTCTCTCTCTCTCCCTCTCTCTCCCTCTCTCTCCACTCCTCCTCTTTACTACAGGGCCCCCTGGGGGTCTGCTGCCGTGCCCGGGAGCAAGGGCAGATCTGTTGCCGAAACCTTCCCCACACCGCAGATGATTCGCCTACATCCTCCATTCATCGCAGTCTCCTCTTCATCATTCATAACTGTTAAATAAACATCCTCATTTGCATTCAATTGATGGTGTAGTCCTTGGCTTGTGAATTACTTTTTACACATTTAAATGTTACTCCTCCTGTTCCTGTGTCCCTTTATGATGATGATGGTTATCTTGTTTCTGTTATTAGTTTTCTTTCTCATGACCCTGAACTGCTTTTAACCATGTCTGCAAAGCACTACACTGTTGTATGAAATATAAATAAAATTTGATTGTATTGTATTTAAAAAGCGATGGTAAGCCAAATCCACTAATAAAGCCACAGTAAACAAATCATAATATATTAAATTTATTAAAGATTATCCAACACAAAACACAATAATAAAAACAAAACAACAAGTAAGTACAGCTATTAACAGTTTTGTCCCAGAAAACTACCAAAGCTACAGATTTGTAGCTCCTAGTTTGAATCTGGGATCGTCCTGCTGACAGAAACCCCCAGAGATCCTGTGGAAGAACCTCCTCTTTTCTTCTTCTTCTTCTTCTTCTTCTTCTTCTTCTTCTTCTTCTTCTTCTAGAATGTTGTGAATTTCTTCTCACCTGGGGCACAGATGTCCTCCAAGGCCTTCTGCCGCTCCAGCTGAAGCAGCAGCTCCAGCCTTTCTGCGTCCTTCTGTCTGTTCACTGGGATGTTGATGTCATATTGAGCGTTGTCTCCACTCTTCTTGCCCTTAGCAAAGGTCACAGTGGGAACTCAAGTGCTCTGCAGACAATCAAAGCTTTATGAGTTTCCCAGTGTCAGTCCTCTGCACCACATCCCTGTTAGACGCACGTGGATCCGGCTGTCATGTCTGGGTGGATGGACAGTATGCCCTCTATGACGCCATGGGGAACAGTGGACAATAGTGTGGGGTCTTTCAAGGCCACACGTTTCTTAATCTGAATAGAACTTCCAAACTGCAACTCACTTGCATTTACTTGAGTCTGAATGTAACACAGAGCAAGTTACAATGTGTAACTTGACCTACCTAAAAGACAAGTCTACAGCCCCTACACAACATTGTGCGTACTTCCTCCTTATAGATTTTCACCCAAAAATTTTTAGATTATCTTGCTTGCTTTGGTATTGTATTGTTTAAAAATTGGCTATCAGACAAGCTGGTATGTTCCCCAACACATAAGCCAAAAATTAACAATGGTCCGTACATATTAGCAAAGTGTCAGTCAGACAGTAGCATAAACACTTCAGCAAACTCTGTTCATATAAGCTATTTGACTTTCAGCGTATTATTTGATACAGCATTTAGACAAATGATAGAAAACACTTTGCCGAAAAGTACAATAACTTGCCTACTCAGGTACGGAGATTTCTGTCTTACCAACAATGTTTAACTTGGCATAGTGAGCAATGGCTAAGTATAAATGTAAAATATCATTACTTCAGTAAATTCTCCTGATGTACCTTTGCCTTCCAGACAAAAATAGAACAACTCGGCACATCACTGTACAGACCTTCATTTAGGCAGCTGCCTCAAAAATTGTACAATACTTGTTTGCTTTGATAGACCATCTCTTTAAAAAATCTAATTGTCCTTCAGACATCAAATTATTCTGGACAGGTCTTCACAGACAAACTCTATTGGTGAATACAAGTGATGTACAGTAGTCAGCCTTCTCCAGTAAAGTGTCTTCTTATCAGTGTATTTGTCTCAGACAACAATGCAGCGTCTCAGTACGGCTTTTTACAGACAGATCTATTGGCAGTACCATACTGAAAACTCTGGTTAGACTGCTGACTTCAGCAAGCTACATTCAAATAAGCCTGTTTGTCTTCCAGACAGCAGATTTATTGGTGCAGCACAGTAGACACTCCCATAGAAAGTGCCTTGCTAAAAAGTGCAGTTGGCTAGTGCAGCAAGGTGACTACTTTTTGTCCTACAGTGTTTAACTTGGCGTAGCTAACAGAAAGCTGTTTAGGGAACAGCTATGCAGAAATGTACAATGTTATTCCTTGAGTAAAATATCCTGAACCACCGTTTCTTCCATGCAAAGTCATCTCAGTTAACGTACAGCTAGCTGGTATGATATGCAAACCAAACATCTAAATCTTAATATGCAAGGCCATAATCATGCGTCATGCAAGGCTATTTATTGAGTTTGGTGGGGTTGTCACAGGGCATCTGTGTTTGTGTCTGTCTGTGTGTTGACACATTATTGTAAACACAATAACTCAAAAACAAGACATGATAGAAACTTCATACTTAACACCACAGGTTCCCCCTCAATGATCTGATTAGATTTAGAGCACCTTGCTGCATAAATTTGCATTATAATGAGGAAATGAGGAATATTACTATTCCTTAATGCTTTAAGATATGCAGCTCCTATTAATACCACCCATGTGTTTATGTAAATACAAGTATGTTGACATAGAAATAGAGTTGCTAATCAATGCATTAATCATCTTAATTAGCCTATTGACCTCATTAGCACAACTGGTTATGTTTAATGGTCTATATTATGGTGATTATGGTGGGACATTAGGCAACTCAAGTGCATCTTCTTTGATTTGCATATCACACTTTTGAGATCTGGCCCACATAGACGCAGCACTTGCGCAGTAGGGTGAACAGAGGACTTTCTGGTTTTGAGATGTTAAAAGTGGATTTTAAAAACATAACAAAAAAAACTTTTGAGTGTCTATTTTTCACATCTATCTGTTTTGTATCTATATAGGAAGCCGTTTTTGACCAGGCTTCTTCACGGCATGTGGTCGAGATTTCCTCCAAGGTTTTTGCAAAGTGGAACACAGCCCACAATAATAAACTGAGCCCGACATAAGACAAGATGTTGATGAACTCTCTCTCTCTCTCTCTCTCTCTCTCTCTCTCTCTCTCTCTCTCTCTCTCTCTCTCTCTCTCTCTCTCAGTGTGTGTGTGTGTGTGTGTGCTTTAGGGGGTCTAATAAATTGTCATATAATTCTGATATTTGACAGTGATTGCTTATGTAAATATCTATAGAATATCTTGGCTTGACACTTTGCACTCACTTTCAGAAAGGTAATAGCGCCCCCCTTCATAAAGGTATAGGTAGCCTATAGGTAAGTACATTTCACACTTTGTTCAGAATATGTTTGGAGATAGGTGTTTGTATGTTATTTGTACATTTAAATAATTCGAAATATAATTAGGACACTTGAATTGTGCTGTTGACAACATATAGCCTATCTGCAAACAGATCCCAAACATCTATTATAGGGCAATTTTTTTTGGCCTATTTTGAAACATATCTCGAACACCTCCTTAACTATATTTGAAATGTATTTTCTTTACTTTAGAAATTGTATAATGGGTTGACAAGAACAAAGAGACGTTTTGAGTCAAATGACAAACTTCACTTTGGCTCTGAATTATATAATTAGGCTACTTAAGCACCGCCCACCTGCCGTCTCCCTTTTCCTGTAGCAACAAATGACAGGCAGTAGTAACAGGGAAGAAAGCAGCAGCGAGAACAAGCGGGACCAGGACTTTTTACTCAGCCTTGGAAAAAAAACAAAAACCCACAGATATAGTTGAGTATGTCTGCCTCCCAAGAAGCGGAACACCCTGGACTGCTCAAGTTTTCATCCGCGGTGTTTTACGCCGGCAGCTCGTTTCTCATCACGGTGGTGAATAAAACTGTGCTGACGAGCTTCAGGTAGGCGACGCATATGTCATCTATACCACAGTCACTACGTGGCTTCAGTGTTGTTCATCAGCCAGTCCGGTGAAGAAAACACACAGAGATGCAGCTTCATGACACTAAAGCTGACTTTAAAGTTGTGTGCTGTTGTAGTTTGTGTCTTCCACAGTTTGTCATTCAGGTTTGTCAGTTTAATATATATATATAAAAAAAAATATATTGGCTTTTCTAGGTTCCCTTCGTACATGTGTCTAGGGATTGGCCAGGTAAGTAGGCTATTTCCCTTTCTCTCTCTTTCACTTTGCATTTTTGTTTTCACTTTCAAACTCTCTCTCTCTCTCTCATTAAGATTCAGAAAAAGCTTCATTGGCAGGAATCAAGTAGTACTGAGTGTTGGCAAAGTATATTACAATAGTACAGGATAAAATAAGGCACACTATAGATGAATATATAGGAATTATAGGAAATGTATTAATTAAAATATAGGAATTCCTAATTATAGTAACTCCACTTTAAAAATTGTTCATATGATGAATATGATTCTATGCAATGCTATGGACTATACTCATATGCAATTCATCCTACATATAATATATGCAATGCATTCTCTCTCTCTCTCTCTCTCTCTCTCTCTCTCTCTCTCTCTCTCCTGTCTGTTCACTGTCATTGTCACCACAGATGATCACCACTATTGTTGTCCTTTATGCTGCCAAAATGAACAAAACCGTTCAGTTTCAAGACTTTGACAGAACTATTCTCTTGAAAGTAAGCATCTTCATAAAAAACTGATGTTTCTTTCATTGGTATAGCACATTTATTTTATTGGTGTATTATTGGGTTACATATGCCAGAAGGCCTGATGTCTCTATTTTCTCTGCAGATTTTCCCTCTCCCTTTGCTGTATGTTGGAAACCATATAACAGGACTCGCAAGCACCAAAAAGCTAAGGTTTAACCAGCTGTCTATATCATGAACACTTTAAACTACATGGTTTTGGTCCTTAATGTTTGCAATGCTGTTCATTCATATGGTCTTTCCAAATGTTGTTTTTTCACAGCTTACCCATGTTTACAGTATTACGAAAATTCACCATATTGATGACAATGATCCTGGAAGCATATGTATTAAGGTATGGCACATCTCAGATTTTGCTGTTATAGCTTCTGAGAAGTTTTTTTGTAGATTACAATTCACATTATCAGAAGTATAACCCTGTCAGAATTTATTAGAAGGTACTGTACATTTTAGCTATTCAGTTGACTCATGGAGAGACTTGTATTAGTAGAAGGAAGCAACACAGGAGCATTTTCACTGCAGCTAGAGGAGGAGGATGTAGGATATGGAAGCGGGGGATGTGAATTAGGGGTGAGAGAATGTGATGTGTTTTGTGAAGCGATGAGTTTTCAGGTTACAGCAAAACATGGGAAGTGACTGCTGCTCTGACTGCATACTGTACCTTGTGCCTTTTCCCGTCCACATTTTGCATTTGAACTGAAGGCTTCAGGATTTGTTTTTCAGAAAAACATTTCCAAAGCGTCTTGTGTACAGCGTTGTGGCCATAGTCCTTGGTGCCATGTTTGCTGCAAGGTAGGTCTTTTGTTTTTTTTTAAACCCAGATTCAGTTAGTTGGAACTGATTAAAATGAAGAACTTGAGACATGTTTTAAAGGCAGAGTCAGATGTCTGTGCTTTCCCTTTATTCTCCTCTAACTCCTCTAGTGCTGACCTGGCCTTCGATGTGGAGGGCTATACTTTCATCCTGCTCAACGATGCCTTCACTGCTGCCAGCAGTGTGTACACCAAGAAGAAACTAGGCACTGAGGTAACACTGCCTGCACTTTACAATTAGAGGGCATGATGCACAGCTGAAGAATTCATATTTTCAGGCTCCTCTTACAGGTTTTTCCAGTGGTGATTGGTTGCAACAGACAGGCACACCACATCCTGTGAATGTTGAGTTTGAAAACAGCTAAACTCCTGTGTATCTAAGTAGGTGTGGTTGCTGTTTTTAAAGACATGCAGTTCATATATTATGAGGGTATAGTGGATTGTTTTACTGCACGGCTTGAATGCTGCAGCTCCTGTTGGTCCACTTTTCTGTTGAATAGATGAAGAAATGTAAACACTGTGCAACCAAAGCAAATGTAATTCAATGCAAATGCGATTTGGGTTGTCCTGCCACAGCAAATTAGGTTGAAGTTGTTTTCTTTTGATTGCTTATATCTGTGTTGTACAACTAAGGCTTTGTTTTGATTTGTGTTACAATGGGATCGAAAAGTTACAAGCATGCCATCAACAAATAAGCCTTCGTAATTCACACTTCGTCATAATTTGTGCTCGGCCATATTAATGTGCTAAAAAACATCTGACACTAGATTAACTTCAGTGTTGCATAAGGCCTCAGGTCTTCCATGCCTTGTTGCTGCAGCAGAAGTGTTGGTTTTGGTGTTGTTCAAACAGCTGCCCACTAAGTAAATAGGATCAAGTGGCCAACAGTCATACCATGGATCTCTGTAGCAGCATACACACTATAGATACAAACATGCTAGCTGGATACACACTCCTAGATTCCCAGCCAAACCACATGTTTTTAAATAATCAGGACACCGATATTTTGTCAGTGCATCAATTCTTGTTCGGCTGTCATGATGTTAGTTATGCTGACTTCTCCAAATGCTTGGCTGTCTCCCCTGCCAAATGTAAAATGTTTTTATTTATTTTCATTCATAGGTTTGTACTGCTAACAGGCATTAAGAAAGACTGGTAGCATTGCTAGCTTGCTGTGCTCAGATGGTCTGTGTATGTTTGAAGTTTGTCAGATTATATTTATATTTTCCTCTTTTTTTTCTGTCAAGGGTCTTGGGAAATATGGTGTCTTATTTTACAATGCGCTAATCATTGTCATCCCTACTCTCTTGGCAAGTGCATTCACTGGAGACCTACACCAGGTACACAACTATGACTCAGTGCCTTCTGTCTGTATGTGCATGTGCGTGCATATTTCTTTTTCTGCCTGACCACCTTGTTTGTTTTGATCCACAGGCAATCACCTTTGAAGACTGGGTGAAAGCCACTTTCATTTTTTGTTTCCTAATGTCCTGCGTCATGGGGTATGTCACTGTAATTCAGTGCAGACTGTTATAGTACTGTGTGTACTATAACCCCACACACACACACACACACACACACACACACACACACACACAAATTAGTACTCAATGAATGTTCTAAGACAAAGTTCTCTTATTTCAGGTTTGTGCTGATGTACTCCATAGTTCTGTGTAGCCACTATAACTCGGCACTCACTACCACAGTAGTGGGGGCAATAAAGGTAAGAGCACACTGATAAGAAAACTACTTATGAGAGAATGTGTTATCACGTGTCTTATCATTGTTACGACTGGTAACAAGGTCCACTCACCAAGTTGCATCAAAATGAACATTTTCCCCAGAATGTTGCAGTGGCGTATGTCGGGATCTTTGTGGGCGGAGACTACCTGTTCTCCTGGACAAACTTCCTGGGCCTCACCATTTGGTAAGAATGAATGTTTCCAGGTCATTTGTGACAAACTTGATTTGGTAAAACCTCTTTATAAATAAATTGTACTTGACTACTAGTCTTTTAGTAGTATTAGTAGTCCTAAACTATATTATTATAGTATTATAGTATAGCATAGTAGAGGCTTGATCAGGCCCCTAAGACCACACATCAGCATTTAATGAGCCAGAGCTTTAAATTCAATTAGATGACTGTGTGTCACTGCCCTGGATAATAACATTGAGAGACGACATGCCTCAGGTTTTGTGTCTGAGGAGAGACAGTCTGATGTCTGATGTCTCTCCCATTACTGTTCTATTGCCATAGCAAAAAGTAGGTCTGCACAATAATAACCGGTTAACACTACAACAAATTGCATGCAAAGGAACAATAGCCCACTGTCCACACAGGCACACATTGCACACAGAGCGTACAACCTGCAGCCGTCAGTATGACCTCATGTTAGACTGAAATTAACACGATCAAAAGATCAATATACCAGGTGCACAAAGACGGTGACCCCCATGGTTTGATGCCATTACTCATTACTTAGTGCAAAGCATCCAAAAGTCAACATCCGCTACTTCAAGACTGAAAATTGACTGAAAAGAGCTTGGTGTGTGCCGCACTGTGTGATGGACCAGGAGGAGAAAACGACCAAATCCATGAGGCCACCACCTTCCTGCACCTGGTCCACTGCACCTGGAATATCTTGTTATACAAGAAGAAAAGTGCCTGTGAGGTTCAGTTCCAAGCCAGAATAAATTTCCTGGTTGACACTGAATTATTTGCATTTTGATCACAAATAAGGCTCTGCCAATTGTGGAGGAAGGCATGCATATGCATGTTTCATATTCTGAAAATGTTTTGGACAGGTTAGTCAATGTGTTGCAATAATCCAGCTCACAAATGTTTTCACAAATGCAAACCCCAAGCACCATGACTCTGACCTTTGCACTCCTATTTTGTTTGTTTGTTGGTTATCTTGGAATTGAAGCATATTCTCCTGTGTCACTCATTTTAAGTCACTCTGGGTAACAGATAACAGCTAAATGCCTAAAATGTAAATGTAAAAATGTGTTTTGTCTAACTTAAACATCTATCTTGGGTTCTAAACATAGAGCTTTATTTGTTAACCTCCCATTCTGTTTCATTCATAATCTTTCATGGCCTAGGAATTCATAAATTTTCTCTTGGCTTGCAGTATGTCAGGTGGACTAGTGTATTCATATCTGACATTTAACAAAACTTCATCTGAAAGTGAAGAGGGAACACCAGAGCAGCTGAAGATTCACATCACACAAGACTCTACAGGAAAGTGCTCTGCAAACTGAAAGGACACTGTTCTTCTTACGCCTGTTGGTGGCACTATTCCGCTCCATATTGGAGCAAATGACTGATTTTCCCTTTTTATTTTTATATTTATTTAAACAATTGAACTGATTTTCCTTGGTAGATCACCATTGCTAAATAGTATATTCCACTACCAATCATGTGATTCAATAAACTTGACGGGAAGTGAAAGTCAGACCTGTGTCATGATCAGTGAATGTTTATTGAAGACCAACAGTTACAAACAGTGTGGACAGCCTGTCAGAGAAATCTTGCCTTTAAAATGTGTAATAAAATTTCTACCAAGCAAGCAGGATCACTCTATAATTGTCACAAACATGAAAAATGTTGAAGGATGTTAACAGAGGGGAAAACTGAAACTCATAATGATCTAAAAGTCAACTTCAAAGTCTTGGTAGATTGTGCACACCCTATATTCTAACAAACACATGGTGTATATATATTAAATGCCATAATCTTCTCAAACCAAATAGACTAAAGGTTAGAAATGCTTCAAAATATACTATACATGGGTACAATAAATCATTTGGTGTTTTGATTATCAACAATTCAATTGCTTTCCAGTTTCGCCTTAACTCCACAAATGTACTTTGTTAATCACAGATTCAAACATCATAGCTAGAGTGTCAGATTGTTCCATGATGCACAAGTTTCTGACCAGAAACCAAGATTCCCTCAAACAACTGGCCAATTACGAGAGGCGTCATACAGTGTTGAAAGATGTAGTGTTGCTCAAAAACAAAAAAAAAAGAGAAAAAAACCCCACCAAGCACTACACAATCGGTTCATGAAAGACAAGTGTCATTTCCCTAGACATGCCTGATTATTTTAATATTCATTGCATTGCAAGCTTAATCCATGGATGCGAGCCTTAATATGGGATGCAAGTGCTAAAGCAAAATGTCACTTTTAAGTTTATGCAGCAACATTGAGGTAAATTTCTAAAACAGTAGAGGGACAAAAGTAGCCTATGCATCGATGTTAGCTCAAAAGGACTTTGAAACTAAATGTGACTGATTCTGAGGAATTTTTCTTTGAGGAACCTGCCAGATTTTTGCTGAAGTCAGAATGTTTCCCTTTACAGATCAAGCGGTCTCCGTACTCTCAAACAGTTGAACAAAATGTTAGCCAAAATAAAAACATGGTGAAATAAATACCACATGATAGAAACTTTGAAATGAGATGACATAGATAAACCCTACACCACCACGCTATGCCCGTATCACAACTGGTCTGCCGCCTTTTAATATAAAAGATGACTGACATCACACATTGTATAAAAGCTCCCGCTTGGTTTGAAATCAACTTCTAGCCTGCAACTTTTACAAAGTCCTCTTAGATCTATTAAGAAAAAATGCTGTTAGATGTTGGAAATATGGCATGGCACTAAAAAGTACTAAAAACTTTTCAACATATTACTAGCATCCTTCCAACTCTTTAAAATCTACAGCATATCTTAAGGGCAAACGGCTGGATAGAGGGCTTGGGGTTGGGGATTTCCCCAATGTCTGGTGATGTCATTTGGATACAGCTATGTGTGTGTATAGGTGTGACAAGTGGAGAAGCTGTCCAAGTTTGGATTCTTGCGAAAGCTTGTGCCTAGCCAGACCTCTGGATTAGGCTTGCAATGACCACCTCTCATTCACAAACAGCAATGGCCACATCTCAACAGTCTGAATCAGCTCCTCTTCCTTTCTTTGCCTCCATTCATCCGCCTGCCCTCACCACTTGAGGGAGAGAACAGTGTAGGTGAAAGTAAAACTACTGGATACTTCCTCAATCCACTTCTATCACCATCATCAGTAGCAGCGAAACTGTGTTTTCGATGCCGGAGATGAAACAAACGAGCAAGACAAGAAAAGGCCACTTGACACAGTCGAAATGCAACTGACACATCCTATGTTTCACCACACCCTGTATCAATCTGTTCATCTGAGCTTAATCCATATATACATCAGTCATACACACTCTCTTACACTCACAATATACTTACAAAAACTCGTTACCACCAAAGTGCAAACAAAACAAATTAAAAACATAAAAAAGGTACTCTTTCTCTGCCTTTAGAAGGCAGACGAAAGAAAGACATTCTTCATATAATCAAATCTACAATCATAGCAGCCTAAGAGGATAAAATGGAAGCTGTATAAGGTGCTTTAGCTTGTGCCCTCCTGGTGCTGAGCAGGGGAAAGGATGATGCTGTTCATTAACACTGATCTCAGGCCAGTTCAGCTCTTTCTCCTCAAAGTCTAGTTTCACAACTTCAAAGAACAAACTAGACTAGTCTTTGATCTGCGTTTATGAGCAACTTCTACCTACAGCACATATTGCAGGAGGGCGGAATGGGTTTGGAGATATTTGGGGGGGGGGGGGGGGGTCCAGGACCAGGAAGTGGGTGGGAGTTCAAGGAGAGAGATTGTTGGCCAGCTCGATGAGTGCCAGGGCACCGTGGAGACGCTCTCGTTGCTCTTGGAGACGACGCTTGGCGGCGCCTCCCTGGCTGCCCTTCTCTTCCTCTGCAGTCTCTTCCTCTTCCCCATTCTCTTCGTCCGACTGGAAGAATCCCATGGGATCCTGCTGCTCCTGGTCCTCGACTCCGCCCTTGCCCTGCGGCTTGCCCTTGGTGGTGGTCGGGGCGCGCTGCTCACGGGTTTGCCAGTACCTGCAAAGACAGAGAAGAGCATATTGTATGAGGGAGTAGCAGTGTTTAGTCATTTATCAAGTAAAAATACCAATACCTGGCTACAGCTTCACAAATTACTTTTCATATTATTATAAAATGATTACCTTGGGTGTTTTTGGCTGCCAGTCAGACTAAGTAAGTAATTTTAAGAATCACTTTGGGCTCTGGTAACTTGTGATGGGCATTTGTCATTATTTATGACATTTTATAGGCTAAATGATTAATCGATAGATGGAATAATCGATAGACTAATCAATAATGAAAATAATTGTTAGTTGCAGCCCTAATGAGTAGCCTACAATGCAAGCAGCAACTAACATTAAATGCATTCTGTTTTATGATGCCACTATGCCGGCTTTCTGAAACTGTCTCCTGACCCAAAACAGGTCACAGATTCATATCTGAACAATGTGCCTGACAAGATTACTAATGTGAAGAGCAATGTGTGTTTACTTACTTAGCCAGCCACTCTGCCACAGCCTTGTTGTCCGCTGACTGGGCCGTCTCCAGACCCTCCTTTGGTTCCTCCCTCCTCAGCCGGGAGTACGGGTGCTTGGGGCAGTGCCGGTTGGCGTGCGTGAACCGGTTGCCACATCCTGCAGAGAAAGCCACAAATCAGCACCAGATGAATCAAGAGATATGAGTTATAATGCAATAAGCCATGAGAAGCCATGCTTTACAGTAATTTTAGAATAGAAAGAGTCGGTGTTAGGCCTGATTTGTTTTTATCTGTAAAGCATGGCCTCTCTCACTTGCTGCTTTTATGAAAAGAACAGTGATAAACGATGGTAATAAAAAATAATGAAAATGCTCAATCTTTTATTTTTAATCAATAATGTAATAATAGCAATAGTAATCAAATGTTATTCTTCCTCCAAGCAATATAGTTCTAGCTGTGATTTCCGGCTAGTGCATTAATATTCAAATGAACAGTTATTAGGTACTTTCAACAGCTTCAAACGTGACTCAGTCAAGCAACAGTTCCACATTTGAAGCCATTGGAAAATACCTAATAAACACACAACTTTGACTGTATCACTTGGTGGAAGAATAACACTTAGCTTAGTTACCACTTAGTTTCCTTTTTGTTGTGTGGTCGGTATTTGCCTTTTTTCTGTCCTGGTTGTTTTTTTTTTCCTGTCCTGTTTGTTTTATTTTTATTCTTGTTATATTTTATACCTTGTGAAGCACTGTGCAACTTCTGTTTTGAAATGTGCTATATAAAGAAACTGATTCAAAAGAAAACATTTATTGAACATTAGCGTTCTTTTTTTATCAATGGTGTGTCAATCAATCAATGTGTGTGTACTACAGTCTTATAAAAGCAATAAGCCGCTCAGCTTCCACTTGTGCCTAATAGCACCTCTTATCTGTTGTTAAACCGCTGTAAAGCTTAAGTCTCATCCCTGGTGAATGCTGATTGACCAGCATGACTCACCTTTCTCTGAGCAGACGAAGGGTTTTTCCCCAGTGTGCAGCCGCTGGTGCGTTTTCAGCTGACCGCTCTGGACAAATGCCTTCCCACAGTCTGGGTAATCACACAGATAAGGCCGCTCTCCTGAGGGAAAATGAGATATTTGTCAGTGCACTGTATTGTGATTGTGCTTCAATAACGTTGTTAAACAGTGCTGCTTACCCTGATACACATACTACATCCATGTATACATAATGCAGCCTGTTAAATCAATCTGTTTCTGCTTTCACAGACAAGGCAGAGAAGAGTCCCTTCCTTTCCAGCATGCTGCTGTAACATGGTTTCATCTGGTATTGCAGGTGTTTTCCAGGCCCTTCACTGGTGCCAGTAGTGCAGTAAAGAGTATTATGCAAAAATATAGTGTCCCCACCCCTTTCTCAGGGCAAAGTATACACACACATGCCTGTTTTTGAATAATTTGGTGGCAGGGTGACAATCAACAAACACTATACCGCTGTTAATAATCACTCTGCTGACACACTGTACCTGCCTCTCTCTCACCTGTGTGTGTTCTCTTATGAGCCTGGAGAGACTTCTCTCTGGGAAACACCCGGTTGCAGATGTTGCAGCGGATGCGGCTGGACGAAGTCTCCCCCTCGCTGATCAGCTCCCGCACGGTGTCAGCACGCGGGCGGCCGCGGCGGATACCATCCTGACACAACACAAACACAGGATTTCCAAATCAGCTAAATGAACATCTGAAGTGTCTGTTTTCCATTGGTAGCACAGCAGCATTAGTAGATCCAGTTAAGTTTTCATACTTTTATAAGCAAATCAGTTTACAAAGGAGTGTATAATTAAACTGGCATATCACAAACAGATATTGCCTATGTCTTACTCATAAATTATACTTATGTTTCTGTATTTTTTTATATGAAGAAAAAGTTCCAACCATTGAACTGATTATACAGCATCTTCACCAACATTTAACTTTGAGGTTTCATGCTTAATACAATGCAACATATGGTTAGGACTGTGTAATACGCTGCACTGAGCTCACGTGGGTTAGTTACATTGTAGCAGGACAGGACACACGTTTGTTCATTATACTTCATTCACATCCGGTTACTTTTTTGGCGCGCGACTAGACGTCATGTATGAGCAGCTGCTCCAGAACCAGGAAGTGACTGGGGTTTAAAATCCACCATGTCACACCCTAATGCGCGGGCGTTTTTTTTAAATGACACTTCATCTCGGGCATGTTAAGGTTAAGTGATACATAAATCGTCCATTTTAAGTGGCCACATGTTAAGATAAAATAGTTATCACCTCCAGGCTGCATTAACTATTCAGTTTGGACTAGTTTGTTTCTAGTTTTAAGATCTGAATTTAATAATATCCTACATGCACTCTGTAACACTGAAGCCTATCTTATTACTAGTAAGTACTAGTATAGTACTAGTATAGTATAGTAATTATAATCATGACAGTCTTACAATGCTGCTCAATCTATGCAGCAGGACTTTAACGTGCAACGGTTTCCATACAATGTCCTCATGGTGGAGAAATGTGACTTTACCTTCATCTGGTCAGGTGAGGGAGCCATGTCAGCTTCACTGGCCGTCTGGGTGCCGGTAGGGGACGAAGCCCCGTTCACAGACCCGGGGCTCAGGGTCACATTGTGGGCATTCTCCCCCCACTTCCACGGGTAGACCATGAAGTCACTGAAGCCGGGACTTGTCGGCATCAGGCCCTCCGTCTTCGTCGGCTTGATCGGGGTGGTCTTGATGACAGACACTAAAACTCTTTTGGGCGAGTCGTTGCAGAAAATAACATGCGGGTGCTTATTTTCAGCCATCACTGGTATGTAACAGCGACTCCTATAAAAATCCCGGTGTCAGTTGCCGTAAGCAAAAACCTGGAAAAGTTTTGAACTACTTTGTAGCTGAAAAATCAATGAGAAATAGTCCAAAATGCGGCGCTTTTTCAATCTGGAGTAAATATATCCTTCATTTCCAAAGAGGGATAAAATCACGGGTCCGTTCTTCGCTAGAAAATATACAAAGTACCCACAAAAGATACAGACATATGAAAAATGATAGCTGGATATTCCTGCTGTCACAGTGGGTTGCCTGAACTGTGTGCGCCCACAGAAACGTTGTCCCGCGTTGCAAATCGCGCCTAAGCAGCAGACGGACCAATCAGATGAGTGGATCCTGCCCCACGTGTCGGAAGTAACCAATTACCGAAGCCACAGGGGCCCAGCGGGCCGATCGGGACAGCCCGGCAGCGAATGGCAGGAGTGTGGGCGTTCTGTGGACGATGATTGGTGGAGGCGTTTTAGCCAATGAGTTTTAAAAGCTTCACGCGCGCCTTCGCACACTGACACAGAAATTGGCCAATGGGGACGAGCGGAAGGCACGTTCTGCGACGATGTAGCCAATGAGAGTGAAGGGCGGTTAATTTTACATCGCAGCCGAGCAGATGTCCTTTCCCGCGCTGAGAAGTCTGTTTATGTTATTACATTTTGGTCAATTTAAAGGGAAAGGAAACGGTGGTTCAAAGGCGCCAAAGTTACGTAATCACTTTGCTGGTGGAAAGGATACTGAAACAAAGGTTGCACTGTGTAAGAAAAAGAAGGCTGTATAGTAGCCAAGCAGGCCTATGGGCTGTTTGACGGTTTGTTTTTGATATTAATGTCATTTTGACAAGATAGAAATTAAGCCGAGTGAATCCTCTCTCCAACTCCTCTCTACCTCAACAGAATACCTCTCTCTCTCTCTCTCTCTCTCTCTCTCTCTATTTCAATTAAATTCAACAAGCTTCATCAAGCTTCATTGGCTTCAATGACTGTTCTATAACAATATTGCCAAAGCAAATGTGCATTTATAGTGCTCATCAATCAAATGAAAGAAAGGCAAACAAAATAGACACTACAGAAATAACATGCAATAACAAATGAATAGCAATATAACTATCTCTCTCTCTCTCTCTCTCTCTCTCTCTCTCTCTCACTCACTCACTCACACACACATACACACAGACACTCACTGACTCACTGTATTGAAAAAAACAACAACTGAAAAATCTATTTTAAACCAGTTTGACCTATTATGATGTTGGACATTCAATGGGCCTATTGAATAGCTTTCCAAGGCCCACAGCTTTCTGGACCTTTCAGACACTCACACCTAATCTAAGGACGTTGTTAAATCATTCCATATTTGTCAGCTTCTCATAACTTTTACCGCTCTCTTAAAACGTTATGAAAGCAACATGGTGAGCTGAAAATCACAAACTGCTCAGTATCAGGATCCACCCAACATGTTTATACTGCAACTACTGATTTGGTTCCAGTCATTTGGAGTTAAAGGTTTATTGATGTGATCACTGGCAAGATGTTTGATGGGGTGAAGGCATTATGTGCCATCTGTTGCAGATGGTAGTGAAGTATGACACAGTTACACGGTACAATGATAGAGGATCAGTGGTGATTTGCACAAAATTCAAAAAATTATAATTTTTAGAATTTTGTTACATTTTTTTTTTGTTAATTTTAATTACAGTCAGTGAAGGATCATTTGTTGTTAATGTGATATACAATAACAGCTTAGAAGTATATACAGTACTACAGACAATAGTATGTATGCTATTTTTCATTATTAATAGCTCGTTTCTGTTGTCCCTTTTTGAATAAGGTGACACACTCCAATATTATAATATACATTTTCTATGTAATATTATGTGTATTAGACAAGGCAGTTGGTTTTTTTTTTTTGGTTTTTTTTTACAACAGACTGGAATTAAGTCAATCAATCAATCAATGAAAATGTTTAAAAATTTTGAGTCTGTTTATTTGCCATAGCCAAAATAGTGCAAATTTTCAGACATTTACACTATGTAACCTTGTAACTCCATGCACTAACATGTTTTTAGGCCTCAGCAGGTGTCAGGTTTGCACTTACTGCCCAAGGGACATTGTCTTCGAACATGTGAAGGCCACTGGGTTGGAATCTATTCAGCTGTATTTTCTAAAATATGTATTTATAGTGATGCATTGATATCTAGTATAAGGCACCCAAGACTCCCCTTGAGGCTGACCACTCACCTGTAATTCCTATCCTGACCACTAGGTGGGGCAAAAAATTCAAGCAACTACATCACTTGGATTCTACATATTCATATCCTCTGACTCATCCCGGTTGGGAGAGTTACTCAGCTAAAACAGTTCTGAGGTGAGTTGATCTAGTTTTGATGTTGGAATATAAGGATCTGAGTATTATTATAAATGTGTACACGTCAAGTTATTCTATTAATATCAATATGATAGTCATTGAATGATCCCTGTAGGGAAATTGGGCCATTGCACAGAAACAAAGAATAACATATAGCCTAGATAAATAGATCATATTGGAGATCAAATGTGCAACATCATGATAATAAAGAGCTCCTACTGGCTTGACAGAAGTCTTGCTATGGCTGCAGTTTACAGATTTACAAAGATACAGTTCAGTGCAAAAACAGATATTGCAGGGTGGTCAAATGTGCATTGTTGGCTCTCCACATCATTAGATTCACAGAGCAAGTTTGCACTAAAATGCTTAAAAACAATATAGGCTACTGTAGGCAAACATTTACAGACATACAGTGTGGTGCATATACAAAAATGGCAAATGCCTAGAAATGTCCATATATTAATGATAAACACTTTTTTACAACAAAATACTATAGGCTATTTAGTGTAACAAATGAGTGGACTAGCAATGTCCAGACAAGCAGCTCACCTTGTTAAACATAAAATGCACTGACTTCACTGATGAGACAAACTCTGTTTATTCTCAGGCTCAGTAATCAATTTATTAGTAGCACTTGCATTTATTGGCTTCTGGTCCAACACAAAGAAAACAGATGGACTTGTAAACCAGGCAATGAAGGGCTCAAAATTTGAGAAATGATGACTATGATTCCACGTACAAACTTACTTAATTTAAAGGACTTGCAATATTCTTAATGAAAGCCCTCTGGTGATAAGAGTTGAAGTTTACCTGTAAGTGTCTGGACCTGAAAAATCACTAATGTCCCCCATAATATTCCTTTACAAACTCGACAATGAGTTCACAGTGACCTTACAGTACTTTATGGTATTTTTTCTGATGTGAAAGTGATACTAAATCTCCTTTATTATTAGTATCACTATAATATTTATAGAATACTTATTATATTGACTCATAATTTTGCTATGATTTTTTTTATTGATTGAGTCTTGGATTGATCCTCCTAAAATGTACTGCACAATAACTATAGTTGTTTTTTTTGTCAGGGACCCAGCATCAACCATTATGTCATGATCTGTATGTTTTGACAGATCATGACATAATGGTTGATGCATGTTATTGTCATTCATTTTAGTTTCAAAATCTAAATGGCTTTTTCTTTTCTGGCATATTTTCGGGTAATCCTACAAGTAATCACAATCACAGTAAACAGCAATTATCTTTTTTTTTCATCAAAAGTATTTCTGACTTTTTTTTGGCCTTTTTTAAACTGTTTTTTTTATTTTTTTATTTTTTGCAATTCCATTTGTTCTAGTCCGTTCCAAAATGACAAAACAGATGATAATCCAGCCAACGTCTATCTAATGAATATTGATTAGCGAATTTTGACGAGCACAGGGGCGTGGTGTCGCCAGTTCCCGCACGTGCAAACGTTTAAAAGTCTCGCCGAGCTAACGGCGCTTGTTAGACGTTCACTGTGGCAGCTGAATCCCATCCGCTGCTCTTTTCTGTTATAGTTGGACAGGGAAACGGTGGTCTCTTTTGCGTTTGCGAGAGATAAGCGTTGATGTCCGGAGTGTGAGGGGAAAACCAGCCTTTGAACTTGGCATTTTTTTTGTTGTACATTGGCTTTAAAAAATGCTGCCGGACGCCTATGGCTGCGTTGTGGCGAACAGGTTCGGGAAGCTTCTGGATGACGATGCCGACCCGTTCGACCTGATCAATGATGCGGAAATAGAGAAAGACAAGAAGAAGAAGAAAGACGACCAAAAGAAAGCCAAGCAGAAAAAACCTGGCCAGAAAGAATCCCAGAAAGACAGACGCCTCCCAGCCGCGTCTGACGGTCAAGACCCGCAAGCAGGTACTAGCCTACTAACCTTTTTGGTAAAGTTCATGGGTGACAAAAGGAAACGGGTTAACGCAGATGCCAGATCTCTCTGACACTCGGTTTTGTCTGACCTAGTTCGCTGGCAAGCATCAGGCTTTGGCTACATTATCGTTAAACACCCACACACCCGAACGATTCTGGCAGGTCCCCACTGTTTCTAGATGGGACGGTCCAGCCGAGAGCCGTCAGCTCGCCTGGGCTTGGCCAGCTGCTGATGCTGCAGGGTCAGTGAGGCTGCAGAGCGCGTGGACGGGCTCAGTGCTGCAGGCAGAAGCCACAGTGAATGGTTTCCACTAATTGTTTGGGATATCGAGGGTTTAGGAACACAGGTGACCTTTTCCCCAACTTTACAGCAGAGCAAAAACACAACTGGAAGTCATTGACAAAACATGGGAACTATGCAGACTTTTTCTAGATAGTCTATGAAAAGCTATTATGTGCAGTTATGCCCCCAAATTCTAAGCTAGGGTTTTCACTTCAGTCTTCCAGATTTTCCCCTTTATTTTAAATGTGTTTATGGCTACAAATGTGGTGTTTTGATCATCAGAAAGCCCAAGAGAGCATCAAGAGTTTTCCAATGATATACAATATTCATTTTCGGCCAAAATGTCACTTAATACCTTTTCACACCAAACCTTTGGTAAGCTTTAACATTTATCATTTGTTTGAAATCCACACATTTCTCACATTCTCAGATCCATCCATTCCTTTCCTAACAGTGGTAAGTAATGAAAGACAGAGTGGAGGTTGTGATAGATTAAAGACTGGGTTGAGACCCAAAAGTGAGTAGCAGAAACGTTAAAAATGGCTTGGTCCCCAAATGTATCTAAAACAAATTGGTATCTGAAGCCTCTAGCCAAAGCCTCTTGCAATGTTGGATAGGCTGAAAACAATGTGGGCTTGTAGATCAATGGTTTAAACCAGGGTCAATTTGTTTGATCATCCCAGCCAAACGCATAGTCATCAAAGGTTTTCAGATGCCTGTGTCGTCTGCAGGCCGTAAACAGCAGCCATGCGTTGGACCGGCGACTGAGAGCAGAGGAGGCACAGCGGAGGCCCAGAGGGGCATGAAGAGAGCCGCCTTCGCAGAGCGCAGGGCCAACCAAGACGAGCAATCACAGGAGTATCCCGTCTCTAAGTATGTGTGCTTCCTCAAAGCTGTGCAACACAACTCTGTGCATTGTTTTCCAAAGACTGCACTTGCTCTTTGTTTACATCACCACCAGTGGGGAAATTTGTTTCCAAATTGACTTCGGATAGATTGAATTTTGAGAAATGAGTTGGAACAAACTTTCTTAACTATTGTGATGTGACATGTAAATAATTTACAGTTGGATTGATGACAGATTATTTTAACCATAAGGCACTTCAGTTTTTATCGTTGTTTTTAATACAGAATCATGAAACAAACTCTGAAAAGCCAAATCATTGCCTGGTTGCTTCCCTACTTATTGAAGCATGCGGTAGTGATCATCAGATTGATCCTCAAGCTAAACTAGGAGTTTAAAATTTGGTTTTCCTCATTTTACCCGCAAATCTATAGTTAACATGGTGATGTGTACATTTTTAAAATAGTGAGGATAAAAAGAGAAATTCCATGCTCTTTTTTCCCCTTGAATCATTACATTCTCATCCAGTTAGTTTGCAAATGGCAATTTGTAATCAGCTGCAATGAATGATCAATATTTGGAGCAATCTACCATCTTGGTCTGAAAAGCAGGAATTGTCGCAGGAATACTATGAACTGTCACCCAATTGTTCCGCAGGCCTTCCTCCGATGCAGATACCGACCCCAGAGGCAGAGGGGGGTTCAGAGCCGGGAGAGGAGGAAGAGGTGGAGGAGGATACTTGAGGAATTCAGACACCTTCAACCTGCGGGGCAAGAGAGAATATGAGCGGCACAGCGGAACGTAATGCCTCTGTTAATCAAGCAGTCCAGCTTAAAAGCTTGTGCCAGTTTTTCTCTCATAATGGCAAATATTGAACTGTGTCTACATTTTCTGCTGCCTGTTGCAGAGGCATCTCCCCTGAGGAGAAGAGAGGGGGCAGAGGACCCTGGAACTGGGGGTCTGTTCAAGACACTATGGGGTGAGTCGACCAACATCGACAACATGGACATGTCCATTTTTAAACTTGGGCACCATAGCAAATTGTCTTTCTGTTTGTCCATGTCCCATGTGTCTTTTTTTTTTAAGTGATTTGATGGAGGTGACATCAGATGCTCCAGTCAAACCTGAAGAGCCCCAATCACCAGTGGAGGGCGAGGAACAGTGAGTAACACACACACATGCATGTACACAACCACAATTGGTCATTCAGTCAGCCATTGCCACGGTCCCATGGTCATTGAGTGGTAAGTTCATGTTAGTCAAGGATGAGACTTCACTTGTCTAGCACCTGTGGGCTACCAAACATTTTTTACTGCACTTGAGAAAATAATTTTCTACAAATCATTGCTGTTTGTGATTGAACGACCTGTAATTAATAAAAGGAAGTACATTTTCACACAACTCCCCCTCAGAAAGAGCAATGTCATCACCACAAATGCACAGTGGGGACTATAAAGAACCTGCACTTCTTAAGGGTTCCTGTTATGCATGTGTGTTAATTTAACACTATGGGCATGGGCTGGACTCAAACCCACAGTCTTATGGTATGATCCAAAATTAAAAATTCACCATTTGGAAGATAAAAATGACTCCCACTCTTTAGAAAATGGTTTATATGAAAGTAAAGCACATTATGGGTTCCTTTTTTTTTATTTTTTTTTTTAGTTCTGAATAGTTTTAAGACATTTGCTTCCTAAATAGTGGATGGATATACAGCATTTTGGAATGAAACCATTAATTTGCATATACTTATGACATTAATTAGCCAGGTGCACGTATTAAAGGTATTGACCAGTGGTCTCAAGCTTCATTAGCCACTCTCCCCTTTTTACCATGATAGCTGTATGCTGGAATCTGTTTTCATTTGGCAATGTTACAACAGCATTAATATTTAAGACACAAAAATGGTCAGCATGAAGTGGACTGAAAATTGTAGCTCGTCCCCAACTTGTGATAGAGTGTCAGAGGTGGATGGAGAGATGGTGGTCCAGGTTGCCATGGAGATGACACTGGACGAGTGGAAAGCCCTGCAGGAGATGAGTCGTCCCAAGGCAGAGTTGAACCTCCGCAAGGCGGATGACAAGGTCCCCTCCAAAGCCAGAGTCATCCACCAGTCGAAGCATGTGGAGGTGAGAATGGAAAGTGCTTAGGTCATCTGTTCAACAAGAAAAATCCCTGGTGAAAGACTTGTGTGATTTGGCAGTAAGTGGGTTCCCTTAGTGATCACACTGCACGTCATGGCCGACCCTCTCTGGGGCCCTGGGACCTTTGCAACGCACTTGATTCTGCATTAAGAGCTCGCTTGTAGACTGTTTGAGCAACGTGACTGAGCCTCAACTTGCAGAGTGACTAAGTGACATTTCACTGTTCCAGACTGGCCCTGCGAAAATGTAAAAACTATTGTAATGAATGAGTCAAGCTAAGGTTAGTCCGTAGCGGGAAGGTCAGTTTGCTGTGAACAGTACAAGTAGACAAGTCGTTAAAGATAGTCAAGTAGCCAAGTAAGTGATGGGCACATGACTATCCCACAAGCCCGTGACTAATAATTTCCAGACCAGGCTTTTGCAAAACTGCCCTCACTAGCTTGAAGTTTCATGGTGGCTAATGAAGATGGCACTGAGGTTTTTGCCCAAACTCTGAAGTTCATCACTTCATAATTGTAATTTTCTGTTTGAGACTATCATTGACTGAATTCAGCATTTCTTCCCCATCTTCTTCTTCTTCCCCATCTTCATCTTCAGAACCCCAAGGGAAGTCTGGAGGAAATGGAGGATGATGGCCACTTCCTGCGCAGGTCTGTGAATGACATCACTTCCCGTCTGGACATCAACTTCGGGAGTCTGGGACGCCCCAGCCGGGGTGGGAGAGGCAGGGGAGGACGAGGCGGTACCACTGCCCGCCCAGAGAAGGTCAAACCCAAATTGGAGACGGTATGTTCTTAGCTGACACAAAAGAGATTTAAATGCATATTAATGAAAACAAGTGACTTCATGAGTCACTGTATATTGAGTGATGCTGCTCACTTCATATTGTAATAGAGGTCCACATTTGAACTTTAGTTCATTTTGGAAAAACATTGAAATTTATTTTTGATGGGGACAGACAGTATTTTGGTATTTTTCATACAAAGCAATTGCCTCTACACTTTTCAAGATGTTTACTTCACAGAGAAGCAAAAGCCAGTGTGCTCACCACATACAGGTGACAACAAGAACATTAGGAAAAAATGGATAAAATCAACAGGACCTGTATATGCATTTTCCTGTATTCTGGTTGATTCTCTCTTGAGCGTTTCGGCTAAGGAATGTCTTCTCCTTTGTGTGCTGTTGGTTACTCCAGGCCGACGCTCTGGCTCCTAACCCAGATGACCCAGAGGATTTCCCAGCACTAACAGCGGGAAGATAACCGTGTCCTCGGCTGTTTGAACTCACTTCTCTTCACTTTGGCCTGCTGGTGAAAATGGGTTGCACTTACACTTGCTAGATATCTAATCACTGTTTTTGTGTTCTGCTGTTCCGGAGGTTTGATGGGTTTTATTATCCCTCTGACTTTTTCTGATGACGCACTGAAGGCACTGTTCAATGTTCAACTGTTGGAAAATAAATGCTTTTTGCAAGTTATTTGCAGTTATCCAGTTTCTTGAACACAACATACAGATTATTTGGGTATCTGTACCAATATTCTCTTCAAGTACATACTGTATATAGTGATGGCAAAAATGCGTTTGTAGATTGTTATGCTGGGTTAAACAAGTTATTACAGTCTTGATTGCTATGATATGAATTATTTCAGGTCACAATTAAATGAAAAATGCCTTTCATCTTGTTAGCTAATGTTAGCTTTTCCATGCCATAATATACACCTATTTAACGAATGTTAATATAAATAAACAAAATTATTCTTGTATTTTTATATCAAAATCCCATTACTTGTACTTCTGGGAAAACAATGCATATTTAATGGTTACCTTATTGTGTACCAGTAGGAATAAATAAAAATTCCAACCAATAATACTGTCAGATTTTTGAACAATCCCACCCCATCAAAGAAAACTGAATTTCTCTTTCTAGGTGCCATTGGTTTAGTTTTGAATTATCGCTTGCCATTTTACGTCCCGCTCCAATTTACTGTTTCAACAGGACATGCATCAAAATAAGGAAAATGCTCTCAAAATGACATTTCACTGTGACTTTGAAACTATCTACATGATAAATGACTTCCTCAAAAAAACTTGGAAGACTTAAGGTAAAGGATGTGATATCACAGCCAGAATAACTGCAATTTAAAAAAAACAAAACAAAAAAAAAAAACATTGTGGAATATGTACAGTAGAAATAAGTGAATTAGCACACATACTAATAGAGCCACAGACAACCTGGAGGAGTATTTTTTATTTAAAAAGTCTGATTCCATGTGCTCCAAGCAAATATTTAGTGGATTATGAACATGAATTAGACAAGGCCCCATTAGGACCGGCGACTTCTATTTCATAGCATGATTGATTCAAACGAGTAGTACAAAATATTTACAAAATACAAATTGGGTATATCAAATGTTGACATATTTACAGTCTTGAAATACAGCAGCTCAAAAAGAAAATGCTTTCACAACAAAATGACAAAAATACAGACAGGAGCCAGATATTGCGAAGGATGTACGTACAAATGCTGCACAAGGTACTTTAACTAGTTCGTGGGATGGAATATTGTGATAGAAACAGAGTTTACACAAATTAGCTGATCTACAAATCTTTCCAACTGAACATGATAATCCCCAATCTTAGACGCTTTAAGATCTGCTGCACGTTGCTCATTTTAGAGCAAATTCCCTGGATTTACACATTCACATGCCGGTCTGACTGTTGAGGATCGATCTGATGATAACTACTGCATGCTTCAATAAGTAGGGAAACAACCAGGCAATGATTAGACTAGTATACGAGAGTTTGTTTCATGATTCTGTATTAAAAACAACCATAAAAACTTAAGTGCCTTATGGTTAAAATAATTGGTAATCAATCCAACTATAAATTATTTGCATGTCACATCAACACTGGTTAAGAAAGTTTGCTCCAACCCATTTCTCAAAATTAAAATGATCTATTGGAAGAATAATATAGGTTCATATAGAAGTTGGATTTCATTTAAAATTCCTCAGGATCTTCAGATCCGCAGACTCATCGCAGTAGAGGAGCTCTAGCTTTGGGTATGGAGTGACTAAAAAGAACAAAAATGACGAAATCAGTATTAATGGAATGACAGATACAGATTCAGTGCATTACATTACACTAACAATGTTCTCTGTTCATGAAATCAAGAGTTTAGAATTGAAAAACTCAACTGCATGCATACCAACATATACAGTACAAAGAATGTTTTCAAGATAGCAGATTTTCAAACACAAAGACGCTATTAGATACGATTTAAAGACAGTAAATGTACAAAGGAAAGTGAATAGGAGGTAGATACCAGAGCCTGGAAAAACGCATCGATTGCAAAGAGCAGCGAGCTTTACGTCCCCTGGACACAGCGCGTCTGTTACATGTCAGAAATGTAAAAAAAAAAAAAAAAAAAAAAAA
The DNA here is from genome assembly GCF_046629955.1 of Centroberyx affinis. NCBI lineage: Eukaryota > Metazoa > Chordata > Actinopteri > Beryciformes > Berycidae > Centroberyx > Centroberyx affinis. The sequence goes on from NW_027281298.1 coordinate 323,931, forward strand.
AAGGAGGAGAAAAGAGTGGGAAATAAACATTGGATTAGCATCAGCAAAGAATACAGATGCAGCCAGAGAGTGGTGATAACTGTTCAGAGGGAGGAAGACACAGAGAGTGCAGAGTCCAGAGAAGCTATAGCCAGTCATAGTCCCGAATCCCTTGTTCCTGGAGGACATGCAAGGAAAGCCACGGATAGGAAGAATAGGAGAAACTGAGGCAGGCAGAGTGTTATCTGGCAACCTGACAGCAGTACACCAGCAGGGTCAGATTTACTAAATGTTGAGCAGTTGGTACCTGCTATCCTTGATTTGCAATGTGAACAATAAAATAACAGGTCCATGAATATTAGGTTAGAACAACATCTGAGCAAATAAGACCCTTGGCTGGGTTGCACCAACACGGTTTAATGTAAGATTAGTGACACTCAAGAGTTAGTTGAGTTAAACTAGGTTTATGAAAAGTAAACCAACCTAGATTTATAATTAACTGTGTTGCATAATTTAAATTTAACCCTAGTTTGATTTAAAACTTATTTAGTGATTTAAACCAAAATTATAGTGATTAGTTAACAAAAGAAACAAAACAACAAACAAAGAAAATATATTTTATATTTAATGATAAAAAATAGCAATAAAAATGAAAAGAATAGTCGCTGGATACTTGTGCTGTTAAATTTGAATTCAAAATCAGTTATTTTGTTACCGTTTGATCTGCTAGACAAACTTCACATTATCCCCCTCTGCTGTGTTAGACTGATAATTACACTGCCCAGGAACTAACCTCGGCTTTGACAAAAGTTGTCATGGCTCAGCAGAGAAGCTCAAAATTCTCTTCCGTTCAGAAAAAGCTTGTGGTTGAGTTAATGGAGCGTTTTGGTACAATTTTGGAGGGGAAGAAAACAGACTGTCACAGACCGTCAAACACTGCTGTCGATAAAAAGGATGTTGAAGTGCTCCAGCTGGCAGAAGCCTTTAACAGATCTGTGAGCGATGAAGAGGAGAGACGATCCCAACTCAAAGCTTGTTGGAAGAAAATGAAAACTAAGGTATTATCATTTAACTTGACTGGGTTGAGTCTGCCCCTCTCTTTGAGGAACTATAATTTTCCTCCAACCTCAAAAACACTGCCATTATGAAAAGTATAAAAAGAGAAAAATGCCAGTTTAATACTGTTCGAAAACTATGAACTCCAAAGTAAACTGTTCGAGTTCAAGTAAAATTTACTGTGATTAGGGGTTGATTTTAAAATTAATCTAGGTTTAAAGTAAAAACAAACTAAGATTTAAAAGAAGGTTAAAATTAAACTAGGTTTCAAGTTTGGTGCAACATAATTTATTGATAAACCATGATTTAATCCAGTTTAAAAGTTAATCCTTGTTGGTGCAGCCCACCCTAAGAAGGAGAAGTGATTACGACCCAACCAGTATCTTGAGCATGAAGGGGAGAAAGAGAGAGAGTGTTGAGCCTCTGGATTTAGGCTGGATTTACACGGGCACAAAAGATCTGATTTTTAACCCTTTGTTCCACAGATCTGATCGCCCTGTGGCTGTCAAAACTGAGGAAAAACACATTAAAATCTGATTTTCCCTGTTTGGACAGCCAAGAAAAGATCAGATCTGCTTAACAGAGAACTGAAAATCAGATTTTCTATTCGTGTGCAAATGCAGCCAAAGTCTCAATATGGCTCAGAGTGGGTCTGAGGGAGCTTGCCTGCAGATGGACCTGTGCCATGTTTAAGTTGATCAGAGTGCCTGTGTTGGCTGTGGTACTGGCTGTGTCTCTATGGCTGCCACATGGCTCACAACACATCGGGTCTCTGTCGCCAGCCACTACATGCAAGTTGCCTAGGGACCTGGCCAGTCTGGTGTGGCACAGGGAGCTGGCAGAGAGAAGGGAAGCTGTTAATTACCTCCAGATGGATCCATGAATGGCTATAGCCTCTTGGTTGCCTTTCATGTGTGTGTCAAAATAATACATATAAAAACCAATACAGTATCGCAGCAATACTACAAAATTCTCGATAATGAAATAATATATTGGGGAAAACGTGAAAACCACAACATTAAGATGCTGTGCCTCCTTCCCCGACAATACATCTGGAGACTTGCTGAGTGAGTGAGTGCAGAGCCACTGACCTTCCCCCGACCCCGTTGGCTGGCAGCGAGGTTCTGGTCCTCTTCCTGCTGTCTGAGTGGTCAGACAGAGCCGAGGGGTTGATGCTGGCCTTACAGCTCTGGCCACTGGACTGCAAGATGATCCTGCTACAGAGCATAAACACATCACATAATTAGTTTGTGGCTGTTTTGAGTCAGTGCAGAAGTACACACACACACACACACACACACACACACACAAAACAGTGATACGGTAACACCAGGTGCAAACTTTACCTTAGGGACTGTGATGATGACCTGGTGTGAATCTTATTCTCTTCTTGTCTGTGAAAGCACAAGCAATATGACATTAAAGCAATACATAAACCTTTTAGGGAAAGGTGATGGGATACAGGTGGAGACAGACAGGAGGAGGGCAAAAATAGATTCTGTGTGGAGATAAGCAAGAGGCAGCCATGGAATCAGAAAGAATTGTTATACATTTTGCCAGAGTTTCAAGTTCACAATGCGGAAGGATTATTATTGCAGCTTCAGCTGTGGCAGCCAGAGGAGTTAAGTGAAGCCAAATATGTACCAGAAAAAGCCTGGAGGCGGCGCTAATCAAAATAGGCGATCAAAGTGAGACTAATTTGGCTTTGCACAATGTTATCATTTTGATCAGCGTCAGTGATTCTAAACAAGGCATTACTGTCTGTCGAGGGATTTAACTTGCGACAGCTGACAACTGGAAAACACATGAACCAGCAAAGGATGGTGCTTAAAGATAAAGGGAAAATGGGAACATTTTGTTGTACAAAAACATTATGTAATATAAAAGTTTCTCAGTACAACTCCATCACCAGCAATCTACCACAAGCCGCTCATGGCAAGGAGCAGGCAGGGGCCTCTGCTCTTGTACATTTTAAAAACAGACTAGCTCCGCTCACCAGCAGAAAGTTTATTTTCCTTGCAGAAAGGATAAAGCAACCAATTTTTGACTTGGATTGGGGGTTATAGAAGATGAGGGGGCTCACTTACAGCATTCTCAGTTAGAGCTCCAGAAGGGGGGGGCAGGACAGGGGTTTTGGGGACGGACGGGCAGTAGAACTCATTGAAATCCTAACCCGTCTATACAGAAATGCAGGATGGAAGAAGGGAAGCCATACACAATCCACCACAGGGCAAGGCTACACAGGGAGGAGAGCAGCATGGCTACCAGCCATCTGAAAGGAGGACAAATCCAACAACAAGAGCAAAAAGAAAAAAAAAAAAAACATAACAAAAAGGAAGGAGAGACAAGAGACGTCCGGGCAGGACAGAAAGCCTCTAATGTTCTGCTTTTCCATTGGGACTGGATTAGCTTACATACCTTTACCGAGCCTTGCATCCAACAGTGTCTGTCAGCAAGCCTCTGTTAACAATTTGCCATGCATATTTAGATTGTGTGAACGTGTCTAAAAATGGTCAAATCCCAGAGAAAAAATATTCCATGTCCATTATGAATTGCACTCTTCAAAAGGACCATTTAAAAAAAAAAAAAAAGCTGGCATCTGTAGAAAGACATGAACCTGAAGGAGGAAACAAAGCTCGGACGGTATGCATACACTGATCCAGTCACAAATGCAATGGAAAAACAACAGGCAACTGACAGTGAACCCAGCCCAACATTTACTACATGTTACACACAAACACACACAGATCAAACACAGAGGCATGTCCATGCATGCATGTCCAAAGGTTTCATGCTTGCTGCCATGCATGAAAGGCAGAAGAGGTCTAGCATAGTTTCATACAATCGTAATTCTAATCTCCACCGTAATTCAGCATGCACTTCAGTATTACATAATAAAACAAACAATGGAGCCAGATGGTGAAGTTCAGCTGGGAGTTAGATGTTTGTGTTGCAACTCATATGCTGATAAGGTATTTGGCCTGATATGTGCCAGCAGAAACTGAACTCCCTTCTGAAAATGGGACAGAAAACCATTTTCATCCCACTATCTCTTCTGTGACTGCCATATATGAATTTATTTAATCTACACCATTGTATTAGAATTAGGAGGAATTTGCCACCCCCACCCTTGAACAATGCCACATAATAATGCCACAAATTAAACCAATAAACACCATAGTCCGATGAAACGATCATACCACTAAAGTCCGAGTGGCAATGGAGGACCTACTGCAGATCAGAGCCAGGGCCAATGTTCCTCTTCCAAATATTTTTCTTATGGGAAGCGCCAAGTCAGCGGTGCCAGCCGAGCACTAAAACATTTGATTCAACTAATCAAGATCTTGTTGTAAAACCGTGATTAGTTGACTAATTAGTTCTGTTGTATCGGTACAGCGGGCTCGACTCGAGAGCTTGACTGTAACTCAGAGGATATCTTGGATAAGCCTTGATATCAAAGCAGAACAACTCAACAGTGTCCATGAGTGCCAGACAATGAAAGGCGTGTAAATGTATTGCATCCATTAAATGCATATCCACTTCACACCATAGTCATCCAAAGAAAGAAAGAAAAAAAAAAAGAATCAATCAGCCATACCGTTAGCCATACCATTCATTGGCACAGCAACCATTTCTACAGGAAGAGGATGTCAGCTAGAAAGGAAGTGACGTGCACTTACCTCCATCATACAAAACCTCACATCCTCTCTCTGCTTTTCCTCTCCCCCACTCTTTCTCTGCCTCTCTCTGCTATCTTTTGAATGGCAGGCAACACACCGGCCACACCGTACCCATGAGGCTGCAGCAGAACACTACCGCCTGCCTGACACGGGACAACAAAAGCCAAAGCCATATGGGTACATTGGCAGAGGCCAGTCAACCATCATCAGCCATGCTGATGCCCAACCTTCCGTGGATGGATTTACACAGGCACAAATGATCTGGATTTTTTAAAAAGTTTTTTTTTTGACAGCACAAAGTGAAGACAGACAGGAAAGTGTGGGAGAGAGGGGGGGCGATGACACACGACAAAGGTCCTGGGCCAGATTCAAACCCAGGACATCTTGTCCACATGGTACATTCACTAGACCACCGAGCCACCAGGACGCTCAAATCATCTGTTTTTAAAGGATTTACGGCACAGATCCGATTTTTTCACAGCTTCATGAACAGGGTAATACGAAATTCCACAGGGTTTCTCCCCGTTCAGATAGCGGTGGAAGGGTTAGATCTGTGCCACTAGTCTTAGTACCGATTAATAATTGCAGTATAGCGCCACCTGTTGGAAGACAACGCTTCCGTAGTGATTTACATAATCACTGAATACATTTTTGCAATTCTGAAATGTATTGCCTACAGTTTTGATACAAGAACACAACATACATTTTACATGAATGTTGAGGTGTAAAGGTTTTCGTTTACATTTGCATAACCTGTAAAACTGATTTCCAGATTTTCCAGCCTATATCTTCAAATTCCAGATCTTTTGTGCCTTTCACAATCCAGCCCTTGACAAAAACTGTAACCTTCCTGGAAGACTTAACATCAACAGACATCTCCAATCCAGCTCTCAAAACAAGTCTGTCATTCACTCTATGGCCTAATACTTCACTCATTACATCCTTGTCTTATTGTCCATCCTTATCACTCATGGATAACAGATGGAAATGGAATGAATTCATGTGACACTTCATCTATAGCTGATGCTGTTTAGTCCACAGAAACATAAGAGGAGATGTAGAAGGGGGTTATTGCAAGACTACAGGGACACTACTGCCTGGGTCCTCAACACATCATCAATAAATCATGGTATTAGGATGACACTGCCATGGTATGGGTAAGGGAGAGCAGCCCTGACAGATTAGCCATGCCAAAACCCTGACACAAACAGAACAGGACAGCTGACTACACTGAACTGCAAAAATCTGATACGCAGCCTACTGTGAGTAAGGGAAAACGCTCCGGGAATGAAATGATAAATGATAAACAACAAAAGAACACATCAGAATATCCTACAAGGCCTCTCCCTGGTCTTTACGAATCCTAACATTTTTCAAATCACACTACACAAACTACTCTGTGTGTGTCATCTGTGATACAATGGGACTGACAAGAGGAGAGGCGTCGCTTATTTACAACACTGAAACACATCGGTGTGATGCATGATGGGAGTTGCAGGCTGCTTGGGTACTTACGATAGCGAACCTGTGGATGATCTGGCCTGCCTCTTGCTCTTCAGGGCTCGCAGTTTATCACCCTGTGTTAGACCATTCCTCTCCTCTTCATCATTGTACTGAAGGTTAGCCAGGGAAAGAGAGAAAAGGTGGTGAACAGGCGGAGTAGTTCATCCTATTTGTTCATTAGTGTTTATTATTCCCTTTTCCTGCTTATGGAAGTATTTCCAAAAATCATACTGAGAACAGGGTTGCCACACTCACTTGGACATCAAATTCAAGGCAAATTGTCTTGTTTGGTGAAATTTAAGGACTCAAAATTTGAATATTTTGGGGTAATACAAGACATTGGTCAAATTTAGACATCATAGGGGCCTCATTTTTTGATCTTGTCAAGAAATTGTGGTGCAATAATTTTAAATCGCTGCTATATCAACACAAATACCCATCATTGGTTTTTCCTCAGGATGTGAAGAGTTGATCCTTGGATGGAGAGAGGGCCAGAGAGCTGAGGCATTTTGATGAATTTGGGTGCTATATTTTAATAGATAATCAAGTACTTTCAATGCCATCCATTCATTTTCAAAACCTTTTGAGGCCTTATTTTGTTTTTCTCAAATCCACAAAGATACAGGGACTTTCAAGGCCCATAGAAACCCTGTGAAACCTCTGTACATGGGAAGTGTGGAAAGATGGAAAGTGCATTATTTCAAAACTCACCAGTTCCACTTCTTCTTTCTTGGGTGTCCTGTTCTTGTTGCTCCCATTGATGGTGATGTCATCCACTCCGGACAGGATCCTGGTGACGGCCATCTTGCCGTTCTCCCGTTCGTTCAGCATCTTCTCCCGGAACACATCGCCCTCTGCCCACAGATTGCTCTGCTTGCTGCCATACATAATTACAACAAACCGTGAGAATGAACTCCTTGTTTCCCTGCCAAACCGCTACCACCATTACAATTTAGCTTACTCGGCAGATCTGTCCTCTGGTCAAGGTCATATGAAACAGACGTAGTATAATGAGTTGTCTGCAAAACAAAACTGAAGCAGTGATATTCTAAAAAATTCTGTCGTTGTTGGTTGAAAACCTCGGAACTCAGAGTTTTGATGATCTTCATGTTTAAACTTAAATTAAAAGTTTACATGCTCATCTATGGGTTCGGAAAATTCTACGACTCTTGGAACTAATGAGACCTTTCAAAATCTAATTGGATAAACTGACAAAATGCATGGTGGTCAAGCTGAAAATGAGTTTTTTTTTTAGTTCCTGAAAAATTCACATTCTGGAGATATGAGGTTTTCATCTGACTTTCATCTGCTTTAGTGAAAACCTACTCCTCAACAAAGTTCTGCTGAGGCCCGATGACGGATCCTGGTCGGCAGATCCGTATCCAGGCGATGGCCTCCGCAGCAGTCAGGCGGTAATGCTTCATCATGTAGCAGCCGATCAGAGTGCCGGTTCGCCCCAGACCAGCTGAAAAACAGTGGCATCACATGAAACTGTGCATCAACAAACAGGATGCTGTAAATAGTTTAAAACAGATACTGTAGATTGTTACAAGTAGATTGTCAGTTTTGTCAAACTTTATTTGAAAGATTACACAAATCAATCACGCAGCATTTCAAGAACGGCGGCCTCCATCATTGGGGTTGATGATAAGCTCTGAAGTATTGAGGGTTGTTTGCTTCTTAATTAGCAGTTGCTAGTTATCCATGTTAACTCATCTAATAGTAACGTTTTGAAAGCCAATATCAAAGCAGTGAAAAATACATGATTTGCATATTCTAACATAGATGCAAACGGAGCATCTTGCACCGCCCACAGTCGGTCAGAATAGAATGACCCATCAAAGTTGCTGGCAGTGTGAACGCAGGCTCTTTGAGCCACGTTGGTGGATGTTTGCTACCTTTGCAGTGGACAGCAATGGCTCCTTCTGCGTTCTCACAGATGTTGAGGAACTTCCTGACGATGTTGTCGTTTGGCGTACTCCCGTCCACAAAGAACAGGTCGTGGTGCTCAAAGCCCGAATCTGTGAACCGCCTGGCATCGTACATCTTCTTGTTGAGCCGGATGATAGAAGTGATGTTATGTTTCCTAAAGTAAGGGAAGTAGGCCTCGGGAGCATGGAGAGGATACCCTGAAGTGAGAGACGAATACATCAGTCTCATGAGGTTAGGAACTACTAAAACAAGGTTAGAGACAGTTCAAAGAACTCTGTGTTTCACTTACCATTCTCTATTTTGCTTTTTGGATGAGGACCGCTGAATGCAAGGAACTTTCCTGGAATGATCCAGTTGAAATCTCCATTTTCTGCTCTCTGCAACAGCAACACAGAGCCAAATAAAAACCTTAACCAGAGCTTCTCATATGCCCAAGAATCATATGTCAGATTTGCCTTCACCACATATTCTTTCATACCTCATAATGTTCATATTCTTCCACGTCAAAGTTGGAAAAGTCAAGCCAGCCAAACTGCAAAGCCTGGGAAACAGTTGATGGGAGTTAATTTCATTAGGGGCATGACGTAGCACAAAAACGATAAAATATTATGTAACTTAGGTGACGTACCTTGTGGACAGCACGCAGGCAATCTAAAATGTTTAGATTGTACATGCAGGTTCCAAATGAAGCATCTCTGTGAAAAATAACATATCTTTACACTCTGTACCATTACAACCTATTCAACATCCTTTTAAACAAAACAAAACATACGTCTAGCCAGAATGGAAATTGCTACCGTCTCCCCACTGAATAATATCCCCTCTCCTTTTCTAACTCTAATTGCTCTCAAATTAAATGAATATTTAAAAAAAACCTCTTCTACCTCCCTCTCTCTTTAGCTTTTGTATCTTTTCAAAGCACTTTTCTCTTTACTCAACCATTCTATGGCCACAAGAATATTGACAGGACATTACGGCCTCTGACCCTTCTAATTTTGGTGATGTTGGAAGCTTATATTTGTGTTGCACTGGATAGGCGTGCCAGCTAAATGCCTAAAATATAAATGTATAATGCATTAGTGCATGGTTACCTGAATGGAAGGTATGTGGAGTTCCTTGACACCAGCAGACTGTAGGCCTCCTCTGGCGTCATGTGAAGATGCATTACCTTCAAACACAAGCTAATATTCAGCATGTGTATTGTACTTTATTCCAGTGTATTTTTGATTTAGAACACCATCAGTCCGTGATAATCTAGCAGGCAGGCTATCATGTTACGGGCTATATACAGTATGTATGTATGTATATATATGTATATATATATATAAATAAATCAGTGTACAACACTTACTGCATATGAGCCAATGAGGTAGGCAGCATTGGCTTGCTTCTTTTGGTCGCCACAGGTATAAAATATTATCTTCTTCCTTGAGATTGTAATGGACTGTACGAAGAAATTAATATTAATAATAGCATAAACCCAATAGCTTTATTTGACTTAATGAAATTAATAATGTGAATACCTGACTTACAAAAAAACTTTGTAACATAAAATGCATTATCTTCTTTTGAACAGCTTCAGTGGTACAACAACTTAAGTATAAATACAGATGTTACTGATTAACCTGAGGTTTCGCCTCTCCTTCTCTTGCAGTTAAGTGCAATTAAGAGCAGCGGGTTACTTTACCTTGAGCTTCTTTGTGAGCTTGCAACAGAAGCGATAAAACATGGCCAGGTTGAGGGGACCAAAGTCCGCATAGAAGCTGAGAGAGAGACAGAGACACACACAGAGAGAGAGAGAGAGAGAGAGAGAGAGAGAGAGAGAGAGAGAGAGAGAGAGGAGAGAGAGAGAGAGAGAGAGAGAGAGCGAGAGCGAGAGAGAGAGCGAGAGAGAATAAAGAGTGTGTCAGAGTGGCTATTTGTGCCATCTGCTACAGTCTCTAGGGAAGTTTCACTAGATAAAATCAGCTACTTCAGACTGACACAGTAAAATCACTGACAGTAAGGACTATATTTGGAAGCATTTGATGCTAGAGTGGGTCAGTCAGAACAGGACAAAAAGCGAAAAAAGACAAGAGGCCTTTTTTGTACTACTGGCACAAAAATGGCTACAAAAGGTCAGTCGTTCCCTCTCCTGTGGCCACAGGAAACAAGAGCCCATTGAAGAAGCTCTGTCCTCTCCTGTGAGCTCTGAAACTGCTGTTGTAGCTATGGCAAAGTGCTTTTACTCGTTTTGTTTGGCTTTAATGTTTAATGTTGTTGTGGTTATTTGAATTTCTACCAGAATACCAAGGACAAATTTCCATAATATCCAAAGCAGTGGACAGTAGTGTTCTTAAATATTAAATATACTTTTCAGCAATGCACTGTTTTTGCAACAACCATTGATTAACTCTAACAGGCTTCCTATGTAATAATGGTGAGAAAAAAACACATATTTGCATATTATGAAGCTACTGAGTAATTGCCTACTAGCTACTTGGACAATAAAAAATGAAATCAGATTATTCTATTGCGTTACACAAGTGCTCAAACCTGTTTGAGTGGTAGAAAAAAACGATTTTCAGATGCCAGCTCTCTCATGATAACATTTCAAAGACCCACAAGGTGTGGGCACTCTCGGCCCTTTTAAAACCGGTTTTATTGCACTCATAAACATGTGCAATGGCCAAGAGCAAAGCGCACAAACAACGCAATAATCATGCACCTTTACCAACCAAGCTTGATCCAAATGCACAGCTGGGATCAGATTGAGGACTTACTTCTCATAAGCCAGCTCCTCATCTATGCAGAAACAGTGTCGTTCAGCTGTGCTCTTGATCTTTTGATGAAGTATGGCGAAATATAGCTGATCTGGGGAAAAACACGACAAAGTAAAGAAGCAATTAATTATGTTTTACTCATGCACACACACGCCTGTTCTCTCTTCCTCTCTCCAAAAGTAACCAGTTTTTTTTATAACTCGCTGCTTAATGTCTTTTCTGCAACTTACCCTTGATGATTTCAATACTTTTAGAGGGAACATCGTCCGCGGTCATCTTGGCTACAGTTTTAAACATGACGTTTTGCAAAGAAGTACCAGGTTGTTTTTCTTTACGAGAACGCGCGCATAATAATTAAAATGCACGCTGCTGTGCGTAGAGATAAAAAGGGTGCAGTTAAAAAGGACAAATGAAAAGTTTAAAGCTTTACTGCAAATGTTTTCGGCCTCGACTTGACAACAACGACAAAGTTAAAGCCGAAAAGGGAGGGGAGTAGCGTGCGGGTAATGCGCACTCTGCTAAAAATGAACTCTTACCCGGCTCCTCCTCTCTGCTCTATGAAACTATTCCACGAACGCCATTTGCTGCGAGAGATCCAGGGCGCTACACTATTGCACGCCACGCCTGTCAATCAAGCTCCGCCCCGCCTCTTGCAGTTTAAAGTTCTACACAGAAGACACACGATAGGCTCTGGGAACGTTGCCCAAGCGGTTGCTAGGACGATGGCTCGGCCAGTAAGATTCGAGATTTCTACTTCGGAGGACCTCCCTCTCTCTCTTTCTCTCTCTCGGACTTTCTCAGCTGCGTGGAGATGTTCATGAAGCAAGAAACACGAGAAAGTTCTGGGGATTTAGACGAGATTTAAAATGGTTTCACTTGTTTTTTTTTTTTACGGGACTATGTAAATGATGACATTGATGCAATACGCAACCTTTCTCTGACTGTCTTTCTCTCACACACACGCACATAGGACATCCATGAAATAAGATTGATCCACACTGGAGAAGGCATAAACACACTGGTGTAAATAGTTTGGGCTGTAATACTGGGGCAAAATCGAACTGCTGACATTTTGCATTTTATGCTATACACACTGCGGATGGTGACTAAATCGACGCAAAGCCTGGTGCATTAACGAGAAGGGACAGATGGTGTCGCCATTTTAGGTCAAAAGCTGGGGAAAAAAATCAAAGTCTTTCTCATATTGACTACCGATCAATAAAAAAAGCCAATCATTTGCATGCAGCCCGCTGTGCACGTCCCCACACTGCACTAGCCGGTCTTCTGAGTTCACGGGGTTCGTTCCGCAGTCTCATACCTGTTATCCCAATGTAAATATCAGACTTTGGCTCCGCCTCTGAGCTGTGAGCTGCACAGCGCTTTTTCCTCGACTCGGGTCGCCTCCTCTCGCTTTTGCGCTTCATTTTCGCTTCAAGCCTGCATAGCGGGCATTCCTGACTGGCTCCGTCAGATCTGCGCTTCGCACTGCGGCTTGTCCCAGTTTTCTGTTCTTGCTGTGTTATGTTGGCATCCCTTGTTCCTGCTGCTGCTGCTGCTGCTGCTGTGTGTGTGTCATCCGAGGCACAGTTGCCTGCTCCAGCCTCTCTGGTGGTGGTGACGTCTCTGAGCAGGGCAAGTTTCTGTCTGAATCCCCTGCATGTGACGTATAAGGCTTACAGTTGTCTAGTTGTCCAGTACCCACCCTTCACTGTTCAAACGCAGTAGCTGCATATAGCACACGGTGATAACACAGTGATAGTCCTAGGTGCAGTATATGTTCCATTCACATTGTATATAACTGTGTAATGTCATGCATTAATGTTGTAAGCCATTGCTGTACCTGCTAAGTAACATGAAACAGTCGAATGCAGCTGTAAGAAACAGCAACATTTTATTTACAATACAGCAGACATTGTGGATAAGTGTCATGCATTATAGCAGTTATATGAGGAAAGTGAGTATAAGTGGAAGACTGTGAGAGAGTGAGCTGTCTGTCATGAGGCCTACCGCTGACATCAGAGGCGCCCATCATTATTATTATTATTGTTAGGCTATTAATAGTGTTCAATGACATCAACCACACAGCCATCTTGTAGGTGGACAACAGGTGGCTTGTATGTAAACAGAAGACAGTTACAACCTATAATCGCTGTTGGTGCCAATGGTAGAAATATAACTTCACACACAAACACACACACACACACACGCATACACACACACACTTTCAGATCCATTTATAGAAAGATTTGGCAAGATTATACCATGAGTGCCATGTTGCTACCCTATCTTGCCAAGACATGGCAAACAATGCCCTCCAAAATACTGGGATGCTAACCCAGCTGCAACTCAAATGATGTTGTCCAAACTCTCCGCTGTGTGCCTATAATAACAAACCAATTTCCCACTGCAGTACTGATGTTTTGCTAAACAAGCGAGGTCTCCTTTTACGTGATGCAAACAGAGCTGCTGGGCAGAGCAGAGGCAGGCTAGCACGCATTCAGGCTACCGGCCGGCTACACGTGGATGATCTTTGGCTTATCACTGAAGTCCAGAGTCTGTTGTACTCCGGCAAGCTGCAGGAGCCAGTTAATGGGCATGTGGTCCAGGCGGTTCATGTCGAAATGGGAAAAGTGGACTTCAGAGCCTGCAGAGAGAAGAAAGAGAATGAGAGAGAGGAGGAGAAAGAGAGATAACAGGGAGTGACAGAGGGAGAGAGAGAGAGAGGCAGGAAGATCTCTCAAGATGGATCATGACTCTCCTTTAAAAAGAGAGAGAGAAAAAAAAACAGAGAGAAAGAGAGAGAAACTGAAAATATACATAGAAGAAAGCTTACCTGGTCCTGCAATGAGGGCTCCGCCTTGCTGATGTGGGTCGCCCTGGAAGTCGAAAGCAGGACTGGTCATGGCCCTCCACATGCTCTTCATATGTCCCACCAACATACCCGACTTCACATGGGGACTAGGGTCGGCTAAACACAAACACACACACACACACACACACACGCAAATATATGATTAGGCCTACCACCTCAGAATGTGCAGACTTACACCGCAGTGGGTTTATGCACTCAAAACATTGCATTACCTGAGTCTGTAAATATCTCTTCTCTTTTCATCCCAAGCTTTTGATAGATGCATCTCTCTGGATCCACATATATTTCGTAAGGATAGCCCGTCAGTGAGCAGAATGACTGAACACAGGGATGAGAGATGGATGGTAAGAGATGGGGTGTGGCTCAACATATTTCAACTAATCAACAGAACAATCTGAAAAACTGAATCAGCAAGATAGGAACCAGAGCTGAACACTTTAGTATAAGAAAACCGACTACCTCTATATGGCGATGAGCAGACTGTCCAATCACAACCAGTCTAATGCCTGCATCCTGCAACAACACATATTGCATTTTGGATTTTGCATAAACCTTATCCCAGAAATGTATAGGGCGCTGTCTCTGGTCTGAATGTCAAATTTACTACTACTTGTGAAGGCCTTTGATATGAAATATAGTCAAGGAATCATTGATACAAGACTCACCTCCAATGCTTCCATGGGTATTTTGCTTAAATCATCAACGTATTCTTTACAGCTGTAGCACAAGAAATTCTGCAGGGACATTTAATCAGTTATTATTACAGTATATCCGATCATAGTTTTTTTTTTTTTTTTATAAAGAAAACACTCTCATCTTGGTCCTGTATAATGTTTGGCCCTCATGTCTTCACCTATGAACATGATCTCTGCATCCCTCCATTCCCATCATTGCATGGCATGTTGTTGGGGCATCTGTCCAGCAAGGCTGAAGCTCACCTGTAGCCTACTTTGGCTGTCATTTGACGCCTTCAATAGAAACATTTCCTCTATAAACGCTATACAAGCTCTCATGATTTTAAGAGGACCCATCAGATTGCAGCCTTAGGTAGGCTATAGCTTATAAGCAAGGCTGTGCCGTACAAAAGTTTTCCTCCTACCCGAACGAAAATTATGACTGATTTCCTGTCTTGATATAATTTCTTGAACGGAATAGAAACTCCTCGCCGGTCGTAAATTAAGCAATCTTCGACGTCTCCGAGACGAATATTGACAGGGGGCTTTTCAATCTTCCGATTTTCCGTCGTTATTTGTCGAGTGATAGGTGAAACTTTCGCCATTTTCCAAGGCTTCCCTTCACTTCCCACTGCTATTTTGGGAGTTGCCGTTGAGGCAGGAGCTGTTGGCTGGGAAATCGCGCTCAGCCTGAATATTTACTTAGCACTGGCTCTCAGTAGTGTATGGCGTCTGTGTGTGTGTGTGTGTGTGTGTGTGTGTGTGTGTGTGTGTCTCTCCCCGGTCCATAGTAAGTAGGCTTATAGGCTAGGCAGAAAGAGTCATTTAAATAGCCGACTTAGGCCTACCCTACCTGTTTTATTATATTTGGGAATTTAATAGTGACGATATAATATTAAAGATAGTAAAACCTGATCAAAGTCGTCATATTTATATATTTTTTCGCAGTAACATTTAGTGAATTTGTTGGCCTAATGTTCAAATTAAACTATCTTTCATTTTGCTGAGGACACCCAGCGACCAGACCGCAGGGGAAAACCAGGCTATAGGACTGGGCCACAAATTGGCCTATCTGCTATAAATCACCCCCCTTCCGCCCCTGTATCCGCATTACTGTTAGATAGAAGACATCCCCAATTTGACTTCATAAGCAAGAACAAGGATCTGGGTCAGTTTGCTCCATACAAAGTCCAATTGTCTACAAGTAAGAAGAGGAAAATCAAAACTGAATCACATGAGAGCGATGGCAGGCTTCGGCAGTGGTCTGGGGACCACAACGGGTCCTTGAGATGGGTAAACAACTTAGGAATAGTTATCATATAGCCTACTTTACTATTGTTTCACTCACTAAATGTAAGCACAATTAGAGAGTGTAGCTTATAAACAGTATTGCTCATAATAACGCACTATCCGTCTACACTGTGAACAGTTATCCACTTCTATACTAAGACAAGCCTCATTACTCATGTCTAACAACAAAGACAAAAAAATCCTCGCAGATCGTGTGCCTTTGGGTATAGTATTATCAGACTGTGGCCTTGACCTGTAAAAGTTTGGGGATCCTCCTAACCATGGCTATGTCAAGGTCCGATACCTGAAAGCCGCACCAATGACGGATTACGAATCGCCCTCGTCGGCTTCCTTCCCTCTGCCCTCGGTGCGGAAGTGTTGTCCTCCAGAGCTGCCACTGTTTGGATAATACAACGCTAGTTCAGTTGCAGCTTTCTCGCCTTCACGTCTCTCCTGTCGGGACTTGTCAGCGCTCCACTTGACCGTGCAACGTAGCAGTATTATGCGAGCACCGTTCAGAGGGGGGGAGCACCGTGTGAACTGGTGAGAGGCTGCGAGCTTTCATGTTGGGGCTGGCTATCACCAACACAGCTAACTTAGCATCTCATGATGAAGCAAGCTAGCCAACCTGCTAGCTGTAATTGCATACTGGGGTAGCAGTAGAATTGTGTCCCTCTTGCCAAGTGAGGCTATTAACATGCTGATTTGCTTTGCCAGACATGGCGTTTTGAAGTTAGAGCAATAGTTTAATATATGCATGTCTTAATTACAGGCAAACAACAACCTATGTAAGATTGATGTGTCTGTGTATGCTAAACAAATGACCACCTGTTCATTGTTTACATTTGTGTGTTTTCATTCGGCAACACCCAGATGGTACATCGTTACTGTTTTTGACTGGACTGCACACAGTGTGCTGCAGCATTGCGATTGCACATGTGTTATTTTGCTGTAACGTCATCCAGTTAGGTTGCTCACACTCAATAAGTAAACGCTACCAATGAATTCACAACACAGAAACGAATCAAGTCAAAGTGTTGTGACACGTGCATGGGCGCATGCATGGCTTTAAAGCTTGATGAGTGGCCTGCTTTGTGCTGTAAGGCTCTACGTTCAAAATACTGTTGCTGAGTTGAAACAAGAACCTTGCTTATGCAAAACTCAGGATATGTGCTGTGCACTCCAGGAATAGGTAGGACTACTGGGTGAGTACAAGGTAATGTCATGTAGGCTACTAGCACTCTATTTTGAGCATCCTATTGGCTCCCAGCTGTTACATTATATATAGGCATGATAAAAACTCTTCTTGATTGTCCTTGACACTTGTAGAGCTTTGCAAAAAATAATAGCAAGGGAATGTGATGTGAGATCACCAGTCTCCTGTGCTATAAATAAAGCAGTCCATGATATGATTATTACAGTGTATTTGTTTATCCATTATCTATTTCATTTTTCCATTTATATTTTGCACCAGTCTATATGGTTGGCACAGTGACATCACTGTTTTCCCTCATTGCATTCTCTTACTTGTAAGCTTGGTTGTCTGCTCATAGTGCAAAGTGATATTGACTAGAAAACAGGCACTGTTGCCGGTTTTTTAAGAGGTGTAGCTGTGAAAAGCACTGTGAAAGCATGACCTTTTAGGATATGCAAGAGTACTCCTTTCTCCACCACACTGCTCTGATATTCAGTGTCCTGAGAATATCACAGAATGATATATTCTTTATTCAGTGCAGACAGTCTTACTTTATTGTGCTTTTTTTTTCTTTTTCTTGTTGTTCCAGAGTTTCATTGAGTCATCTATATGGGCCATCTTCTCTCGAAAAATGGTTACCGCCTGAAGAAGAGGACACGCAAGCTGCATCACAGGAAAAAGAAGAAGAGGAACTGCTTCCTGCAGGGGCCGTGCATGCTGTGCTTCATCGTCCACGGCAACAGCAGCGGCCTCGACGACGACAACGACCAGTTGGAGACTAGTGTCAACGGCAGTGGACGGGGTCATAACAACAGCACCACCGCCATCAGTGTCCCTGGTGTGGGGGGAGTTGGCATTGGAGCAGCGGCTGCCTCAAAGCTCGCTGGGCGATACGCAGCACTTGCATCTCCTGAGGACTGCTCTAAGTTCCTGCTGTCGCCACGGGAACTAGCTATCTGGGAAGGCCAGGGGAGGAGCCTGTTGTCAGCTGTTCCCGCCAAACTGATCCCGCCGCCGGCGCTGTTTAGAACCGCTGGGGTGTCTGTGACCGTGCCCATACCCGTTCCTGTGCCTGGCTGTACCAGCGACTACGCTGAGATGGTGGGTAACTGGGAAGATGCAGCACCAGCAGTACTGACCGTTGTAGCTGGTGAATCTAAAACATGAATCAAACAGTTTCTGTTAACTTGACAAAGTGGCTAGTAGAGTAGACAAGAATAACAGCCATGTTTTACCAGAGCTGTTGCAAATGTTTATAATAATATATAATATAAAAAAAACAAAAACAATTTAAACCTTTGTGAAAATATGGAAAATTCAACTAGTCACAACTAGTGCTAACCTCCTGGATTTCTCTATCAAGCTGTTGCTTCCAGCTCAAAGTGTTAACAATCTGAAATTAGGTTCTTTGACAGAAGGCTTGAATCATAAAGGAAGAGTTCATCCCAAATAAAAATTCAGTCATTATCTACTCACCCACATGTCAGTTGAAACTCCACTGACCATGGACCACCAAACGCACAGTGAGTTATCCCCTGTAGTTCCATCTCAGCTTTTCCCAAAAAGTTAAAGGGGCCATCTTTTTACAGCTGCAAAAAAAGCATAAAATGTCCATTAAATTTCTCCAAACAGCTCACGCAGCAAAATCCAATTGTTTTGTAGCCAAACCATTGCACTGTGGGTCCAAAGATCCAATTTTAGTTATGAGCAGCTTGTAGTTCTAGTAGTACTTGTTAAATGAGGTTCAGTAGACATAATTACAGAATTGCTGCAGTCATTAAAGCTTTGCACCCGAAGGAACAGCTTGTGTTGTTCCTTGTGTTGCTGTGTTCTCATTCAGGGTCTAAGGTTGCAGGGTGTCGTTTTCATTTATTGTTTCATAATGTGTGCGGTGTGAAGCCCTTTGAGGTTGTAACTGTGATTAAGGGCTATACAAACAAACGTGCCTTGACTTTACTCGTTGGATTAGCCTAGTCAGTGAGTATCTGGTTCCACATGACTCATCTGTGTGTCTCTGGGTGCAGGTGTGTAAGAGGAAGTGCTCAGAGGTGCAGAGGTGCACCCCCTGTAAGCAGCCACGCTGTGCCTTCGCTGCCCCTGAGGGAGGGCTGGAGAATGGAGGAGTGGGAGGAGGAGTGGGAGGAGGAGGGGGAGAGGCCTCCTCCAACACCGAAACTGGCCACTGCCACCTCCCCCTCTGTCCACTTCCCTCCTCCTCTTCTTCTTCCTCCTCCTCCTCCTCTTCCTCCTCGCCTGCCGATGGCTGCTGTGGGCTGGGTCTCCATGGCGATTCGGCCCAGAGTTCAGACTCATCCCCCTGCTGCCTGCATCACCATGACGACGGCCAGGGGAGGGGTTCTGATGCTGCAGATACCTCAAGTATCAACCACCTGCCTTCCTCCATCCTTCTCAAGGTCAGGATTCATCACAGCATTCACTTGGCCTCATATTGATTTTTATTGATTTCTGTTTGTTTGGAACAATGAGAGACGCTAAAATACTCTGTCTATAGTCTGTCAAAGACATGAAACATATGCTGCATGCTGTAAGGTCTTGATCCTGTCTGCATTTGCATTAGTAATGCTATTGATTGCATATATTAACAATACTTCATTTTTGATATTATATTTGTTATCTTCTTTGACAAATGTGTCTGAAATGTTGTTACTGAAAGGTTTACACAGTTTCTTGTCAATAGAATATAAAAATGCATGTTGAATTGATTTGTGTGTGTGTGTTGCCTCCTCCCAGGTGCTCTCCCACTTGACGGTGAAGGAGCGTTGTCTGTGTGCGTCTCTGGTCTGTAAGTACTGGAGGGACCTCTGCTTAGATTTCCAGTTCTGGAAGCAAATCGACCTCAGTGGCCTACAACAAGTAAGTCAGCAGAGAGGGCAGTGTTGTGTTTTTGGCTAAGGCTTTATTGTGATCTGGCGTGTTTTGTTCATGTCAGCAGAGCAGTAGACTTTTTGTATTTCATTTGTTTTAGATTTTACATTTTAGACATGTAGCTGACACTCTTATGCAGAGCAGCTTGAAATTAGTGAAGAGGTAAGGGTTTAGTGTCTTGCTCAAGTACACTTTGACAGGACAAATGGCTGCTGCTGAGATCAAACCTGTGACCATTCAGTTATGAGACGGCCTTTCACTCCCCCAAATCAACTTGCCATTTTTGCATTTTCTTTAAAGGCTATAACAGAAGGGGTGCATTTGGGGTGCATCTGATAGTTAGTGGTAACAAGTGGCAGGACGTCCCTTTCAACCTGGCAAAATTGCTCTGTCATCTTCTGCTCTGTCCCATTTATCTTTTTTCTTTATTATTTTATTCGGTCTACTGACTTTCATCCGTCTTTCTGTTGCCCTGTCCCTCAGGTAAACGATGATCTCCTGGTGAAAATAGCGTCTCGGAGGCAGAATGTGACAGAGATCAACATCTCAGACTGCCGGGGGGTGCAGGACCACGGGGTTTGCTCCCTGGCCTCCCACTGTCCAGGCCTGCAGAAGTACACAGCATACCGCTGCAAGCAGCTGGGTGACCTGTCCCTGTCGGCTCTGGCTACACACTGCCCCCTGCTGGTGAAGGTGCATGTGGGCAACCAGGACAAACTCACAGATGAAGCGCTTAAAAAGGTATGGATCTAGAGAGGATCGAGCGGATTTTATAAAACGTATTTATTTCAAGTTTAATTGCACAGCGATGAAAAAGAAGCCGAATGATCAAGGAAGCAAGGATTAAATACAAGGATGAAAAACACAAAGAGGAGATGCAATCAATAATCTGTGCTGATGGGATACAAAAACAAGCAGCTTTTAAAAATGTCTCACCTCAAAACAAACAAAAACAACAGTGAAAAATCAAGACAACTAGCTAAGACACGACTGCGCTAGATAACAGAGTCTAAATAAGAGAAACCGTATGCCGGAAAATAGCAGCACAACAGATCCATGAAATGATAATGGAAAGATCCATAAAATAGTAATGGAAATAAAAACAACATAAACTGGCCCTAATAGAAGAAAATAGTGAAGCACCAGAAATCCCTTTGTCTCATTTCCCGGTTGACTGGTCTTTGTATTTCATACATGATTTAGGTGAAAATGTCAGCATTTCCCCCATGCACCGACTCATATATTTCTCTCTCTTGCTATCAGTTGGGAGAGCATTGCAGTGAGCTGAAGGACATCCACTTGGGCCAGTGCTACAGCATCACCGATGAGGGCATGGTGGCCCTGGCCAGAGGATGCCCCAAACTGCAGAGACTCTACATGCAAGAGAACAAACTGGTCAGTCCTACCTTCCTGGTCTTATCCTCAGTATAGTGCTTGTCTGCCTGCCTGGGTCAGGGTCTCAGCTTACAGATGGACCCAAGCTGTGTGTGTGTGTGTGTGTGTGTGGCAGTTGTCTGCGGTATGTGTGTCTGTTTATGAATGTGAGATTCTTCAAGTTCGCATGCATTTCACATCGGCTCTCCTTAGCTACATAATCACTCTGTGGATATTGTCACAGCAGAGTACTCCTTACTGTTGGTTGCTTTTTATTTAAGCTTTTATTTAAACTTATTTAAGCTTTTATTTAATTTAAGCTTATTGCTCTTTTGTACTAAATCGTATAAAGCTCTGTCACTCTGGATAAGTGTGTTAGCTAAATGTCTAAAATGTAAATATGGGCTTAATGAGGGATTCATACTTTAACAAGCACACACAGTGTCATAGATGTGAAACACTGTGCACAGATCAGCAGTTTTGCAGAGAGGAGGCGAGTGAACGATCCTGCTTCAGTGTCGTCTGTAGAAATTGCCTTGCCTCCTAACGGCCACTAGGGGGCAGATAGACTAACTGTGAGTGAATGAATGAGTGAGTGAATGAATGAATGAATGAATGAATCGGTATGTGACTGAGGTATTTTTTGGATCTATGAAGTGCTTCTAAAAAGAAGCGGCTTGTCTGAGGACAGCTGATTGGCATGTTTTAGGTTATTCAGTTAAGTATAGTGTTTTTGGGGTGTAGCCTACTAGCATGATTACAACCCAAACCTGAACCTGGTATGCCTTCTTCCAATAAGTGCATTGCCAGCTTTAGAAACGGGCCAGTTGACACCTACCCTTCACATCTATTCTAGCCTTTTCGATTCAGCTATTGCAGAGAACCGGTCATTCTGTTCTTGAAAAACGCTCACTTTGGCAGTGATTGGACAAACATGTAATTGCCCAAATCATACTTCTTAAGGACTATATTTATGTTCTGCCACCATGGTGCACAGTATGCGGGACATTATGTTGTCATGGTGCTGTCTGTGTGTGTGTGTGTGTGTATACTCATTCTTGTGAACACAATAACTCAAGAGCAAATTATGAAAGAAACTTCATACTCTATAGGTTCCCCCTATAGAGGAGATGATTTGATCAGATGTTGGAGCACCTTGCTGCATAAATTTGCATATTAATGAGGAAAACTGATTTTCTTGAAACTACTATAACTCCTTAATGCTTTAAGATGCCTAGTTCATATTAATACTACCCATGTGTTTATGTGAATGCAAGTATGTCATCATAGAAGTATTTACTAATTAATGCATTTATCAGCTTAATTAATTACCTCATTAGCATAACTGGTTATGTTTAATATATCATGGTGATTATGACAAGGCATTAGGCAGCTCATGTACCGCTTGTCCTTTTATTTTATATTTCTTTTGTTAAGAAAAATAGTATCAACAAGAGTGAATTGTAATGTTTTTCCTGTGACTGATGCCTTTGTGGTGAAAAATAAATGTAGTGTGTTTCCTCAAGTTGCCCCTAAGCAGAGGGTGTCATGGCTGTCTGTATGCTCAGATGTAGAGAGACTGGCAGAGAGAAAGGGAAAACTGGCAAGGATCAGTTGAAGTACTGGAACTACTTGGACATTCCTTCTGCCCCTTTCTGAACACACACACACACACACACACACACACACACACACACACACACACACACACACACACACACACACACACACACACACACACACGCGCGCGCACTGTGTGCTAGCAGAGCCCCCTGTGCCTCATGTTACTTCTTGTGGTGTGTGTAAATGCGTTTTGCCAGGACTCCATGGCTCTGACAGCAAGCTGCAGGCACTGCAGTCCTCTAAGCTGCCTTTGGGGTTTGTTGTGAAAACAGGCTGTCAGGATAGTTTGCATTAATGTACCTGTAGAGGTGTTGGACCTGTTGTTTTGGCTTCAGCTCCTTATTCACAATGTACTCTGTCCAAACGCAGCCTTCTGCACCACTAAAGATGGCCATTATTACCTTCAGCAAGAATGGAATTTGGTAAATTGGTAAATTCAGTGTGGTTAAAATGCTGGGCTGTTGGGAACAACAACAAAATCCTGTTGAAGCATAAAAGTGGGGACAATTGCCTATTTGCCATGCATCAGAATATTGCCTGTAATGGGATTTAGAATCACCATCGTCTTCCAGAATGATCAGTGGTGCCAGTTGAAGTCTGAGGACCACAGTTTAGTTTACAGTAGTGTTTGTTTGGTGGCCAAATCTTCCTGTAAGACTTCTATGGGGCCCGGGCCGCATTAGAGGTTCCTCACTTCTGGAGAGGATCATTAAAACTGCCTTAAAGTGCCACTAGATGTCGCTG